>NC_141756.1:69779836-70111086 GCF_982258835.1 Parasteatoda tepidariorum
GTAAGCTTCATTCGTCTGTGCCGATGAGAATTGCCTTTCTTCCATTTTACCTATTTGCTATGAGAATCCTTGCTTCACTTTCTCCTCCTGGGCGGCCTCTGCTTCTCCGGACACGCAATCCCACTGAAAATAAATCCTGAGAATTATATAATCTTATTGGATTAGGATGCTTCCAAATGTGTAATTCGCTATTTGTTATTGTGTTCGAATGCTAAGAACACTTTGTTATTCAGGATTTAGATTAAACGCGTTTTGGGGAAGAATTTTAAGAAATAGCCATCTTAGGAAGGGAAAAAAAATCAGAAGCATAACGAGCTGGATTATTATAAATATCTTGTTTTTATTAGGAAGAGAATCACTCTCCCCTATAATTAGAGCAATTTTCCTCAAACTTAGGACTGGGACCCATGAACTAAATGAACCTGGCTCTTATACCTGTGATATCTGCAAAAATGTCACATGAAAATGATAAAGATAAGCCATTTAAGGCTGTTATTCGAAGGCTCCGTCGTCATATGAAATCCTTATTTTTTTGCGAAAAATATGCTACTTTCATAACTGATGAGAGTTTGCAAGAGTTACTCATGATGGTTAGATTAAGTTTAGCCCATCTGAAGCCAATGATGTCTATGCTTACTCTGGAAATGGCGCAAAAAGTCAATATGGAAAAAAACCACAATTTTGTGAAAATGAAATGCGAGTGCTGCTTAATTTTTTTAAAATTTAAAAACTTACTCCAATACTGCCTTATCTGGGCTCATAAAAATTAGCATTCTGAGAATAAGACCGTGATTTTGGTAGTTTTCTTCAAGGTGGAAAAATGTCGCTAAATTGACGATTTTTAAAAAGTTTAATAACTTTTAAAATAAAGTTCATTGCCCGTTTTATATTCCAGATAATTATTCTCGACCTGCATAATTTAAAATCATCGCTTTGCTGTGAGCGCATGGCTCTGAAACTGTGGCTTTTTTTTTATATTTTCCTTGGCGACAGAGTTTCAAATAACCATGTTACAGTTTTTCTACCAAAAAACTTATAACCTTTCAAAATTTTTTTGAAAAATGGTGTCGAACATTGATAGTGTAGGAAAGAAGGACTTCTTTAAAAAATTATTCAGATCTTTTTTCTGGTGGTTTGCTTCAATGCATGCTGTGCTGTTTTATTCACAAAGTCTTCATTGCGCACAAGCTATTTTTTTTAAACTTTTCATCACGTTTTTTGAGGGCAGAGTTTAATCAGTTTAACAAGATTACGTAATGCCATTTACGATGGGCGCAGTCAGGGTTGGTCCTAAGTATAAGCCAATAAGCGGCTGCGTAGGGCGCCAAGATTGAAGTTATGCTAGATTTAAAGAAAAACTTTTTACAAAGCTTTTTTTTTCCACTTGCTTGTTGAAAAATAAAAGTTAAATAAACATATTTTCTTAAAATAAAATGTAGAAACAGGTCTAATACCCTGGTAACAAAATAACCCTTCAAACTGCGTCGCAATGCAATATTCCATATCTTAGATCTTTTTTACCAGTGCCAATGGCATTTGGCTGTGATAATTAACGATCTGCAGATAACGATCCCTAATAGGCCGGTTGAGTTTCCTTTATTGTTTTTTCAAGAATTCTCTTTGGAAACTGAGGGAGCAACTTGCCTATAGTAATTTCACCACCCAAAGTGTTCTAAGAAAAAATCAGTTTTCGAAGATAAGCACTTTTTCTGCAAAGAAAAATGGGAAGTTGAAAATATTCGTGCAACGCTGGATATTGGTCTATTCACAAAAAAACAATTAATAAAAAATTTTCCAAGGAAAAAAAAAGTGAAAATTGGTTTCTGATTTGTTAGAAAAATTAACAATTAATTTGTTAGAGGAGGGGCACAACAGACACGTATAGCGATCAGAGTGTATGGAAATCTGATGGTATAAAGTAAGGCAATTATCATGGATGATTGAAATACTCCTACATTTATTCATTAAATTTTACACGATTATTAAAGCCCACGACCTGTGCGAAACAATCCAGGAATAGTGGTTGATGCATAAATTAAGAAATATACTTATATTTATAATAAATATTTAGCAGTGAATTTCAATAATTAAGTAAGAAACTTTTGAATGAAACACCTGCATGCATCTGAATAATCCAATGTGTATACATTTGAGCAATTTTGAATTTTTTGCAATATTTCCCACATGCTTTGTATTTTTGCATGAACCAAAATGTAAATATAATACAGATATCTAATATTTTGATTGCTCTTCAGAAATTGATTAGGGTAGGACGTTTTATTCGCTGTATCGAATTTAAATAAGAGTTCATTATATAAGTAATTTGCACCGCATTTTTATTAAAAAAAAATAAATAGAAACAAAATAATAAATAAAATAAATAAATTAATAAAATTTGTAGATTTTAACTTATTTTTAAAATTATAGATAAAATTTATTTTACTCTGTACTTATTTATTATTATTATTATTGATATGGGGGAGGGGTGAAATTTTTTTTGCTTGCACTTGGAAATCGCCATGGAATGACCCTGGGCCTAGTATAGTTAATTATAGTTCTTGTCCCATTAAACTCTACGTTCAATAAATAAATGAATTATAAATCAGAAGTTTCCAACTTGCATGAGGCCGGGGCCAGCAATGAAAAACACCAGTCGAATGGCGTTCCGCAACTTTATCAAAATTTTATATAGGATTCTTTTATGTTTGAAGGAACATTAAATATTACTGTCAGAGTTTTATCAAGTTGTCAAAACAAAAGTGTTGAATTACAAATTAAAATAAGAAGTAGATTTTTACCTGAGAAATAAATTTTTTGCATCGTTGGTAAGTTAAATTTCACAGAAACGGAGAAAACGAAAGAACGAACGAAAAGAAAAGTTTTTTAACGAAAGAAAAGTCTTTTAAACACATATAGATTTTTTACGAAAATAGTCCGATAAAAAAATGACAGCTAATATATTTTAGCTCGCGGGCCACAAAAACAGTCTTCACCGACCGGAATGTGGCCCGGGGGCCGCCAGTTGGTAACCACTGTTATAAATGCTTCTGAAAATATAAAACGAGAAACTGACGAAAAAAGTATTTGATTTTATTATTTTTGCGTAATTACTAATGACATTAAATACATTCCATAATATTTCTAAGGAACATGAACTGATTTTTATATAAAGGAAAATGATGCAGAGTAATTCGGAAAAATCCTAATCCTAAATCCTATATTTCGGAGTTCCTATATCTAACGTAGCTGAAAAATTACGGTATATTTCTCTGATCATCGGTTAAAAGAGACACTTTATTGTAGACACAGATTCATCGATAAGGCATTTTTATCCGGAAAATATTAAATTTTTCTTACTTTTAAAATTCATTTCAACTATACAAAGTATCGATTAGATTATGCGCAAAAATATAGTTAAATAATATTATATTTTATGAAGTAATCAGATTACAAAATTATAATAGCTACGAAGCACGTTTATCAATATTTTTATGCTATTCTAAGCTAATAAGTAAACAGTTTTTTGATAAAACGTTAGTTTTCTTTTCCTAATAAATTATTCATAGTTGGCATTTTTGGCAAACACGTTAAAGAGGAAAATATATTTTATCTAAAGAATTGAACTTGCTGATCTGCAATATGAGCAATTTCGGCGTTTGTGTTTGTTTGTCGGAAAAAAAAGAGACAAAATCCAGCGTATTAACTGCTACTTTAACATTAAAGAAACTTCCTTCACCGTTAACTTTTGTTTACCTTCTAATTTTAGTTTATTGTGATAATTTGTCATCGTTTGAATAACGAGGAAATTAAATACCAGGTTATAACATATAAAAAAAATTAAATTGTAAACGAAAAACTTTCAGCGCGAAGTAAGAAAACTGAATAGTAATTGACTCCATTATTCGCGAATTCCATTTCGGACAATTTTGAAGCTGCTGTTGTACCTCTCAAACTTAAGTGAGATATAAGGACTCTAGGAAAAGTGATTTTTCATACGAAATAAAATCTAAATTAGCATTTCGTCAGGATTTTTAGAAAACCATTTAAATATCTTAAAATTCCTCCATCCCGCCATTATCCAACACACATGAATTCCTTTCCTCATTGATATGCGAAATTAATTTCACTATCTATTATTAACTATTGGAAGTATTGTTCAAAAATGTAGTAAAATTTAATGTTGTTGCTAAAGCTCGAAAGTTGTGAATATGCACATTACCAAGCTTTATCGGCAGATTAACTAAAGTAATCCGTTAAAGTGCGAAATCAAAAGTTCTAGGTAATCAACGCATAAACGGTTTCCGTATCATTTAAAGTTTAAAAGTTTATTTCCTTCATTCTATCAACGGATTTGTTGATTGTTTAATTGCATTTATTGACTTAATTCTTTAGATATTGAAAAATAAATGAATCACATAATGTTAATTTCTTGCATTGCAATCTAAATAGTTTGACTAAATGTTATAGTTTTGAAAGTGATTGATGATTGATTCTATCAATTAATGTGATGATTGTTTTATTGTAGCAGCTTGGTTTTTTTAGACAGTAAGAAAAAAAATAAATAACATAAAGTTAACTTAAATGTAGAGAAACGTTGCTGTTGTTCCAGAAAATTTTTAATTTCAGTTCAATGACTGCTGGTTGGTAACAAGAAGATTTTCTAAGTAAAGCAAGCTATCTCTTGCTTTATTTAATTAAGGGGGGACGACACAGTAGAAATCTGTAAAGAGAAGAATTTTTCAATGAATGCTACAATGGTTGTGATAAACTTAATAAATTTTTTACCGTACTGTACAGATTTTAATCTCCATTTTATCATGTTACAAATGCAAGCTAATGATATAAGCAATGCTTTTAACTTATTTTTCAAACTAGTCATAGTTTGCTGAACTCAGAAGTTGAAAAAAAATTATCATCCAAATTTGATTCTGTTTTGATTTTTTTTTAAACTACTTGAATATAGTGTTCATTGCACGCAGGATTTTTTTAAAAAAATTTTTTCTTCCGCAAAATAACATTGTTTTTTTTCTTTTTTAAATTCAAGAAATTACAAAATAAATTTATATATTCGTGGATTACTCATAACCAGTCAACTCAATTAAAAAATAGCAACGTGAAACTAAAGCTATATTTATTGTGAACACTGTGTCAAAATTGGAACTATAAATCAAAATTTGAAAATTGTTCTAGTTAGAGATACAACAATTCATTATTTTTTCGATATATAATTTAATTTAATTCAATATATTTTGTATTAAATTCGAGTAAATCTTAAGGATATTAAATACATATATATGAAAAAAAGCAATAATATTTTTTTTTTTTTTGATTTTGGAAAATTTTACTGTGCACTTCCCCTTTTTTAAGAAAGAAATTTTTCTTTGTCACTTAAACGGATCACTCTTGTTGCCCTGTTACATTGACTAGATAATTTGCAGAATAACTGATTTCTACGCTTAAGTGGTAACATAAATGCAAACATAAATCTAATTTCTTATTCTGTGTATCAATCGCCGTTTAACAATCACCATTGGCTTAAATTTTTTTTATATTTACGATGCTATTTCTGAAGCTATATAAATCTAAGCATATTTGCATACTGAAAAAGATAATCGTTTTCCTGTTGTTCCCTGTTAAGCAATTTGAAAAGTGAAACAGTTTTTCGGCACTTTAACGGATCACTCTGGTTAATTTGCACTGGTTAATTTGCAGAATAACTGATTTCTACACTTTAGTGGTAACATAAATGCAAATATAAATCTATTTACTTATTCTGTGCATCAATCACCGTTTAACAATCAGCTTTGGCATAAGAAATTCTTATTTACAATGCTATTTCTGAAGTCATATATATCTAAGCATATTAGCTTATTTATTGAAAAAGGTAATCGTTTTTCTATTGTTCCCTGTTAAGCAATTTGAAATGTGAATAAATTTTTTGGCACTTTAACGGATCACTCTGGTTAATTTGCACATTGGCTAGATAATGTGCAGAATAATTGATCTCTACACTTTAGTGATAACATAAATACAAACATAAATCCATCTACTTGTTCTGTGTATCAATTATCGCTTAATCACCACCATGACCTAAAAAATTCCCTCTAAAGATGCCCTTTCTGTCGAAGCCACATGATAGTTAAGTAACTTCAGACATATTAGTTAATTTATTGAAAAAGGTTATCGTCAACCTCTGGGAGGGGAAAAACATCGATACAGAGCCATGACGTAAAGGTCGCCTACATTGAAGTGTAGATTACGCGGGGACTGGGTCATCACAACATTCTAAAAATTTAGCTCATGGCGATCTGGGAAAAAATCTCAATGTCGCACGCTCTCTTTAGGGTTGGAATGAAGGTATTTTGTTGAAAGTTATTGGGGGCTCTTGTTTGATGCATGTTTCGTTCATTTAGCGATTTGAATGTCAAGAAGAAAATCCTCGAATGATATTATTTCAGTTATGATTTACGCAAATTAATTAAAAATATTTAGTGCCGTATCTATATTGTTCGTATTTATATTTTTCAGTATATAGTTTTAATTTGCTTAAAATATTTAGAAAACTCATCAAATAATTTTCAATATATTTAATTCTTGAAATATTTTTAAAATATTTGCAACTGAATAAAAAAATTAGCCCTCATTGCCATAGAAAGATCCTTTATTGAAGCATTCAAAATTGTTCAAACATAGGGCAAATCTTTTTCTTTTATCTATTTTCTTTTTAACATAATAAGTTATTAGTTATAAAATTGGAATTCTATTATTTCGAATTTTCATAAATATGGTTTATTGGGTGGTTAATAAAATGGTGAATAAAGAAGTAAAATGGTACATTAAATTTAAAAAAAAAAAAAAAAAAACTACTTTTTATGAATTTAGAAGTATAATCAATTTAGAATTTAATTTTTTATAAATGAATAAATGTGCTTACGTGCATAATTATTGAGATTGCTTCACTTTATACATCCTTTCAAAGAGTAAAATTATTATTTTTTTTCTTGTGATTTCTTGTCGCTATGGAATGATGTACTTCTCTAAAAATGACCTTTTCTGAAGTAAACTCATCAATGAAATTTAATATAAAAATATGATAAACATATCATACAAATTTAATAAACATACATATTTTTCTAAAATGACCTGTCTTTGAAGTAAATTCATGAATGTAAATATAATAAACAAAATCAATATATATTTATTTTTAAGTTAAAAAAATTATTATCAAAAATAAAGTTCACGTTACATGTGTCATTAAAAAAAAAGAAATGGCTTTTTTTTCTAACTGAATTATGACATATTGTATAAAAACTACTTTTGGGTTTAACTTGCAATAAATCTCAAATTATTACGGCAGAGAGCTGACCAGACTGTGTTGTGGTCAGGGAGCAGACCTCACATCAGAAAAGTCTTAGGTTCGAATCAAAGACAAGGCATGGATGTTCTCTCATTCTCTGTAAAATCTGTCCTTACTGTGGGTTCAACGCTGGCCCACCTAATACGGTGTCCTTAAAGTAGTGATCAATAAATCTGCCCTACTGATACCTGAAGGACGCGTGTCAATTGGAAATTGGAGGAAAAAAATTGCAGCAAAGAAAAAATATTCTATTGGCATTGCAAAAAATGCTTTTAGGTCAAATCAAAATTGTCTAGCAAAAAAAAAAAAAAAAAAAAGTTTTATATTGTACAAAAAATAATTTTTTTTATTTCAACTTTCATTAAATCAAAAACTAATAACGCTAATTAAAAAAAATACAATAGTAATAACATTTATAATTAAGAATCGATACATTTTTAATGCTTTTCTGAGAAATATTAAAGCTTATCTTTTAGCAGCAAGATTTAAAATGTATTGGTAAGCTAAATTATTTCTTGTGGTTCTAATTTAATTTTATATATAAAAAAAAAGAAAACAAACGAGTTATATAAAACCATCCTTCCTGCTGTACACACATTAACTCATCGAGAACTTTTCGATATTACTTCTATTCGCCCCTACAGGTATTTACTAGCATCTGAGATTTTTGAGACAACTTTTCAAAAATTTGGCGACTTGGCGAGATCTGAAAAAGTAGGGGGAAACAGGTCCCGCTTTCATCTTCGGCATCTGTTTTGGAACTTTTCATTCATCCAACTGTTGCATAGGTCTTGAGGAGTGATTGATCTTCGTTTTGTTGTGATTGGGATGTTATTTAAAATCTCTTTTTTATAATTTTGCGGCATGTTGCTCTTTCCGTTCTTTTTTCTTTGTGATGTGAAAAATTCCATATTTTCATAGAATATACATTAAAGATTGCCGGTGGATAATAAGTGGACATTTTTAAATCGTCGGATATAAATTACACTCTAAGGTAAGATATCATATTTTTATTTCAATTCCATCAATTGGTAAATAAAATGTTAACTTACGCACTTAAATAATCGTTTTATTGAGTATTTAAATTCCCATAATATGATTTGCTGTATAATCTTCTGTTCATCTCGTTTTTTAAACTTAATATATGTTCCAATCTTAATCTAAAAACTATCTATGAAATTTAAGAAATATTTAAAAACTTTTCTGATTTTTTTTCAATTATATGAATATTAGAATGAAATCATATTTTTATTACTTAAAATAAAAAATATATTCTTCTATAACTTTAATGAGATATGTTTAGAGATTTGTATATAATTTTAAAATTAAAAAGTTAAACGCTTAAGGGTTTTCAGTGTTTGAATTATCATTAAGTAAATTAAGGCTTTATAAACTGTTATTTATGCAAATGCAGTGTACGATATCTAAAATATTTTTTTGATTAATTTGTTTACTTAATTTTTTTATTTTTTCTATGAAAACTGATTATAAATTACACGATTCTGTTTCCAAATATGTTAATTATCATCTTTTATGAATAACGATGTAATCTTTGAAATTACGGTGTAAAATATTGCTCAAACATTTCTGCTTAAGGATATGAAAATTTAGGAATTTTATTTATTTATCTTTTTGTTAATATTTGATACAGAAACGAGCCTACTAACTCTAGCAACATGCAATTTATAAGATTTTTTTTTTTCGTATTTTGCCATTGTTTTCTTTTTTATATTATAAAAACTATCTTTTTCTATGGGATGTTATATATATGAATGCTATTTATTGAAGGACATATAGTATAATAATTGAAAATGTGAACTTTATATGCATAGTTTTAATTAAAAAATGTAAAAATAATTTTTCTAATTTATAAAAGTTACAAATTTGAGTCGTGAAATAAGTTGCCATATAAAAAAAACCTCTGTCTGTTTTATGTTGAGTGAAAACAAAAAGACATTAAAATTTTAAACTGATGATTGAAATATGTAATTTGATTTTTCGGAATTGTTTTCCAATTTTCTATCTAAATTTTAAGCAAACGGTGCATTATGAACCTTAATTTTTTGAGAAGTTTTTTGATTTTCAATTTCAAATCATTATTAACTAAACGCCAGTTAGTTTCCGTCTGTTCATATGAGATTTTAAATTAAGGTTCATAATCTAGTTTTTTCAATCATATTAAGACATTAAAATGTAACATTTTATTGAAGATTTCAGTAATCCCTGATTTCGGAACTTAAATTACTGAAATAAGTTAATGACTATAGATATACTGATAAATAAACAATAAAATGATTTGTTTTAAAAATAGGGTAAGAAAAAGTAATGTTTTTTATTAATAAAAAATCTATAATATATCAAACTTAATAAATCATACATCTCAAAATCACAAAAATCATTGAGTTAAAATATTGCACAGCAAGCGGGACAATTAGTAGAAAAATGAACGTGCTTAGTTATGAAAAGGGGTTGTAATGGTTCCTTTTATAAGGCATTACACGCATTGATTTTTTTTAAATTTATCTATATTATAAAATGTTACTTTGTTCCAACTGTAATTTTTTATTTTTATTAAGAATTATTCGAGAAACTATTTTTTTATGAAATATTATTTTGTTTTGTTCTTTTAGAAAATAATAATTTCAGAATTTATGCAAATTTGATGAAATGTTACTTCGTTAAAAACGGTGATCTGCAATTTTAGCTAAGAATGATTTTAAAAACTATATGCGTCATTTTCAGAAGCTGTTGTTTTCTATTTAATCGTTTTTTGTTACTTTTGTTAAGTATTCTAGAAATTATATATACTGTTTTTTTTTTTAAAATTACTTAAGCATCGTCGGTAATTTGTTAATTAAATTAAAATGATTTTTGAAAACAACTTTCAAAAGGTGAATTCCATAAAAAAATGAGCAACCATTTAAAAAGAAATTAGTTGAATTGCATTGAATGTCATCAACTGAGGTAATCATGGAGTTAAAATAACCCTACAAAGCAAACTGGTTTAGAATTCTAAATAAAAGGCAAGATTTAATAAATTGTAAATGAAAGTAAAGATAAATTGTAAATAAAGTACTGTTATATAAAGGCAAAAATTTGAGATAGATATAACAAATTTATTATCCTTGATTATATTTGATACGTTATTTATTGAAATCTATTAAATTTAGAAAAATGAGGCAGGAAAAAAAAAATCTTCACCTAACACTAATTTTGATTGACACCAAAATTGAAACTAAATTTTTTCAAACTTTAATATGTTTTCGTTAATTTTGTCTTTAGAAATTCCCCCCCCCCAAAAAAAAAAAAATTTAAGACTTTTATAAATTTTGTAATTTTTTTAAATTTTAAAATCATTTTTACAGTTTTTGTTCTTCTTAAATTTTATTATTTAACATTTTTTAAAGTGATTTGCAACTTTTCAACGCTTTTTTAAATTTAAAAACTACTTTAATAATAACGATTAGAAACCATTAAAGGTTTAGGCTTTGAACTAAATTAATAAATAAATAATGCAATAAGTAACCATTATAAAACAATATGAATAACAATAACAAATAACAATTAACTGAAAATTTTAAAGATATTTCTTTTTTTTAAATAGACAAAAAAAAAAAAAAAAAAAAAAAAGAAACAGACATAGTCTGTCAAGTCAAATATGGCAGCATTTTTAATCATTTATCGAAAAAAATGTAGAAGAATTTTTAAGTGCTTTGGCAATAATGAATTTCAAAGAAGGATATTTTTCTAGCTGATCTAATTGGATTTTTTTGTTATAGGCTTGAGATAATTGATTGTCTAATGTTTAAATATAAAGATTAAAACAAATATATATGAAAATATTTACTTATCTGCAAGTAAATTTTAAAAAAAAAAAGCATTTAAATCATATCATTATTTCTTGTAATTTATTTTATTAAAAATGAAAATATTCGTCGAATAGTACCCTAAATACCGCAAAACATAATAAAAAAATCTGACCATTCAAACGGAAACAATATCGCTTGACTGTTATTTCAAAAATGCCGTAATAATGTTTATTTTAATAGTTGAAAAGTGTTTTAATTAAATTGTTTAATTAGTAAAACTATTTTAATGTTGCCTGTTTTTTATTATTGTTACTGAAAGCTTGGTCTTTAAAAATAGTTTCATTGTCATTATAAAAAGCCTAAATTATTATTAGCATTAATCAATTAATTTTTTTAATATATTAATATGATTTTAATTTTGTTTGCATTTGCTAAAATCTTAACATCAAGTGTTCAGGTAATTAAATTTAATATATTAGTCTAAAATAGTGTTAAAAGCGACCCTCAAATTATGAAGGAGTGGCTTTTAGCTTTACAGCCAAAAATTTATGGTAGAAATTTACATAACTATTGTAAGAAATGTTATACCTTTTCTTCAAACGAATTTTTATAAAAAAAAAACTTTAAGAAAAGCACTAAAATTAAGTACTAAAATTATAAAGTGTATTCAAGTTTCAATAACATTTAAATTCTCCGACATTTCAAATTTAAGAAATTTTTTAACGAAGACATATTAAAAAATGTAGTTTAAAGATTTATTAACAAATTGTAACAGTAAAAAAAAAAAGAAATGTTTCCACAAAATATTTTGAAAATCTGCTACAGTTTCAGTTATTTAAATTCAAAGTGTGCATTACTTCATATGTTTAATTAGTCGAAAATAAATAACATATATTTAATAAATATTAAAATATTAATATATAATTTTTATTCCTGCACTTATTCTCAAATGATGCGGTTCTCACTAATTTCAGAAATAGCTAATACAGTATTAATTGATAAAAATGTTTAACTTATTGCTATTCTCAAAAATAATTTTTTATTTGCTACTTCGAGAAAGTTTGTCAACCCTCAGTCTGAATTGTATTTATGTCGCTATATTCTAAAAGGAAAATAAAATAGCTCATAATGTAAAACAGTGTCAAATATAGATACTTAACTTAATGGGAATAAGCATTTTACATTCAGAGTAGACTAGAATGTCCAAAATTTTCTATTGTGCAATTTCAGTAGAAAATATCAATCGCAAAACACCTGTTGTTTATCGAAACGAAATGCTACCTTTTGGAAAAAGAGGAGCTTAAGGTATTAAGCATTTTTTTGTTTGTTAGTTTTTCCTTATTCTCTTTCAAACCGGAAACAACTGGCTTTCATCCTATAAAACTTGTCGAATACTTTTTTTATTTTTCACTCCAAAATTGTCACAAACTATTCTATTTTGCAAGTGTAACATTAACCACAAACCACAAGATCCACAGAAAAGTGATGAACAGTTTCATTTGCAGTTGTTTTAATCCATTACCTTTTCAGAACAAAGTGAAACAAAAGAATTTATATCGTACATAAGTTATATGGTGCATAAATTTAATTTTAAATATGAAAATAATATCAAAATTATTGTTTAAAATTATTAAACAATAATTGTTGTTTAAAATTTTTACTAAGAATATTTAGGAAAAATTTATTTCATGTTTTATTTACTTAGTTATTTGAAATTTTTGAACTGAAAAGAAATTTTCTGGTTGTTAATAATTTTGTTCTGATCATCCATTTATCTATTTTTAATATTCGTATGAATTAATTTCCCGTTTGTAAATAATTAATATTTAATGTAGTAAATGATCTTATGAAAATATGATATAAAAATTTTAATTCCAACTTGAAAATTTTGCCTATTGACCAGGAAAGTTAAAAATACACTGAGAGAAAAAGCATGATCAAAGCTACCAGAATATGGTAAAGTTTACCGCGTTTTCGGCTCCACATTTCCAAAAAACTTATTAACTTTTACCTAAGCGTTTTGGTAATGATTTTGGTAAAATTAACATTATCATATGGCTTTATAATATGTGATAAAATTTCATAATTTTATCATACATAAGAACATGGCATAAAGACCATTTATTCGGTTAAATTTATTTTTCAGTTTCGTATTTTTTTACGAAATGTGTTACTATCAGAAATAAAGTTTTGAAAACCAAAATACTTGGTAAGCCATTACCATATGAACAGAAGAATTTCATTTCCAAATGGATAGTTTGAATGTTTTATATTTTGGTTTTATTAACGGGGGTTGTGATCGTTTTTACTTGAAATAGCGTTACTATACAATACGGTAATTTTACCAGATTTGTTTCATTGTGTACTTATCCTTCAGCTAGATACCAGGTGAAAATATCTGAGCTTCGATATCAGTGTATTAACCATACGTCTAGAAAACCACTCTTTTGGTAAAACAAAATACCAGTTTCTTCATCATTTGATAATTGCTTGCCAAATTGTGTTGTTAATTAAAATTTGTTGTATTTTAATAAACAGTTTTTCTAAAAATAAATATTTCTATTGAATTGCAAACTTTTTTTTAACTGTTGTTACTTATAAGATTATTCACTTAAAGTTTATAAACAGTAATCCTTTTTTTTTTTTAGGTATTTATAAACTTGGCGATTATTTTGACAAAGGAATTTTGTCTTATAACCAGCTAACGCATTAGTACAGAGTTAAACGTGTTTCTCATGATGATAAATATTAGGCATTAAGTGTACTATTTACCGAATTCAACATTTTAGGTATTATTTTGTTTTTCAATTTAGCGTAAATTTAGCTTCATGCTATCACGTTATATTAATGCATATTGTAAACTTTTCGAGGAATTTTTTTGTTAAAAAAGATATTTACTTAAGATATTTCAATAAAAATAATAAAGGTGACAGATTTGGATCACTTAGTCCATAGCAGTGACTACAGAACTCAATATATATTTTGAAAGAAATGTATCGAACGGAAAAGGAAATGCAAATAAGATTTAAAAGAAACTTTACGAACGATAATTTAATTTTCAGTATTAAATAATTCATATAAATTTAATTATAAAGTTACATACACGGAAAAAACAATTCTGGTAAAATTGCCGTAATGTATAGTAATAACATTTCTGGTAAAAAGAGAAAAGAAGAGCAATTCTTATAAAAACCAAAATAAACGGTATGTAAACTATTATTTTCCTATATTCTTTTTACTCCCCATTTAGTAAAAAATACAGAATTGAGAAGTGAATTTAATTGAAAAATGGATTTTATGCCATACTATTAGATATCATGATAAATTTTCCAAATTTTGCAACAATTACAAAATTTTTGTTGCTTTTATAAAATAACATTTTATTGTTAATTTTACTAATTTATTTTGCTAATTTATTAACTAATTTGTTAATTTTACTAATTTATTTACTAATTCATTGCCAAAGTGCTTCTGAAAAAATTACTGAGATTTTTTAGTGTTCCCGTAGAGCTGGAAACTTGGTAAATTTTACCATATTCTGGCAGATTTGATCATACTTTTTTCTCAGTGAAGGAATGAATGCTTGTTTCATATTTTAAGACAAGTGTGCAAAAAATCAAGAGATACAGGCAATTTGCCTAATTTGTTGAGACGAAGCAAACGCTCTATCAATTATTGACAAATGAAGATTTAAATGTTCATCAGATCTCTATTCTTTCATACCATTTCAAACTTTGTTTACGTAGTGTCAAAAAAATTTCACTTGCACGCTTTATTGCCTAGCTTCCGGATATTTTTCAAACTCAGCAATGGACCAGCAATTGAGTTAACTAAATCCGTAACCGATTGGAACGCAAATCATCATTTCTTAATTTATTGCAAAAAAATGTTTTGTCTTACTTTGTACATTCGCCGACATTACTCAGAGTATGATGGACTGCATGCATATGCTGTATACCCCTGCAGCTTTTATGCTCGCTTGAATGCGGCAGTAAGTTGTCCGTCAATTTGCAACTTTCTTCGAGGGGACCATTAACTAGTTCCTTGTTGCGTAAGGGAGTCATCTTTCTCTCTAAAAAATTATCTCAACCGGAACAAATCGCCAAATATCCTTATTATAATGCGTGGGCGAACTCTGTATTCTACCGACAAGTATTTTAGAAGAGTGAGTGACAGCTGGAAATGAGTTAAGACGAAAAATGAAACAAAAAGTTACATACAGTTGCATAAAATTACATATTTTCATTTTGAAGAAATTAACTTTTCATTTTTTATTTTTATTTTGCATAGTTACTTTATTTTTTATTTTTATTTTGCATAGAGTTACTTTATTTTTTATTAAATTATTTCTATCCTATCGTTTGCATAAGTTATTTTTTTCATCATTTTACATAAAATTATAAATTTAATTTATTTTGCATAAAATTATAAATTCAATTTATTTTGCATAAAATTAACATTTTTTGAATTTACATAAATTTATCTCTTATTTTTATTTTGCATTGAATTTATTTCTTACTGTATTTGAACTTATACTATATTATTATAATAATTTTTTTACACCTCGTTTCTCTTTCGAGAAATATTTAGTGCCTACACTGCAAAAGAAAATGTAGTCAAAATTACGAGAATATGGTAAATTTAACCGTGTTTCTAACTCTAGGGGAACATCAAAAATCACGGTAATTTTTTTTTATCGAAATGCTTTGGTAGTGATTTTGGTAAAATTAACAATACAAAATTGCATTTTAATTTATGTTAAAATTTGGTAAATGTGGTAAACTTTGGTAATCCTATCTTGATACCTTAGAGCGGCATAAAACCCATTTTTTCGGTTATTTACTTTTCAGTTTTGTATATTTTACAAAAAGGAAATAAGAACTGTAATTGGTAATAAGAATTATAATTTTGAAAACCAGAATTTCCAGTAAAACGTTACCATACAATCAGAAACCATTACCATATGAATGATTTAAGTACTGTATATTTTGGTTTAATTACTAAAATCATGTTTGTTCTTACCAGAAAGGTTTTTACCAATCAGTACAATAATTTTACCGGAATTTTTTACTCCGTTTAATTACCATAGACGTTCCTGCAAGTACTTTCTAAGTTTGTAATAAAATGAGAAAAGAGGTGAAAAAGACACACACAACCTGTTAAGTTTTTGCTATTTTTTTACAATGAAAAAACTAGCCGTCTCCTTTATAGAGTATTGGTTAGAATTATGTTGCCATTTGAGTTGAACGAGGTTTGAGAAGAATTAATTTGCATCAAGTTTTGAGAAGGTTAACAAGGTTTGAGAAGAACTAATTAGTGTTATGCATTAAGGTTTGAAAGTTAATTTGCTTGCTCGGCAATATAAGTCAGCTTGGTATCTTAATGCTAATAACAAAAAAGTGACGTGTATATTATGGCACAACGTGCTTTTCACTTTAAAGAAGCCAGGATCAAGTTATAGTAAAAAAGTATCGGTACTCCACAGCCGATACAGTAAAATCCATTTTCACTGGAACATGTCAATGAACAAAAAAATCCGATATACAGTAATTTTTACTGTAATAATAACCCTAAACAACTGAATTCTTCAAATTAAATTAATATTACTGTAAAAATTAAGATGTAATATTTTACGTTAAAAATTAATTTTGCCGCAAAGTATATTTTACAGAGGATACACCTAAAGTGGCTGTACTTCATACCGTAATTTGATCAGGAATTTTTTTAACAGTGTATTTAGGAGCATTATCAAAGGCCAAAACTCTGATTTTCCAGACGGAAGAAAATCTAGTTTCTAGATTTAGTGGTCCATGCCAGTATCTAAATCAAAATTTCAATCCTATATAGTTTTTTTTTTCCAAATGAAATTCGAATTTGAGTAATGTATTGTACTAATCCGTAGTTAAATGATTCCTTTTTCATCAAATAGGAATTTAAAAATTCAAGTATTTGGTATTATTATCACAAACCCTATCAGGAATAAACTCTGAATAAATCCAAGACTTTTGTTTGTTGTTTTTTAGATAGAGTTGAAGAAACTTTTTCTTTCTCTCTATCAATCGGGCATTATTTTTTCTCGAAATGGCTCCATTTATTACCTTTTAAGTTCATAAGCGGAAAACCAAATCTCTATCATCTCATAAATAATGCTTGAAAAATAAAACAAAACAAATTGTAATTATTTTTTTTACGCAGAAGATACAATATTCAGCTGTTTTAAATAAGTGTCTAGTCACGATATTTTGAGTAGGAAGAAATGAGTGGTGTTATCCTGACTCTTGCATCACTTTTTAAGGCCAAAAGGCATACAAATACGCCTTTATTTCATTATAGATTTACTATCAGATAAATTACTGGATTAAAGATGATTGTTTGATAGAATCCGTTTGTCACAATATTTTTAATATATGTCTTTGTTTTCCAAGATGCAGATTGTAAAACGCCAAACATATATAACGGTATTTGAAAGTATGCTGATTCATTGCAAAGGATGAAACCAAATATGTTACCTAATACCTTATAAGAACAATCGATTTCAGAGATAGATTTACATCTTGCATTTGTTCACCTCCGCAATTATGTAGTCTTAAATTCAACTAAGAAAACAAAGAAACACTAGAGACACGCTTTGTTACAAATCGTTCTGTTTTTATGAAATAAAAAAGATTGTGAAACAAAATTATCGCTTAATTACTGAACATCATCCTTCCGCAATAATCTTACAATTTTTTACGTGCTTCTTTTAAAACTGCACAGTCAGAATGATCCATTCAAAGTTGAACCATAACATTAGCACCTTAAAAAATAACAACTTACAACGTAGCTGCAAATTTAATAATGTGTTACATTGAGGATCGATAGCAAATTTAATACTGTGTTTCATTGTTGAATTCAAATTGAATCATAGAGTTTTGTTATATTTTATTTGCAGACTAAATCTGAAAAAGTTAACTAATGTGTTCTAATATGTTATCAATTAAAGGTTGCGGCAAATTTGAAAGTTGTGTTTTTAGCAATATAATAAAAAGGGAAATTTTTAATAACTTACACTGTTAAAAATTTTTAGCGAATAGAGGAAAGTCAACCACTTCTTAAGAATTACATAAATATTAATTCACACTTACACGGAGAAAAAAAAATCTGATAAAATTACCCTATGGTATAATAATTACGTTTATGATACAAAAAATATAATTCTGTTATTAAAAATCGAAATACGGTATTTAAACGGTTGATAATTTTTACATTCGTATCGTAACGGCTTACCGGTAATTCTAACTTTAAAAATTATTGTTCTCATTACCGCACGTTTAGTGAAAAAAATAAGTTTGAAAAGTAAATTAAACCGAATAAGTGGTTTTTATGCCGTGGTCTAAAGTATCATGATACAATTATCAAATTTTATCACATTTACCAAATTTTATCAGAGATTATAAAACTATATTTTATTGTTAATTTTACCAAAATCATAATTATTTCCAAATTGCTTCGGTAAAAATTACCGAGCTTTTCGGTGTTCTCATGAATTCAGAAACACGGTAATTTTTACCATATTCTTGTAGATATGTCCATACTTTCTTTCTTAAAGTGGTAGCACGTCACTTGTGACCATTTCCATTTGAAAACCTCACGGCTATGCGGAATAGCACAGTTTTGTGAATGTTTACTATTATTAGTACGCTGAATTAATCTATGACTTCTTGGAATTTCAGTATGATACGTTCATCAGATCTTTGCAAAAACGTACGAACCATAATTATTTATAATATCTGAACTAATCAAAAGTACTATTTGTTTACAAGAACGAAAATAATTACATACATTGGACAATCTAAATAAGGAGAACTGTAAGGTGGTAAAAATTAAAAAAATTACCATTTAGTCTAAAATTTTCCTAAATCATGTTACCATGACTAAGATAAAGTTGATATTAATAGGTTATTTTTTAGAAGATATGAGATCATGGTTCCTTTTCTCTTCGTTTTTTTTTTGGAAATTTAACTGAACTAAATTTAATAATATTTTTTTGTTTATTCAAAAATAAAACTTAATACTATTTTCTGTAACAAATATTATTTTAAAAGCATGTCAGTAGCAGTTACAATTGGATTAGCTAAGGGAGAAAAAGTTCTCCCCAGCTGTTTAATAAATATGTAGTAGCATTAAAATTAAAATATGCAGTCAAAAATAACATGAGTTTATTTTTAATACAAAAATTCTCTATTATAAACTATGCAATTTATCGATGGCTAAAATGCCTTTCTTTAAATACAAAACTGATATAATTTCACACTTTAAAAAAATTTAACTATGACTTAAGTTTTTATGTCCAGGAATAGTTTAGTTATCTTGATGGGTAAATTTCTAAAATCTTAGAAAAAAAATTCAGAAGTTTAAGTTTTAAATCGTTGCTCTGTATCGTACGCTCCTACTGTTTTCTCTTTCATTTTTAGTTGCTGCAAAATGGTAGAAAGTTTCCTTCTTGTTTTAGATTTTATATTAGAAAGTTGGTGAAATTCAATATATATATATATATATATATATATATATATATATATATATATATATATATATATATATATATATATATATATATATATATATATATATATATATATATATATATATATATATATATATATATATATATATATATATATATATATATATATATATATATATATATATATATATATATATATATATATATATATATATATATATATATATATATATATATATATATATATGAGACGCCCGGTGGCTGAGCGGCAGCGCTTCGCGCTATCGTGCCACTGGTTCCTGGTTCGATCCTGGGGCCGGGCAAGGTTGACTCAGCCTTTCATCTCTTCAGTGGGTCGATAAATGAGTACCAAGCATGTTTGGGAACTAAACACTGGGGGTTCCACGTTCGGCTGACCACCTGACCGGAACATCTGCTCCTGCACCCCAGAGCCCAAGGTCAAGAAAACTGAGATGGGCACAGTAGGCCTTGGCCCTCTATGGGCTGTCGCGCCACTGAGTATATATTAACACTTACTACAACACTTATACAAACACTTTAGTTATTTTAACTTTTCCATTTTATATATATATATATATATATATATATATATATATATATATATATATATATATATATATATATATATATATATATATATATATATATATATATATATATATATATATATATATATATATATATAAAATGGAAAAGTTAAAATAACTAAAGTGTTTAAACGATAACATTAAAATGTAAGACTTTATAGAAAAATTTATAGCATAATTCATAGAAAATGAATAAGCGAAGAGAAAAAAAGTTGAATGAATGAATTAGCCTTTTCCTTCTAATGCATTACGTAAAAAGAAAAAAAATTAGTAAAGAAAAAGAAAATTAGAACAACATTGGTGGCTTGCGCTTTCACCGATTTCGATATTAAGACTTAAGACAATCGCATCAGTTTCTCTTTAATCAAAGATAGTGATTTTTTTCCTATTCGATCCATCGAAATTGTGGGGGCAGGGAAAACTGCCCTCTAAATTTTATGGAGCATATCATCTGCACTTCAAGTTCACCCCTCCAAGACAACTGCTGTTCTAATTTTCCCTCTCGAATTATAATTAGAAAATCGTCGGATTCTTTTCTTTAGTGTTATTTGAAGTCAGTCGTTCGCGATGTCGTTTTATGATCATTTTTAAGATATATATGGATTGTGATGGCGTCATAATTCAGACGACCAGTGGCATATTTGGTCACAGAGGTGATTTATTTTATTGCGGGAAAAGTTTTTTTTTTCTTAGTTTTTTTAACCCCTTGATCTGAATAAATCAAAGAATATGGCATAATGACGTTTTTTTCATGAGTTCTGATTAATTAATTTATTGTAAAAATTATTGTATCAGATCTTGATTGTTTTGCGATAAATGAACAGTTTGGGAGTAAAGAAAATTTAAACTTAAAATGAAATCAGATTTGAGTTGATTGAGTTGATAAATTAATTTTGAAATAGTTTAGCCCAAAATACAAATAAATAGATACAAATAATCTATAGTGTGTTTGTTTTGTTTTTTGCTAATTGATGAGTATATTTTATACTTATCGTATTAATTTGTTTTATTTAGAAATATCCATTTATTTTACAAAGAAATTTTTCTAATTATTTGTTCAAAAACGTCATCTATACATCTATACATAATAATAAAAGCGGCTGTGTGTGTGTGTGTCTGTAATCACAATATATCGCCCCAGAAGCCTCGCCCAGGCTCGAAACTCGACACATAATTGTGTTTTGACATAATGAAGAAGTATTTTTTTTCTTTTTCAAAAATTTGGATTAGTTTTTTAGTTATCAGTCATTTTGTAAGAAAATCTATGCTTTTTCGTCTTCAAAGAGCCATATTCAAAAAACTATTAAAAAATGCATATCTCTTATAAATGTATGCTAATGCGAACCTTACAAATGAAACATTAATTTTCGACAACTTAAACCAATAATATACGAAGGAATTAATAATTTAATTGTAAGGTTCGCATTAGTTTACATTTATCAAAGTGGATAAAACTTTAACTTTTGTACTAAAAATGTGGCAACATATTAGATACGTAAATAGAACGCTACTCTTTGATATATTTATCGCTGTTCATAATTGTTATAATAAGTTTTTCTTCTTCTTTCCACTCTCTTTTTTTTTCTTAAGCGAAGACGATAAGGGAAAATTATACTTGAGGATGCCCCTTGGCGAAATTGGTGACTTATGTTTGGCGCTATTCCTGTTTGCGCGGAACACCGTGGTAACAGAAATAACGGCCGAAACATAATGATATTTCAAAAAACATTGGAAAATTTCAACAAAACATCGGATAAAGCTTGCAATGAACCCAATATAAGCAAAATTAATAAATCCAATAAAAAGGATTTTGAATCGAAGCAAAAATTAATGGAGTAGGTGCAGAAAGAAAAGGAAAAAAACAACAACTCACTTCTTCATTAAGCTTGAATATTCTCAGATTTAGGTGCACAGAATTATCTAATAACAGTTAGATACTGTCTAAATTTATCGTGAATAGAATCTGTGTACCTCCATCGTCACATAAATTCGGCGAAATATGAATCGAAAATGGCGTTTGTGGTACCGAACTGGTGATGACATTTTTTTATAAAGTCCCTTTTTATGACTGCCCACATACCTTCGATCTTATTGACCAGAAGTAAAAGTAACCTTACCAGCCGGTATCTAACGAAGAACTAATGGACCTCTGAAATTACGTATACCGTTGAACATTATAACGCTAAAATCTAAACCGTTGAGAATCACGATTGGGTTTCAACATCGCCCAGCTTGGCGATCACAACTTGGCGAGAATCAAGGGGCACCCTCAAATATAGTCTACCTGACGTTAATTTTTGTAGCGATATAGAAATAGAAATTGATACCATAAAAAAATTATAGAGAAATAGATACCATAAAAAATTAATTCGTTTTCGTGTTCTTTTCATGTATTTAAAGCAACTTTTGTATGCTTTTACAATTTCTGAGGCCTTTTTTTAAGAAAAAAAAACAAGTCTCCACCTGATAGTTATATTATAGGTTAGGTTACCATAGCAAAGTTACATCTTCAAACATCCTCAAGAGCTATTACACATCTGCAGCAGAACTGGACATGAAGACAAAATTGCAGGACAGAAACACTTTAATTGTCCACTAATCTTCAGATTTCCTGCTATGTTTTAAAAAACTTTATTTGTGGAAACCTTTAGCGTGGCGGACAGCTGGCCGCCTTTGCGGCTAGTTTGTAATATTTATCATATTTTACATATTCCATCTTCATTAAATTATCCGCATTATGTACAAATCTCGTATTTCTTGACTGTAAATGCACATTTATTTATCTTAATTAAGGTCTTTTTTTATTTGCATGATCATGATCATCATTTGTAATATTCCCCCCCCCCCCATGTTTTCCTGGTTTTTTGCCATGGTTACCATGTTTACTTTCGTTATGTGGGTATCAGAAATGCAGATTTATTGGCCACTCTCTCAGGGGCACCATATTAAACGGGCCGACATTGCTCTTACAGTAAGAAAGGCAGATAATACGAATAAGAGAAGGAAAGAGCATCCATGCCATATCCGAAATTCGAACCCGGAACCTTTTCGACTTGAGGTCAATCCCCTGACTACCATACAAGCCGGTCGGCTCATTGTATTACTAATAATTGTGTATTTATTATAAAGTTGTTTATTATTCTTGACTATAATTAGATATTTATTTATCTTTATGCATTATCTTGTATTTCCTGACAGATAATTGCAAAACACTAAAATTTGTGTGTTACAAAAAGTTATAATTTATTTGATTTTTTCTTTGTGTATTCTCAGTACCTTTTTTTGTTTTCAATTTTTTATGATGTAAGCTATAGGATATTTTATTCTTTGTAAAATTATTATCATTATTTTTTAAATTTGATAGTAAATATAACGAAAAGCTTAATAAGCGATCATTGATGGCTTGAGTTTAAAATATTTCAATTGTTTTAGGTTAATGAATTTATTTCTCAATACAAAAACAATTAAATCGTTGTTCTTTTGTTAAATGAAACCAGCGCGGTGTCTCATTTATCGTTATCTATTTGAAGTCACAATATCAAATGAAATCTTGTGAAACACGTGAAGGTTTTTGTGAGACTGAACAAGATCAGTAACTTGACTGTTACAGTTACAATCAAATTCAGCCGTTATTTTTAAATTTAAAAAACATTTTTCTTATTTAAAGGGTATTTATAATGTAGTAAATAAGGATTTGAAAATATTATTGTTTCAGATCAAATGCTAAAACAGCAATTTTATTTAACCCTTTATAAGGCCATGATATTTCAAAAATCGATTAGATAATATTTTTAAAAATCGATTAGAAGATATTTCTCCACCTATATGCTGAGCAGTCATCTGGTGATAACTTTAGAAAATATAAGAAAATAATTCCAATAATTGCAAGTTTTGTTTATATAAATGTAGGCAACAGTAAAGGTTAGCGTGGTATCAAGAAGACAAACCAAGACTGGGGAGCTATTATATCTTGTGCTTTATGCTTTCATTCATTTTGTGATGCCAGAATTGGCATACACATATTTATTTTCTATCTTTTAAAATATCCTTCATTACTTAAGCTTATTTTTATTAATAGAATTACTTTTAAAATAAATCAAAAACTTAATCTTTTTAAGCGAACATAAAATATTTATTTCTTCTCTTCCAGATCAATGTAACGGATACTTTCTTTTTATTTCATTGTTATGCAGACATATAAATTTACTGTCGCCTCTAATCGAAAACAAAAATCTATTTATAACTTTTTATTCTAATTTTCCAACGGCTAAAATGTTTCGGTTGCATGGTTATAAGAATTCACATAAATTTGTTGGCGACTCGTGATCGCCAAGGTGTTCTTTTAAACCCATGTGGATATGCTAGTTGGCTTTGTTTTTGGCTATGATATATTATGATAAATCGCCAAATTTTGGATCTCCTACCCATACTCTTTCTCTGTCCGTTGAGAATAAATATATTCACTTTGAATTTCTAAATTGGTGAGACTGGGACCCCTTCTGGGGGTCCTCCCCAGTCTTAATTTTCTATCGGTCAGAAATGTTGTTCTGGCTTTATGATCTCTCAATAGAGAGTATTATTAATTTCATCCCTTTAAGGGATTTCTTATTTTATTGATGAAGTGGCCACTATCGAAATCTTAAGTTATGATTAATAAAACCTAAATTTACATTCAACGAATTTGTACATTATTTCCTGGAAACTCAACTGTTATTGTTTTATTCATTCAATATTGGCCTAAATGAACATTCATACATTCCACTATCAACGACACGCCTAATGAAGGAAGCAGCAAAGCTTTCTTCATCATACATTTGATAATTTTTTAACGAGTTTATTTGTAATTATAAACGCAAAATTTATAAATTTGGACATTTACATACATAAAAATTCAAGTTTGTAGGCTTACTGTAATAAAATTACCTAGTTTTATTAACGTTATAGAAGATAAAATTTAAAAATTTCACCCATCTACTAGAAAAAAAAACCTATAAAAGGGTTAACACTTAAAATAATAAACATTATTTGTTTTGAGGAATTGAATTGAAAACATTTGCCTCGTCATTATGTTTTTTAATACGATTGTTAAAATTTCCATTCTTTTTAAAGAAACACTCTCAGCGTAAAGGCTTTTAAGTTTTAAGTATATTGCAAATATTTGAATAGATCTAAACAAAAAACTCAGAGCTGTTACTTATAATTATTCAGATTTTCTTAGTACAGCTATTTTAAGAGAATTATTCTTTTCCTTTTTAAGAGTTAAATTAATTATTCAATAATTTATGACAATATTGGTTAAAATAGTTGTTCATGAATATAATCTTTAAGTCAACAATTTCGAGGGCGAAACAAGCACTACAGTCTATATAGTAAGTTCTTTCCTGCAATTATTATTGTTTGAAAATTGAACACGATTTCATGCTTTTTCTTAACCTTATACTTATATTTTCACAACTTTTAACCATGAAGATTTTCCTCACTTTCACGAGAAAAAATTTCCTTTCCTTCTTGGTTTCTGTCCAAATTCAGTCCTTTTTAACAATGATAAGTTGCTGTAATTGATGTTGCGTAAATTATTTTCGACAGGGATAGCACATAATTTTTGTTTTCGATTTAAATACTAAGCGAGCAATGTTTCAATATACGATTTCCGAATAGAAAGAAATATCCGATTAGTAAAATATCCGCTAAAAACCCACATTCACTTTCCATCACATAAATTATTATGTTACGAAAGTATTATAACTATTTTCCCCTTTTTAGTTTCATACAATATATGTATATTGTATGAAACAAAACAATCAGAAAGCACTCTTTTTTGCGGATATAATCGTGTGGGCTGATGAAAAGATTATATCTTTTATTTTCCGGATTTATTTTATCCTTTTTTTTTTTCTTCCGCTAGTTGTTTGTTATTTTTTTATTATTATTTTTCTTCCCCCCCCCCTTTTTTTTTTCTTCATATGGCTGTAATTTTTCTTTGCTTCATCTTCATTTTGAACTTATATATTATTATATATAAAGTTTATAGAATAAAAGGTTGTTTGTCTGAAATAAATGCTTTTCATTCAAATTTGTAAACTAGAAAATAACACTGAAATTCATATTTTTTAAATCGGTGTGCATATTTTTCGAGTACATAAGTTCTCGGAATTTTAACGTCAATGATTTATTTCTTATTTTTAAGTAGAATATTAATAAGGCTTTACAAAATGTACTTAGATATTCTTGTTTCTATGCGTCGCATATTTTAAAAATTTATTCATTTCATACATAAATGAAGAAAATGTTGAAATAAGGAATATATGGAGAGTGACTAGTTTTGTTATGCCATGTTCTTAATCATGATAAATTTACCAAATTTTGTCACACATTATAAAACCATAATTTATTGTTAATTTTACCAAAATTATTACCAAAGCGCTTCGGTGTTATGTATGTGAAAAGCGAACTTTTGGTGTTTCTATAGAGCTAGAAGAATGATAAATTTTACTATATTCTGGTAGTTTTGGCCAAACATTTTTTTCTCAGTGTGGAAATGTGCATTCTCTTTTTACGTAATAAATTATTTTACTTATGCTCTGTACATTAGAAATTAAATTAATCTCCAATTCCATGTCAGAAGAGTAAAGCACAATCAAAAATTTTTAGCAAATATTCAGAAAAAATGCTTAAACTACAATTAAAAATTGATGCCAATTGCAATAATCTACAGTCTCTTAACAGGAAGACGCGAATCACTGTTCCCGCCATCCTACGAAACTGGAAAGAAGGCAATTTTCGAAATTTTTTATTCTCTAATTTATCTTAAGAAGAAATTCGTTATAACTATATAATAATTTCGTCGTATACAATTCAATCCGTTCTAATCATTAATTACTAAATTAAGGAAATCAAAGTTTCATTTCATTTTATTCCATTTATACATTATTACATTATTTCATTTTATTGTTTATAAAAACATAATCCTGTTTATCCTGAAATCGAATGTAATATTGTTTATATTTTAACTGAATGGAATATTATAAAAGAAGTTTTCAATAATTCATTTTAGAACAGCCTAAAAGTTATCACAAAAACTTATATTTTTAAAACCGCTTATTTAAAACCTTGTCACAAGTTATAAATTCGCTTTCATTACTAATTATTATTTTACTTTCGTCAGTTCTTTAATAATCCAGTTAGTCCAATAGCCAGTTTCTAAAACGGTGTGATCAAAATTTTAGTCGATTACTTTCTAGTCTATTATTTGTTTACACATTAATTAAATAGAATACAGCTTATATAAACTAACTGAATAGAATACTTCTTATATACACTAACAATCTTATACTGTTGTATTCAAAATTTTCTTTTTGGAAGAAGAAATTTTAAGCAAGCCTTTATCTAGAAACTCCATGTTATCTTTATGTCTTCGTCAGTTCCAATGAAATTCAGTCAGTACTAATCGTCAGTTCTAAAATGTTATATATTCAATGAAAAAAAATCTAATGTAAACTAACTTAATCGAGTAATTTCTAATTAAACATTAAATGAATAAAAACTTTATGCTTTAAATAGCTACTTATATAAAATTTCTGCAAGACAAAATAGAACTTAAAGTATAGAAATTTTGACATACAATAAATTCACAATTTTATGAATTTTGATAAGAGACACAGTATAAATTTTCAAATAATGGAGTCAAAACTCTATCCTAATAATAGGTTATAATTTAAGATATGTATGTATTGCCCTTGACCTAAGATCATCAACTTCGCCAAAAAGTGCAATAGGGTCAAACTCGACCATTTACCTGAAGTCCAGCTAATAAAACAGCTGACTTCTTCATTGTTCATTGTCCATTCTCTTTGTCTTTTCTTGCTTAAAAGAGACAATAAATTGCGAATTTTTGTGAGCTTTACCTGCAATTTTCTAGTCAACGGTCAAATAAACTTTATCCTGACTTTTTTTTGGAGTCTCAAAAAATGCATACACTTGTTTTATATGATTTTAAAGATCTAGATTTTATTTATTGAGTACACGAAATTTTATTGTTCTTGAAAACTTTATTTCCTAATTTTGAAAGAGGTCTTTATTTTAAGAGAAATATTACTCTTATTTCGAAAATCTTAAATAAGTAAAGATAAAATATTAAATTCCTTAAACAAACAAAAAATATTAAGATTAAAAAATATAAATTTTTTTCTTCATTTTTTAAAAATTCATTATTTACGCCTGTGCAATTTTCCCCCTAGTAAAATAAACTATTGGGTAAAGATTTTTAAAATTAGACATGGTTTTGGATTTTTATGAATAATTTGAAACACTTATAACTAAAATGAGAGCCATTGAAATTTAAAAACAATTATCGCATAGAAATTGTAGAAATTGATTAAAATATTATTTAAAGCTAGTATATTGAAATTAAAAAGAATCAGTCATTCAAATATTCACTTCTATTTTAAATCTTGGGAACGAGTTTTTTCTTCTTTTAGTGAGATTTAAATATTAATATTTTTTACTCAAACCGTATGTTTGTCTTTAAATCTGGTCAACTAATTTCAAAAGTTTCAATTGTTGTCTAATTCTTCGATTTTAATTCTGCAGAAATTTAGCAGATAATACCTTAGATTAAACGAGTTTTTTTCTTTTTCTTTTCAATTTTGTCAACTATTCAAAATAGCACACTTTATTAACCCATTTTAACTACATTCCTCTGAGTTACACAACTTTTGTTCTGAGAAATTGTCCAATTAATCTCAATATTCACTAAGTCATTCTTAGCAACCTGTTAAATCAACCGAATCCTATAAAATAAACAGTAAGCGAATTAAGTAAGACTGAAACTGATTTATTTCGAATTATGCCTTATATTAAATGCAAGGAATGTCTTTTGTTTTTAAATGTTACAATGAAATAAGCTGAATGTAAACAAATGATGCATACAAATTTTTTTATTGGGAGGTTTTCTTTTCGTATAACCTAAGTGTATTGATGGAAGAATAATTTGTATAATTTAACTGCAAAAAATGATTCAGAAATTTTAGAGAAAAATTGTATTTCATAAAAGGATGTTTATCTGATCAAAATTTTAATGATTTTAATTATCGAAATTACATGAAAAGTAATTCTTTTTTACTTAAAAATGAAATAAACTGGAAGAATAATTGGGGTTATGTAGAAATTAAATTGCAGTAATTGGATAGATAATTTATTCTTTAAATATAGAGTCAAAGTATTCAAAAAGCTACAGTTAGAATAAATATCTTTAGCTGATTAAATTTCTGCATTTTAATTGTTAATTTAAACGAATTAAAAAAGCATTGATGTAGTAATTTCCAATTGTAAATAAGTTCGTCTCTTTAAACTGCTTTTAATATAATTTGATTAAATAAAAAACATTGAAACTTTGAAACATCTTAAAGATAAAATAATCAAAATTTTTCTTTTTATTTAAGAACTTTTTGAGCATTAAACAATTGACAATTGAACTGATATTAAACAATATTTTTTTCAAAAAGTACTGATTAAACTTTTGCTTTACAATCGAATACATTTAAATTTAAATAAGAATAAAATAATTTTATTATATTAATAAAAAAAAAAACGGAAATTTTTATGAAACTTACAAATAATTGCAGCTTGGTACACATTGTATTATAATTACTTAAAATTGAACATTTGGAAATTTCTTTATTAAATAAAGAGTGCATGTTCCATGCACGATAAATATAGTATTTCACTGCCGAATTGAATTTCTAAAATAGTATTAATATTTTACTTAAATTTTAGTTTTGTTTCACTGAGACTTGTGAAGAAAATTAAGAAAAATAAAAATAAATTTTATTTATCGCACATAAGCTACAAGTACGTAGAACTCACAAAATATTTTTAAAATACGAGAAACAAAGTAGAAAATCTAAATAATTTTAAAGAAAAGAAAAAAAAATAAACAGCAAATTTTTTTTAAAACATATTTAAAATGTTAAAAAAATATTAAAAAATTTCAAAGCCGGAAAAGCAAAATAAGAAAAAAATATAATCTCGTCATCAGCTCCCACGATTCTATCCGTAAAAAGAGTGCTTTCTAATATTGCATTAATACAGTCAAAGCAAAATATACCAATACAATAGTATTGATAAATTTCTTTATAATCATTTCGTTCATTATTATTTCTTAATAGCAATGCCATAGTAACTTATAAACTTGAAGAAAATTAAGCCAATTTTATAAGAAGCTATACTAGAACTAATTTATGAATGAGAGTATTCATGATGAGAAGCATAATCCTACTGAGCATGCTATATGGCATAATTTGTAAATATATTTATCATAATAAATTGAAGTAAACTTGCAAATTTTATTTGAACTAACTAATTTAAGAATAACCCTATCTAGAATGAATTTATGTATAAAAGTATTCATGAAAAAAGAAAGAATAGTACTTAGCAAATTGCATATGGCATAATCTATATATTTTTCTTTAGCGGCACCATTAACTTGGGTATTTCTCTATCAGTTGGCAACATAGTTATTATTCATTTCGTTAAATTTATCTTAAGTAATAGTTTAAGTATTGTAGAATGGTCATTAATACGCTAAATATTTCTTTAGAATAATTTTGTATTTTGATAGAAATAAAAACATAGTTACGAAGTAATTATTTTTATTTACTTTTGATCATTTCTAAAATGGCTGTTGAAATTTCAAACATAAAAATGGGCTAAGGTGCCGTTCATACCAATTATTGGTGACAGAGCTCGTCTTTTTCAAGCAATAGCATACTACACGAAACTGAAGTTATGATTTGGGAGGTGCGTAAGGAAGTAGTACAGCACGTAATCGAGCATAGGGAAGAGTTTTCTATCTTATATCACATCAGAGACTTAAATAATTTTAATACTTATGCTGCCTGCTTTGTCGAAATGTTCTGATCACATACGGGGATTTGTGTGATTTAGTAGCTGCGGGACAGACTTTAAATTATTACAAAAATTCAATACTTCAAAATAGTTAAGATTGAAATAAAAGTATTTCTGCTCGGGCAACAGCTGGACGGCAAAAAAAGATTGTTTAAAACTAAGTAAGGTGTTAGGATTGTAGGAGACGTTGATGAATTAGAATATTTAGATACAGTTGTGCTGTACTTGGTTAACTTTAAAGTTTCTATATTTCGCAAGATAATTTTGACCGAGCTGATTGCCAAAGGCGGCGAGTTTATAAATAATGAATGTAATCAGAAATCTAAATTAACTTAAAAATTGAAGATAAAATTACATAATTTTTTAAAAAAATTATTCCTAATAATTTGTCTGTGGAAGTATTCATGGAAAGAAAAATAGCGCTACTCAGGAATTGTATATGCTTTAGCTTGTAAATAATAATGAACGTAAAATATGTCCTTGAAATGTTTTGTGTGCTTTTTCAGCTGTGTAAACTGCCAAAATACATAAAAAAAAACATGACGTTCGTAAACTAATATGAAAATCAGTGTTGCGTCTCATCTTCCATGAGGAAATAAGTGATATCTTTTATTACGCGCGTTTAGATTGAATGCATTATAATAACTCTTTCATTTCATCACTCCTATAAGCAATGAATTCTTTTTGATAAGGTATTTTCTCAGAATATTAGTTGGGTTTTAATCAAAATTTAAGACACTTTTCAAACAATGAACAATGTTCTCATAATTGATTGCTACATTTAAGAGGTCGCTATAGTAAGGAAGAAATTTTCATCGCTAATTCTGTTTTTCATCGCTTATTCTGTTTTATCAAGTTAAAGTTATGAGAAAAGTTCATTCAGAAAAACCTAGGGTAAGTCATAAAGCTTCAAATGTTGCAGAAATATTTTCAAAATATCGAAATGCGAACAAAAAATTGGAAAACTTACCCACTACTTAATCCTAAGTAATCTTTTCATGATTTGTTTTGCAATTTGGATAATTTGAAATTTTTTTTTTCAGAGTTTGAAAATTCATGGTTTGTCCTAGGTTTGCCTGCATTCACTCTTCAAATATTTTGAATTTAAAATTACTTATGATGGTGAAAAAGAATTTGCGATAAAAATTTTCTCCCGTGGTATAGCGTCCTTTTAATTATCTAGTGAACTGCAATTGAATTGAATTGAATGCGGGATTTAGTGGTATGAGACAAAATCATGCCACTTCGTATACGAAAGATATTTTATTCAAAATTACTTTGTTACACTTGGAAATTAATTCTAAAAGTTGATAAAATCAGATATAAGTTGCAAATACGATATTAAGTTTGCTAAATTAGAGGTGATATTAACTAAGTCTGGTGAAAAACGATAGACTGGAAAAAATAGAAAACATCAGAACTGTATACCCTGTGATAATTAAAACGAGCTAAACTTCCTGAAGGATATCAAATTGTTTTTAGTACTAAAATTGTCTGTCTACAAATTTTTATTTCTTAAGGTTATATTTTATAAATAAATAAAACTATTTCCTAACATTCGTATTCAGTTTAAAAAATATTTTCATTTACTTTTTTATATCACATAAGTTTATTTTTTGTGGAAATTCCTAAATCTGCATTTTGATAGATCGCTTATTTTTTTATTTTTCATTGCAACTTACGATTCTATGCTTTCTAGTTACTACCTCGTATGGATTAGTTTGTAAATTAGCTTGAATTGACTAATATTCAGTATGACTAATTAAAAAAAATTATTAGAATTATTTTTTAAATTTTAATTAATGTAACAATGATAATCAGTTAAGAATTTAATTTTATAAAAATAAAATTAATATTTCAATGAAAAGTAACATAAATAGATTGTATGTGGTTTCTGAAATTTACGTATCATAAAAGCTTTGCAAATCGCGGTAAAGAAACTGTCTAAAAATAAAACTTTCTTAATAGAATCCCTTATTTTACTTGTGGTTTTACTTTATTCTTCTCAAAATTATATTATATCCAATCTATTATGCAAATTTAAATAGAATAATGCGATTGATAATGTTATATTAATAATTATAATTATTAATCTAAATCCATATTGATAAATTTAATTTTTGTTCTTTAAACTCGAGAAAAAAGATATTTTCCATATTAAACTGGTTTTTTTCGTTAAATTTTATTTTGTTTCGTTATATTTTATTTCGTTATATTACTTTAAACTTAAATCCGTATATTTGCCACCATATTAATAAAAATGATTCCAAAACAAACGAGCATTTTCTCGGATTTTCATATCCTGAGAGAACAAATTAAAACATTTATTATGCCATTTAGTTGAACTTTCCTATGGATAAGTTTTTAAATATAGTTGTATTAGAATATAAAATGTAAATATTGTATTTTTCTTACCTATTATATAACGAAATATTGATTTTACTCAATTTTTACACACTTAGTTAACTTGAATTCAGGTTAGTCCGCTTCGTTTCGTACGAAGCATTTGCTGAACATCACGTAAAATTCAGTTGTATCTCAACATTCTTATACCTTTGATGCATGCACGACCCTACCTTGGTCATTTTCTCAATCGAAAGGTGAGAGGTGAAGGTCAAAAATGGGAAAAAATTTGATTAGAAGTTTCCGTAAACCACACCTCTCTCTTGGGTATAGGGTTACAAATATTTTTTCTCAAAATTTTTCAGCCGTGTTTTTGTTTAGAACAAAATATTGATGATACTTATCATTTTAGTACAAAATGTTTTTTAAAAGCAATAAAAAATAGAACTATAGCTCTATTGGAAAAAAATTTCGAACACAATATTTTGGAGTTAGTTTAGGTTTCAAAGTTTAGTTAGTTTTTCTTTGGTATTATGCATCAAATCTTTGAAAAAGAAAAATTATTCAATTACTGTAGATAGGTTTTAGTTTATGTAGCTTTTGCATTTATTCAACTATTTTTTTGTACGATTCTAAAAACAAAGTTTACTTAAAATTGTTTAAGTTAGCCTTTATTCAATTATCTCAGTTAAATAATTACAATATTTGCAATACCTTATGAAATTTATAATGCAAATATTTACAGTGTGACAAATTGAGTGAAATACCTTGATTTTAATTCTTCTATTTCTTTCTTTTGGAAATTAAAAATGATGCAATTATTTTTTTATAAAAATCCTGATATTTCTTAGAATCCCTTTTTTTTTGGCATTAATAAAGCTCAACCATATTTCAAATATTGAAAATTTACTTGAAATAAACTAAAAATCCTGTAACTTTTATCCAACTTGTCTGCTTATATTTTATTTACATTTGTTTACATGTTTGAGTAGTTAAATAACATAATTAGTATATCGTTAGAATAATATTGTAATAATAATTAGTATATCGTTAGAACAAAGAAGTGTGGACGGATATGCTTAATTAATTATTATTTTGGAAAGTCTTATTCAATATTATTTTGGGAAATAAATTTTTGCTCTTTTTATTACATTTTTAGTTACTGTTTTGTTAATTGTTAAATTGGTTAAAAAATAATATTTTTAATGGGAAAATAATTTTATTATTCTTATGTACACAAACATTTCTTTTATGGAACTGAAGTAATTACTCATTGATTTAAATGTACATTGTTGAATTTCTTTTAAAAATATTGACGCAATTAAAATTATTTGGAACAAAAATAATTCATTGTGTAACCGGATGCGGTAGTATATTACACTAAATTCTCACGAAAATTATATAATAATTCTCAAAATATTTTTTTTAATCTAGTTAAATTGTTTTGCATCCCTTGTGTTAATCGCTATGTGAGTTTTTAAATAAGTACTTTGAAGATGAACAATTATTTTGTAAAAAATCATTAGTATACTGAAACGTTTCTAACTAAAAAATGTTGTTAATCAGTTTTAAAATTCTGAAGTCAATGCTTCTTCCATCTTCCAAAGCATATTTTTATACCAAATTTAAAAAAAATTCTTGATATACTTGCTAATTTTAAAGAGTAACGTAAAAATGTGAATGAAAACTGAATTATAGCATAAATTGTATTAATGACACCTTTTCAAGTACACCATCTACATTCCCGGTATTTTCACTAATTAGAAAAAAGGTTTTAATAAAATTCTAGATTTTTCTGTTATTTTGTAAGAGGAAAATCATGAAACTAATAATAAATAATTTCCAGTGTGAATAAAGGATCGACATCAAATGTAATATAGAACAAACTTAAATACCGAACTTAAAACTTAATAAAAGTGAAACTAGAATGAAAAAAAATTTTTTTTTTTGATCACAGGTTACACGTTGGCAAAATGGTTGTTGTCAAAATTGTTTTTGGAAAAGCAAGTTAATTGTGCTTTTATCTTAAACATATTTAACTGTTAATTCTGAACTGCTCTGTACGCAATTTCGCAAACATATTTGATTGCATCTCAGACACATTCTGTGTAAATTCTTTTGATGACTGAACAGACACTGAACAGTAAATCGAGATCAATATTAACATTTTCGGACTGGTGCAATGGTGTTTGAAGGAGATTGCAAGTTGCATCATACACCCGTTTCGGATTCACAAGTTCATGCATGAAATATAATTTGAAAGCTAGACTTTTTTTTCAATTTTACATGAATGGTGAATGAAAAATTTATATTGCGTGGAAGACAGTCTACGGAGTCTACGGTCTTGTGCAAGTCATTGGGTACGTTGACAATGGATCCTTTTATCCCTAACTGGTGATCAACACTCAGTTCTCGTATTTGCATGAAAGGGGTTTGGAGAGCCACCATTCGCTCTTCGGTAGGGTTCAATTCTCTCAACCACTTTGGTACTTTTGTGAAGAACAGGCTTCATGCTTGCGTTTACGAACGGAATCCTTTGGTTTTTCCGTTTGTGTGTAACGCTTAAGGTATTCCCGTCTACGTTCTTAGGCTTTGGCTTTTTCAGCCTCGGAAGTTTAGGCCTTAGCATCTTTCTTTTTTCTTGCTTCAACTCTAACTTTTGGGACCGTGACAATCAGTTTGGACCCTCTTTATTTTTGATATTGATTGAATTAGTATTGAAAACGAACCAGTTTGAAATGTAGGTTAGAATCTGATTCTTTATTAAAACAATAAAAGCAAAAATATAGTTCAAATGATGAAATTCTCTTTTATTAGCAACAATTTGGATTTTGGACAAATGCTGGATGAAGTATTTTTTTAAAAAATATTCATTTTTTTTGACAAAAAAAAATCTTTTGCAAGTGTAATGATTTTTGTTGTTGATTTTCGTAATGATCTTTTTTGAACAGTACACAATTCTACCACTGTAAAAAATTGGGGATTAAATTAGAGTAAAATATACGGGCATTCAGGATACCAGTACTTTTTATGGTAAAATCCATTTTTACGATAAAATTTTACGAAACAAGAAATTTGATATGTTTCAATTATTATAGTACTCTTCATTGTAAAATCACTGTATTACTTTAATTAAGCAAATATTATTGCAAAAATTACGGTATTATATTTAACGGTAAAAAAGACTTTTCGGTGCTTACCGTAATTTGATCCAGAATTTTTAGCAGTGTATTAAATTAGAATGAAAATATAAAAAAGAAATGCAATTTTCATTTAGTAAATAAATGTATAGATATTATAAATGTAATTTTCTAAAAGTTCATTTACTTCAATAATTTATTTCAAATTTGTAATGGAAGTGTTAAATTACTTTATCTCTAAAGGTATCTTCTTTCCAACAACGAAGCAATCAACGCATAGCACAAACTCTTCCTCATTTGCAATTGACCAGAGATTTATTTTTCATTCATTTTATTTTCGCATTTAAAACGTGACTCTAATACCACTTCACCTCAGTTATTATCTCTCTTCGCCAATTAACTCATGCACAAAAGAGCCAAAAATGAGTTGCCTATATTATAAAAGGGTGTAGTGCATGGTACTATCTCGACTTTTTGGTTAATTCCTTCCGCTTTCTTGACTTCTCGTGGAAAAAATAGAGTTGATTATCCTTCTGAAGTTAATACGGTAAATAATTGTATTCTGTCTCGTTATTTCTAGTTTGCATCTTTCTGTTGTGGTAAAATATTTTGCGTGTTATTAGCGTTAAACAAAAGTGATCCTTTTTTATCTGAAAAAGATAAGCTTTTCTAAACTCATTTTAACAACTGTCGAGACATATTCTAAGAAAGATCAATGTGAACTTTTAAACTTATCGGCTTTTATATTTTCTTACGTTGCTGTCTTCTGCCTTCTGTTGGTGTATTTTATTAAAGACCATGGTATCTTTCATTAGGAGATTTAGGAGATTTGGACGAAAAATTTAAGATCCGTTTCAAATATTCCCCTGTCTTCTGTTCAGATATTTGTCTGTCTTCTATTCATAATACTTTCTGTCTGTCTTCTATTGATTTCTTGCCTTATAGCATCAACTGCTATCTGGCACAGCTTCACTGTTTGACTAATTCAGCAATTTTATATAAACGACAATCATTGCCACTATTTGGTGAAGCATTGCTTCCAATAAATTAATAAAAATTCTTCATGAAAGATAAAAAAGTTCTTATATTTTATTTTCTCTATAATCTGAAATCAATACTTAATAAAAAGTCATGGTGGCTCAGAAAATAAAGCACTCGCTTCCCAATCAGGTAACCCAGGTTTGAAATCCAGTGGTATCTGGTTAATACGAATTAATGTGTTTTGTAAACGCGTATAAAAAGAACAGAGGTGATTAGAATTCACAAAGAGATAGAAATAACGAATTTTTCCATCCCAGAATAAAATTAAAAGGCATCATTTTAAGGATATACATTATTATCCATCAAGTAATTTACTAAAATGTCTTTTAAAATTAGATACTCGATGCTCCAAAAATAAATATTTCTTATGTTTCTAATTCTGAATTGATCCACCAGTTTAACTTAAATTGATTTTTTAAACAATTATCAAATTATTTTATAAAAAATTCATTTAAATTAAATTTATTTTTAAAGAGCTTAAATTACCGAATCCAAAAAGATTCGTCATGAGATATGTTTTAATTAATTTCGAAGCACTTGCAATTCATATTCTTTATATATGCGCTTAAAATCATTCACATAGCACAAGGCTCTTTTCAAGGAAAGCTAAAATTATCAGATCAATGACAACAACCGGCATTAAGGTAAACAGTTAATCTGATATATTAAGATTGGTTGCTTCTTGTAGCAGCTGACACGTGATATCAAGTTTATATTTTCTTAGAACAAATGCATTTGATGACAAATATGCAAAGAAATCAAGGTTGACAGCTAAGCAAGCAAACGAAATTTTCCTTGTAAAAAACTTATACATCTATGGCAATGTATTAATAATACTTTTATATTGGAACACGCATTGAGTATGCTAAATCAACATAAAGGTTTTCTAGAACACATTGAGTGAATTTTCCAGCATTGTCAGACTAGCATTTTGTTTTTCTTGGTTTAAAAACTTCATTGGCTTCAAAAATATACAGATAATAAAAGTCGACATGTTTCAAGGGCTCAAAAATAGTCGCCCATTCTCAAAACTTTATGGCAATTAAAATATCTAGCGCTTTTTACTGTAAAATTATTTTTGCTTAGAAACATAATTCTGTAACTTACCTACAGAAACCTACAGAACAGCTCTCTAAAGCTACAGAAATTTACTGCTAAAGAATCTATAACCATTGATACAGATTGTATCTGTTGGATACAGATTTTTTCAGTTTTGAATATGAAAAATTTTAGTGTCAAAGCAACAAAAAAATTAATTTGATGTATTTCAACTGATGCCGGCCGGCTTGTATAGTGATCAAGAAGTTGGCCTCATACCCCAAAAGGTGTCGAGTTCGAAACCCGCTTAGGAACAACTGAACTTAATGATGAAAAAGAATACAAATTCTACCAGGGTTCCTTCAAACGTGATGCTTTTGATATCTCAAAAAGTGCTAATAATCAGAAACTAATCAAAAATCTAGAAATCAGTTTAATTATGCGAACCAGACGATATACAGCTACCTCTAAGTCAAATTTCTCGGACTTACCCCGATCTACGGAATATATGGCGGGTAAAAAAATGTTTGTAGTGCTTTGTTACAGGAATTTTTTTTTCAACATGTTTTTTTCCGTAGCATACGAATAATCTGCGGCTACTTTGCTGCCAGAAATTCTCAGTAATATAACAGAATTAATTTTTTAAAAATGTTTTGAGTTTTTGTATTTTTTGTTAAAACAGAAAACTGTCGGTTTAAAATGGTTTTGAAAAAAAGCTCTTTTGAACATTTAGATTGTTATAACTGGTATAACGTAAAAAAAATTAGCAAGAAAATTATTGAAACTGTTGATATTATTAAGGAACAATACTTTTTTATTCTTAGTAAATTAGTAAAATCTTATAAATTGAATGTGTGTGAAAAAGTGAATTGATTTGGGGAGTAAAATTATTGCTTTACAATCGATTATATATATTTTTTCATTTTTATTTCTCAAACATTCATTTCGACTTGATTATCCTTATAATATCGAATTCCTTAAACATTTTGGCGAAAAATGATCAAATGAGATCTAGCATGATCCGAAAGTATAATTACCTGCAGAACTTTTACTTTCCTCATTTTGTCGAAATATTTCCCGCATACTTTCCCTTCTAAATGCGGAATAAGGGTTAATTAAAATAGAAATGTCCCATTCTGTTTTTCTCCGCGTGATGATTTCAATTAAGTGTAAAAGAATGGAAAAGCACGTTCTTAGAGCATCGGCCTTTAAGAGAGAGACAGAGAAAAAAAAAAAAAAGAATTTTTGGGAAAAAATGGTGGCAATAGTTATAAGATGTTTTTGTGTAAATTGACCCACATTTTTTTTATAATGGATTGATGATGGATGTTTTGTCAAAAATTAGTTCGAGGTTTAAGTTAATTAAGCTGGATCTTACTCATCATTCCTATACAGGGAAGTTGATACTGCGGGCATTACACTTTCTCTACAAAATGATCCGGGTTGGCGTATACCATTTACACCTAATTATTTTTCTATGGTAAAAAAAAATCCATATTACAGTAGAATTACCAGTTGTATAGAGAGTTAAAATTATTGTCTCAATTAAATGAAAAATAGAAAGTCATAAATAATTTTTTTCAACCTTACTCCTTTAAAGAAAAGCACAGTAGTTCAATCTTTTGTGCTTCATTCTAAACGAATTAGTTCCATTGCTACAGTATCAGAAAGTATGAAGATTTAACTTCGCTAAGAGTTACACACTTTCAGAAAGTGGGGTGATTAATTTAGTTCATTGCTATACGATCGGAAATGGGGGAGATTAACTTAGTTCACTGCTACGCTAACAGAAAGTGGGAAGATTAACTTAGTTCTTTGCTTTCAGAAAATGTGAAGATTAAATCAGTTCACTGCTACACTATAAGCAAATTAGGTGTATACCATTTACACCTAATTATTTTTTCTATGGTAAAAAAAAATTATATTACAGTAGAATTACCATATAATAGTTGTATAGAGAGTTAAAATTATTGTCTCCAATAATTGAGAAATAGAAAGTCATAAATAATTTTTTTCAGCCTTACTCCTTTAAAGAAAAGCACAGTAGATAATCCAATCTATTGTGCTTCATTCTAAACGAATTAGTTCCACTGCTATATTATCAGAAAGTATGAAGATTTAACTTCGCTAGGAGTTACACACTCTCAGAAAGTGGGGTGATTAACTTAGCTCATTGCTATACGATCGGAAATGGGGGAGATTAACTTAGTTCACTGCCTTGCTAACAGAAAGTGGAAAGATTAATTTGCTTTCAGAAACTATGAAGATTAAATTAGTTCACTGCTACACTGTCAGAAAGAGTAAAAATTAGCCTAGTTCACTATCGGAAAAGAAAGTTATAAATAATTCTTTTAACCTAACTCGTACATAATTTAATCTACGCTTCACTTTAAATGAGTTAGTGTCTGCTACACTATCAGAAAGTATAAATATTAACTTAGCTCACTGCTACTTTATCAAAAAGTGTGGAGATTAACTTAGTTAAATTCTATGGTATCAAAATTGTGGAAGACTAACTTAGTTCTCCGATACACTATCAGAAAGTATGAAGCGCGTTGAACTGTAATATCTTTCACGTTTTATACAACCTTAATACTGTTTTCGAGTAGGAATATGGAATTATCACGTAAATTTATCCATTTAAACTGGAATGCATGATACTATGGTTGAATTCGTATACAGAGTTCAGTTTTAAACATTATTAATTTTACAGAAAATATGCGTGGTATTATGGTTCAAGTTACCTACATTATTGCTTAATAGAGTGTACTTTAATAATAATATTAAGTCTTAAGCATATGCATTATAATACGAGAATATTTTGTTCCAAATACAAAATTAAATTTATAGAAGTAGCAAAGTTGCAGTGCATTAAGGTGGAAAAATATGCATTATTGCATGTTCCAATATGCATAATTGGAATATGGAATATATACTGCTTCCATTGCGAATTACAGCTCTCTTTTGAGTTTTTTAACCTGTATCACTTGCTTAGCTTTCATTTCACAGCATTCATAGTGTTTTTTTCCTTTTTTTTCTTTTTAAATTTCATTGATAGTTATTTAAATATTCATTTTACAGCCTTTATTCAACATTTTAAGAGATAACTTTAATTTTTTAAGTACTCCACCATTTTATTGAAAACAATTAATTTAAAAACTCTTAGTTGTAACTAAAACTATATGGATAACATACAATGTGTTTACATTTTTAAATCAAGTAAAAATATGGTAGATGTGTGCAAATGGAAATCTTGAATAATTGACAAAACACACGTTTAGTTTTCTATAATTTGTTTTAATAAATGCTTTTTAAATTTAACTTTAAACATGTAGAAAAATGAAAAAATTTATAATTATAGTTTTCATTAATTGTATGTTTCCTGAAAAGTAAAAAAAAATACTTTGCAGAAATTTATAAAGATTTCAGTAAACCAAAAATTAATACCTTATCAGATATAGCCTTTTAAAATAATCTAATATCACTTTAATCACAAAAAAATCTGCAAAATATATCGTAAGATAATACGTAACTTTTCACAGTGTACGTAATTTTTCCTTACCCTTTTTTCTATATGTTTCTGAAGAAATATATACAATACGAAGTTAATATCTCAGTTAATAGCTTTTCTAGACATTAAAATTTGATAGCTCTTACTCAATACTAACCCCAACCAATGCCAGTTCGTCAATAAAAATGAAACAAAGCTTAAAGAAAACGTGAGATCTGACATTGAATTTTGCTGCTTCTTTTATCGTCTTTTCCTTCTTTACATCACATTTTTAATTAAACGCGTGCAATACGAAATAAAATTAGTGAAAAAACTGACATTTAAAAAAAAATTTATACTGGAAAAAATAAATGTGATGATTGCGAAAGTTTATTTTAGATATTTTCTCCTCCGTGAAATAATCACAGTATTTTGGACAAATTCATGGAATTAAGTTCAAACTTATAAATAAACACACCTGAATGTTAATACCTATAAATTATGTTTAAAAAACTAATTTTGTTGATTTATCATAGTTTTTTTTTCTCAGAAATACAAGTTCAAAAGCTTCTTAAGTTGTAACCAAGATGTGTAATGTTTTCTTTTTAAACATACAAATCCAGCAAAAAAATAAATAAATAAATAATAAAACTTACAAGGTTACAACCACAAGTGTAAAGATTTTCTTTACACTTGTGGTTCAATTCAAAATTCAATTCTTAAACAAAACGTCAGAAAACTGTGAGCTTTTTGTTTATTCTTACACTGGAAATCAAAAATTTTTATGAAGCTATTTATGGTGCAAAATACTTTTGTACTAAGTCGGACGAAAAAAATATTAAACATCTATGGAAACATTAATTAAAACTCTTTTATAATCGCATACAGTTAGAATTGCTTCTTAAGAAAATAGTTACATTTTTATTTCTTGATTTCGGTAACAATTTGGATTTTGGACAAATGACACTGAAAAACTTTAAAAAAAATATTCATTGTTGCAAAATGTAACTGCAATTGTAATTTTTGTTTTGTTTTTGCTTTTTGTCGGAATCGTACACTATTCCATACCGAAAAAAAAAATCCTGATTCAATTACGGAAAAAAGTACTGACAATTAGAGAGCCCGTACTTTTTATCGCAAAATCCATTTTTACCCTAAGATTTCACGGATCAAGAAATCTGATAAACTGCAATTTTTATACTACTGTTTATTATAAAATCATTTTTATACTACTGTTTATTATAAAATCATTGCATCACTCTAATTAAATAAATATTATGGTATAAAATTTTACGGTAAAAATTTATTGTACAGTAAAATAGGTTTTGTTTTAAGGATGCTGCACTCAGGGTATTATATTTTTCACCGTAGCTCGATCCTGAATTTTTAACAGTGCAACACAAAGAGAATCCTACTTTTTTAAAATAATTTTGTAATGTTTTTACAAAAATATAGTAAAATATTTTTTTAAAACTTTTTCTTTTTTTGGTTCACAAAAATAACTTTATTTTTCCCAATGATTATAACAAACGATTATTTCTTCCTAACAGAATTTCGTGCTAACAAAGCTCTCTCTCTCTCTCTTTAAAAAAAAAAAAATATTTTTTGAAAAATTCTTTAATTTTGTCTGCAAGTTTCTGTTAAGGGGTGGCTTTTACCGGATATGATATGCCTGAAGTAAACCAAAGGAGCATAACAGTCGATAACCTGGCAGGAATTAGTTTTAGTTCCAGGTAGAACACAGACTTCTTTCTGTTTTTCAAGCTTACTATGAGTCAGGAACCTTGGACACGCTACACCTGCTACTCCACTGATACCCTTACTCTTTAATTTCGTTTAAATTAGAAGAAAAATCACATCAATCTTTTGTGTGAACTGAACTGCGAATCTGAGTACTTTCTCACCTCCTATTTTTTTTTTTTTCAAGCTGTTGTCTGTTTGTTGTTTGTAAAAGATTTAACACAAGTGAGGAAAAAACAATGAATAATTACTATCTTTTAAAATTTTTGGTTTTTTGTTGTATTGAAAACTCTCTCCTTATTCTTAGAATCTGATTGCTTTCTTCCACTACTGTTTGTTTGTTTTATTACTAAATATTTAAATTTGCATTAAAACGCATCTGTAAGTGATGCAATCAAAATTTATTGATTGTGACATCTCCTAATTCAATTTAAATGTCTTTTTTTCTTTTCTTTTCTTTTTTAAATTTTGAGACACAACTTTTATGTTGTTAACGCTCCTTGTATACTAACATACTCATAGTTTCAAATTTTGTGAATTAAGTTTGAGCTTTTAAGAGTTTCTTCAAAATGGAAGAAAAATTTACACTCACCGAAAAATTCACCGAAAAATAATAAGATAAATAACAGTAATAAATAAAATAAAGTAACCAACAAAATGAGTGCGCAGTTCACCAACATCCACTTTCTAAGGAGTTATGAAATATTTTTTGGGGGTTTTGTGCCATCTGAATACATTACAATAAAAAAAATGGATTATAATTGTCTATTTTGTTGACAAAATACTCCGATTTTAACAACTTCAGTCATAGTAAGGGAATTTTTCAGTGAGTGTTTTTTCTTTTGGTACATAGTAGTATATTACTCTAATGAATATCTTCCTTTTTAAAGTAACTATTGGAATAATTTTTAAAGAAGTTACGAGACTCTCGGATAAAAATTGGAAGATTTCGGAAAACGCTTCTAAATCGGAAAAGTACTTTGTAATTAACTCATTATGAATCGGGAGGGGGGAAATTTGAGCTGCTTTTGGAATTAGTTTTGAATTTTTTACTTTATGCAAGCCTAATAAAAATAGCAGTGAGGATATAGACAATAAAATAAAGCGAAAATATTGTGAGTCTGAAAAATATTAATTAATTCTAGATCTTTAAAATTTGAGTCCGGTTTACCAGTTTTAAGGGGTCCAGAATGCCAAAATTTTCACAATTTTGATATTTTTTTTATTGTTAAAATATTTAGCAAAGTATTTTCGTAACAGCCCATTGTTTGTTAGGTGAATTATAGAGCTTAAGGCTCCATAATTTCGTGAGCAGCGGTATGGTTGTGATCAGCATCGCACACCGACTGCCTTTAATTCTCAGACAATCTGGTAGCCAACGATCTGTAGAAGCTGTGTGGGCGTCAAGCCGCAATTGGGGTTTGAACCCCAGTTCTTAAGAATAACAGCTCTGTGACTTAACTTTCTGAGCCATCGTAGTATTAAAAAAAATTATTTCATTACTAACTTTTTTTCTGAATGATGCAAAACATTGCCTATTTATTTCGATTTAATCTCGTTTTAATAATGAATAGAATGATTAAATCTTGCTTTCTCTTCCGAAGTGATACTAAGCTTTTGAATAAGTAATAATTTTTTAAAAATAATATTCCTTTTTGAAGTGATGTATTTCAAAACTTATGAAAGGCAATTTCACGAATTGTGGAATATATTGTTTTTAGAAATTTGACATTATAAATATCTGAAAATAAAATGATAAGGGAAAAATACGTTTTTGTGATTTGTAAAGCATTAAAAAGAAAGCTGAATTTAAATATGGATACTTTTTTTCAACATGAATAAAAAATATTAAGCCTTAAGTACAGTATTACTATTTACATCAAAAACTGCAAACAACTAATTCCAAAAGCTTATAAAATGAAAACATTTTACAATTTCATGGTAAAATTTTGATAAATTTTAATATATAAAAAAAAACGCAATATTTATAAAAAAGCAGAACATGTCAACTTTTTTAAGATTTCTAAAAATATCTTAATCACACTGAAGTAGAACATGGTTTTAATCCATGATTTGATTTTTTTTTCTATATCTAATCAAGTTGATAAAATCGATTAATCTTTAAATAGAACAGAAAAAAATACAATCTTAAAGAAGATTGAGCTTTGAAAGAGCGTCTAAAAATAAGCATTCAATCAGGACTTTCAGCTGATTCATCTAATTTATCACAGTATATTTATTTATATCTAAGGCCAAATTTTCTCAAATCTAAAAATTCAAAACACGAAACGATGCGTGTTTTCACGGAGAAAAAAATCCGAAAGACACAATATAAATGACCCCAACCTCTCCGATTCAAGCATGCTTTTATTTTTATCACATTTTATTTTTATATTACGTATTCTGATGATTGAGAATGATGAAACGTGGATATCTTATTTAATACTATAAGTTGACAAATGTTTTTTATCATGAATCGGATCGAAGAATGCTTGCAAAAATGATGGATACTTTTTCTAAGCCGTCTTACATACCGTCATTAATGGGAAAAGTTTCTAGAAAGTTAAGTTCAAACTTATAAATAAACACTCCTGAATATTAATACTTATAAATTATGTTTAAAAAACTAATTTTTGCAGACTTATCATAGTTTTTTTTCTCAGAAATACAAGTTCAAAAGCCTCTAAGTAGTAAACAAAATGTGTAATGTATTCCTTTAAACATGCAGATCCGGCAAAAAAAAGTTTCTTTAAAGATTTTCTTCAGCAATAATATGCTATTTTTATAATTGTTATGAGTTTGTAATAGTGATTCGTGACTCTTAGGTTAAGTTATTTTCATTCTATGACATTCCCTTCTATACTAATTACAAAAGTGGTGCAAAATGCCAACCGAAGGAGAGTCACAGTTTTGTGAAAATGAAGAGCTTTTACAATCTTTTTTAATATTGGAGACATTAAAATAGTGACTCCGGATTGTTTGGTCTCATAAAAGTATGTAAAATTTCAGAATTTTTCATTCATGTTTTATTATTTTAATTTAGTCTTAGATTTTTTCATTAATGGGAAAACTTTCTGGAAAGTTAAGTTCAAACTTATAAATAAACATTCCTGAATATTAATACTTATAAATTATGTTTAAGAAACTAATTTTGCAGACTTATCATAGTTTTTTTCCTCAGAAATACAAGTTCAAAAGCCTCTAAGGTGTAAACAATACGTGTAATGTATTCTTTTTAAACATGCAGATCCGACAGAAAAAATTTATTTAAAGATTTTTTTCAGCAATAATACGCTATTCTTATAACTGTTATGAGTTTGTAATAGTAAATCATGACTCTTAGGATAAGTTATTTTCATTTTATGACATTCCCTTCTATATTAATTTTAAAAGTGGTGTAAAATGCCAATTAAAGGAGAGTCATAGTTTTGTGAAAATGAAAAGCTTTTACGATCTTTTTTAATATTGGAGACATTAACATAGTTACTTCGGACTGTTTGGTTTCATAAAAGTATGTGAAATTTCGGAATTTTTCATTCATGTTTTATTATTTTAATTTAAATGGAAGAATATAGCTAAATTGACAAATTTTTTCAGAATACTATAATGATATATTATGTTTCTTTAATTATAGAAACATATAAATATTGTATTTTAGAATAAAGATTATACATTTGTAATAAGGTTATTACTCTTTCTGAGAAGTGTAAACAAAATTTTATTGTTTTAACGCTTTTTTTTAAGTTTTTATTTATCGTCAAATCGCTACCATGAATAGATTATGTTCTAAAATTAAATTTTAGTTAGTCATAAATCTTCCTAGAAAAAGCTTCGATAAAAGAGATAAAAAAAACATTAAGGAACCAAAACCTTTATAAAGATTCTGAATAAAATTTTCGAAAGGAAAGGGATAAATTTTCTGTAGCTGAGTTTCCATAGCGATTTAATTTTTAATAGACTTATAGACGAGTATGCGTGTTGGTACGAAATTTTGTCAAGAAAAGTAAATTTGTCATTAAAATTAAATTGCTTAGGCTAAATGTTGCGAAGAAAGTATTTATTTTTAAATTAAGCTTTCGAAACTTTACATTTTCTATCATCAAAGTCATTGTTTAAAATGTTACAAGTAGCTTTTGCCCCAATCCATCAAACAATTCATAAAAATCACTTAGGAACGAATTAATAAGAATTTTTGCGTTACGGCTAAAACATACAATCTACGCGTGATCTACCTTCAACAATCACTAATTGTTTTCAGAAAATGTAAATTAAATCATTAATTCTTTTTTACCGTTACTATATCCTGAGAGGCGTGGTGGCTCAGGGGATAGAGGGCTCCCCTCCCAATGAGGTATCCCGTGTTCGAATCGCAGTGATGACTGGCCGATACGACTTCCGCACCCATTTCACACCGACCAAAGTGCTGACGAAAAATATCCTCAGTGGTAGACGGATTATGGGTTAGAGTCCCCTTGCCGTCAAGCTAACCGTAGGAGGTTTTCGTGGTTTTCCTCTCCATCTTACGCAAATGCAGGTTGGTTGCATCAAAAAAGTCTTCCACGAGAGCAAATTTCTCCAAATATTTGATCCAAGGCTTTCCTTGTCTTCTGGATTGTGTTCAAAATTACAAGGCTACAGAGTTAAAAATTCGTAATCCTAAACTTTAAACTGGGTAGGCTGTTCAACGGCTGTTATAAAATATATATCCTGAGCAAAAAGCCAGTTAATTCCACCAGGAAGTAAAGAAAGTTAATTTGTCCATATTTAATTTTAAGTTAATTTGTTCATATCCTCAGTGGTAAACGGATCAGGGGTTAGAGTTTCTTTGTCGTCAAGCTACCAGTGGATGTCCGTGGTTTTTTATCTCCCTGTAGCGCAAATGCGGGTTAGTTTCATCAAAATGACCTCCACGAAGACAAATTTCCCCCTATACTTGATTCAGGAGTTCTCTTGTCTTCTGGATTGTATTCGAAATTACAAAACAACGGAGCTGAACATTAAAAGTCACAAATTCAAAAATTGGGACGACTGTTTAATGACGGTCATAAAATAAAATAAAATAAAATAAAATAAAATAAAGTGCTTGATCCAGGAGTTCTCTTGTCTTCTAGATTGGGTTCAAAATTACAAAGCTACGGAGTAATATTGGTTGCTTTAAACCCGGAAATGAATCTGCTGTTCAACGCCGGTTATGTAGCTGTTTTATACTAATCACCTGACAGTTTTATAAATATGAATGTCACTAAGTTGACTGTAAAGTGTTGTGTTGACATGTTTTCGAATCTTTATTTTGTGTACATAGTAATCTGAATAAGCTAAATACCGGTACATACGCTAATGCTGATGATTTATTCCAATCGCAAGGGGCGTATTTAACAGAATGGTGCGTCTCCACTATATTAGTAGCAATCTAAAGAATTATTTTGAGGAACATGGTGGAGATATCACTTTATTGCGTTGGCCCCCAAAATCTCCAGATCCTAATCCTATTGCGCATTTGGGAGCCATCTTTCTTCTAGATCTACAACCATTTAGTCTCAGACTATTTTAAAGTACTATAAACTTGCTACAGACTATTCATCAACTTTCCAAAGTGTCTGAGTCAAAAAGAAAAGACTTATAGAAAATTTAAAATCTTGAACATTTTGTTGCAAATTTGTGTTGCATTAATTAGATGTAGTAATAAATATTTAAGTAATATTAGAGCCTTGGGTCGTTGATAGAATCTTGTGGTCTAATCATTTATATTTGAGGCTCTTTTAAGAATTAAAAAAAAACATATATATACGTAATTTTTAAAGTTTTCAATTCATAACTGAATATCCACACACGACTTGCCATATAAAACTCGAAGGCCACTAATCATAATGATTGTTAAACATTTAGGTGTAGATTTAGAGTGGTAGATATTTCATAGATAGCAGTGGTAACTGAGAGGCGGAAGTTAAATGTGGTTGGAAACTACTTCAAACGCATTCTTAGTAAAATTATTTATTAGTTTTGAAACAGAAAATATTTAAAATTTGAAATGTATTTTAAATTATCCTTTAAAAATTTAGAAAACGCTGCCATTGCATTGAAGGCGAATCATTGTCTTTGGAAATGGAAAGTCTTTCAGATTTAAAACCTTTGTTATATTTCTTGTGGTGATAAGTAAAAAAAAATCTCCTTTTTTATAAAAATGTAAACAGATAAAGAAAATTGGTTTCTGGAAATGTAGAATTCTGAAATTTTTTATCTGTTTTACTAATAGAGAAAACCTTGTTCTGTTTTTAATCACATGTTCCATTTTCTTGTTATAATTACCTTTTTACCAAAAATTACCCTTTAAACAGGCTAAAAAAAAATTGATCTCAGGAAATATAGTTCTGTAATTTCTTTTTACTTATCAATAACCAGAAGCTTGTTCTGGTTATTAATCAAATGTTCTATTTTATTATTATAAGTACCTTGCATTTACGAAAAATTACCCTTTAAGCAGATTAAAAAAATTGGTCTCAGAAAATGCAGCATTCTGAAATTTTTATCCTTTTTTACTTATCGAGAAAACCTTGTTCTGTTTTTTGATTACATGTTCTATTTTCTTGTTACAAACACCTGTATTTACGAAAAATTACCCTTAAACCGCAAAACAGGTAAAAGTCTTTTTTTTTTCCTCCTTAATACAAAGAACGCTTGTCGGCGCCAGTTTTTTAAAATTATTTTTTCTTTGTCTTTCACATCTGTATCCGTTTCAGTGAAACCACATAATTTTCACCACCATTTCTTAGTTGCATTTAACGTATTAGAGAAGCATAAGAGAAAGCAACTCTTATAAAAAAAACAAAAAAAAAGACACTATAAAAAAAAAAGAAGAGAGGGGAGGTGTTGTATGAGAGACCAAAATAGATTCATTTCATCTGTGACCATCTTCGACAAGGTCAAGGTAATGATGCGCATAGTAAGGGTTCTCAGGTAAGAAGATGCAATCATCGAATCGTGACAGTGGAATCGAAAAACTTTTCTTTTTAATCGCCTCGATGAACGAGAGCTATTATTTAAAATTATCGGCCTAGCGAGAAAATTAATTTAAATTTAAATAAAAATATCGTTTTCCCTAGATTTATATATATATATATATTACATACTCGAAATTTATTTGAGTAGATAATTAAAATTTCGAGCATTTTGTACCTTTACTCCTTTACCAGGCTCAAATTCGTCATCGACAAATCCTTAAAGGTTTATTTTGTACCTCAAAGCTTGTATTTGAGGATCACTTGTCCAATGGTACTTTTGAAATAAAATACAAGAGACTCTCGTGACAGAATGGATCATGGAAAGGCTTCATTTCCGATAAGATGACCCAGGTTTGAGTCTCAAACTTGGTTGATTGATTATTATTTGCATGGTTTGCTTGATTGATTGATTCTTATTTGCATGCTTGCTTGATTGATTGATTCTCCCATTTCCCACCGACCACATTGCTCACGTAAAATATCTCCAGTGGGCAGAACATAGAAGGGTTTAGTTTCACTAGAAAAAGTTCGGTTTGCAGTAATGCTTGGTCAAGACTTCCTTGATCTTCTTTTTTTTGTTGTTGTTGTTGCTCATTTACGTCGCACTAGAGATGCACAATGGGCTATTGGCGACGGCCTGGGAAACATGCCTGAGCATGATCCGAAGACATGCCATCACAATTTTGATCCTATGCGGAGGGGATGGCACCCCCGCTTCGGTAGCCCGACGACCTGCACGTGAAGCCGAGCACTTTACGGTAGAACAGTTTAACGAGGACCAATACCGCACACCCTCGGTCCCTACGCAGGCTGATCCAAGTGGTCACCCACCCGCACACTGACCGCGGCCAGTGATGCTTGACTTCGGTGATCTGCTGGGAACCGTGTCTTAACGATCAGTCCACTGCGGGACTCCTTGATCTTCTAGGTGGAACTCAAAGTTTGGAGACTGAAGAATTATTGATAGCCGCAAATTCGATGTGGATCAGTATAAATAAAATATAAGGAGTTGTTAGAGACATAGTAAAAGGTAAGGGAATGAATTTGTAAGGGAATGGATTTCTTACTTTCTATTAAAAAATGCCGGCCAGGTGGCCGAGCGGTTAGCGCGCCTGACTGCAAAGCCAATGGTTGCGGGTTCGAATCCCGCTCTGGGCACGAATGTCTCTCCTCTCTCTATGTGTTGTCCTCTGTTGTGTGTGATGTGTGAATGTGCCCCCCCCCCTATAAACGGGTTTGTGGCAGTGTGGCGTGGTTAATTTTGCTCGCCTCCGTGACTTTGGTTCACAGGTGCCCACTGGGTAACGTGAAATGAATAACAATTCCGGCATCTTCTAAGGCGAAAAATAATGTTCAGTGCCTGCCATTCGAAAAAAAAAACTAGGTTTTAGCACCAGATCTGTCTGGTTGCTTCGTTTAGTTCTAGATAAAACATCTGCAGGGGTAGATGGAAGAAAGGTTTGACGCAAATTTAATTTCGGAAAATTTTAGGGATAATCCTCTCTATGATACACAAATAAGGGTTCGTTTAACACAAAAAGTTTCTCTTAAAGGCTAGTTTATTTGCATACCTGATAAAGAGGCTCTCTCGTCTTTCGGTCTGCAATAAAATTACATGAATATGGGGGCAAACATTTCGCATTCGTCATGTAGATAGGTGGCAATGGTTTCAAAGCCACGAATTCAAGAACAGTGTCTGCACTGAAAATTACTAATTATATTGCTGTGTATTTTAAACTTTATTCTCCAAAATGAATTAGTAATAAGCTATAACCTTGATCACAAATGAATATTGGACAATGAATTCCAGTTTTAAAGATCTCTCTGATAAATACGATTTCCAAGGACCATTAGTCATCTTAGCTGCGATAAAATTGCTTCTATTCCTTTTTCTACCAACTAATCCTTTTTTTTAAATAAAAATGTAAAGGAAGAAAGATAGAAACAAATTAGATTTAAGAGAATCAAAACTTCTTAAAATTTTAAATGGGGAAAAAGTCTAAGTGAAAAATAAATATTATCCTTATTGTTCAAAAGTATTTTCCTTTCTACTAATCACCCATTCATTTATAATCCTGCATTCTTCATTACTCAGCCCAATTAAAAATTACTTTTTAACACTTTTCAGTATAATTCGCTAGTTAAAATGACTATTAATATGATAAAAAAATTTTCCCCTTAAGTTAAATATTAACTTGCGAACTTCAGTACGTCAGTTATGAATGCATACATTTTTGATAAGGATTGGATGTGTATATTAAAAGCGGTAATTTTTTAACACCCTCCATATTATTTGTACAAAATAAATAAATCTGATTGTAATAATATTGTTTAAAATTAAATTTTGCTTGCTTATTAGTTTAATTTATCCGGTATTTAACAAGTTATATTTTAAAACGATGCTTGTTCAAACCGATTCTGTCTAATGTAGAAATATAAATATAAAGGAAATAAAATATCATAATCACACATCTGCAATTTTGTATACTTAAACAAAAGTAAAAAAAAATTCCCTTAGCTTAATTATTTCTTTTTTAAACAAAAATATCAATTTATAATTATTTGAACAAAACTTCACAAAATATTAAAGTATTGAAAACCACGAAACACTACAAATTCTTCTTCATATATATATATATATATATATATATATATATATATATATATATATATATATATATATATATATATATATATATATATATATATATATATTATAGTATTATATATACAGGTTTGATTAACAGTATAAAGAATGCCCCAAATCATGAATATTTTATAATATATTTTTGTATTTTATTATATACACACGTATATTTGAATTCTATAATTCTATCAAACATATTTTATAGAAATCTATCAACACCCTACTTTTTTTTCAAGTCACTGATCCATTGTTTCTCACGTTTTTCATATAGTTTCTTAAACCAGATTTATTTTATGATATCTTTTTATTACATATGCATGTTTATTTTAAGGTATATTTTTATTATATATATATAGGCATCTTTAATAATATATTTTTATTATAAGCACGCATGTTTAATAATACCTTTTATTATACATTAAATAGTGTAGTTTATAGAATTCTATCGACACCTTACTCTTCTAAATTCATCGGCCTATTATCCTTTATATATATATCTTATAAAAACTTTCGCTGTCATTCTAGAATTTTTCGTTTATCTGCATGCCATGTGATTGCCAGTCGAATGGTGCTCCTTTGTTACAACTGTAGTTTGACAAAGATTTTGCTTGGAATATAAAGGTGTTTTTCGAATCGAAAGCTATAGGGGTGTTTTGAGGGGATTACATCCGGTATGTGCGGAAGTTTGATGGGGGGAGTTGTGAGGCTCCATCTGTTCGCTTGGGCATGGGAATCGCATAGGCAGGTGCCGTTGTACGCACATGTGGTATTTTCTGTTTAGTCGGTGCATTTTGATTATTTTTATTTTTGTCTACGTCTTGTCTACTCCTGAACTTGCTCGGAAATCCATTTCTTATCCATTCTGTTTCTTTAGGAGTATAGTATATGATTTCGTTGTTTGCGCCCATGGAAGTCATTGACGAGGGTGGTGTTTGCTCCCCTCAATAATTAGAAATCTCTAAAAAGTCCCCCTCAATATTTCAGTCAAATAAAGAGAAGTTCATGAATCATTATCAATTTAAGTTTATCATAGTTAACAGCAAGAAAAATAAAAATAAAAGATAATAAATATTTTTGCAAATATTTAACAGACGTAAGAATTTTTTTATTTTATGTGTGAAATTTAGAGAACATTTGTGACTGTGTATTTTATTTACGCCCCCCTGTGTATTTTATTACATGTTTTCTCCCCTCAATAATTAGAAATCTCTAAAAGTCCCCCTCAATATTTCAGACAAATAAAGAAAAGTTTATGAGTCATTATCAATTTAAATTTATCAAAGTTAGAAACGAGAAAAAGAAAAAAAAGATAATAAATCTTCTTACAAATATTTCACAGACATAAGAATTTTTTTATTTTATGTGTGAAATTTAGAGAGCATTTGTGACTGTGTATTTTATTTACGTCCCCCTGTGTATTTTATTACGTGTTTGTCCCTCAATATTTTAGACATTATCTCAATAGAAAAGTCCTCCTCAATATTTTAGACAAATAAAGAAAATTTTATGAATCATTATCAATTTAAATTTATCAAAGTTAAGTCTCGTTTTATCAAAACGAGAAAAAAAGAGATAATAAATCTTTTCACATATATTAAGAGACATAAGAATTTTTTTTAATTTTATGTGTGAAATTTAGAGAACATTTGTGACTGTGTATTTTGTTTACGTCTCCCTCAAAAATTCAGCCCTTGCGACACCTATGTCTACTACAGAGGAATTAAAAAAGAGTCAAACGTAAAAAAGAACAATTTGTAATAAATAAATTAGAATGAATATGAGGGCAGTAAGAGTTATATATCTAAAATTAGGATATTATTAAAATAAGAAAAATATAACAAAGTCAATTAACTAAGAATAATATCTATTATATTATTATTTTTAACTTCTAATCTTTTAAAAATATATTTTTAAAAAGTTCTGCTTTTAAATTTTAGTGGATTTTGTACATCAGTTGTACAGTTTATTTTTCACCTCGTTTTTTCTTAAACTTAATATTTGCTGTCAATAGTTACAATTTTAAAATGTTACAACTACTGCTTTTATTACTACTAGTTTCACAGTATTTAAATCTTTGAATGCCATCAGTAGTACAATAACTACTTTTTTTCGCTTCACGGAATGATAAAATAAAATTGAGAATTTAGTGGTCATCTATTTTAAGTGCGGATATTATTTCCGAATTCCCTTTATAGATAACAATCCAAAGAAATTTTCGGAGATCATCGTGGGAAGAATGTCTCCCTAAAGCGGAGGCGGATAGTAATAATGGAATATTTTCTTTTCTATTGAATTTTCGTATAAAGGAACCAGTTTTGAAAGAATTATGGATGTATTAGCCGTGTCGATGAACCGGTCAACTCGAAAAAAAGAATCAAAAACTATTTTCTTACAGTATCGTCTTTTTTAAATATCGTCTGCATTTTTGTGGTCTACAGATGCTTCCGAGGCGGATCTCCTGATTGAAGAGATGTAAATTAAAAGCAACCGTGCTCCTTCGTTTGATCTTAAACCACGGAAGCTCATTTGGTATTATCACGTTCTATTTGTTCAGCTCATTGTTTGAGGAAACGATAATTTCACGAGCGAGTTTTTATGCAGTATATTGTTTATTAAAGAATAGTAGACCCTCACTTTCTCATGCATTTGAATTTTTTTAGTGAGATCCTTTCCCACCTATGAATAATTAATTTCGTTTGCACATTATTAGGTTCATCGGCATATAGTGAAAGAAATTCCGGATCAAATTTTGAGATAAAGTACCAGCACTTTGGGGGCATCATCTATAATAATATTACTGTAACTGATTATGTACTGTAAAAATTATTAAATCAATTACTGATAATAAACTGTAATTACTGTAAAAAAAGTAACTGATAATATACTGCAAGCATTATAAAAACAATAACATAACTGATAATATACTGTTATAATATTACTGTAAGTTGTTATAATATTACTGTAAAAACGGTAACTTATAATATACTGTAAAAATTATTAAAACAATAACATAACTGATAATATATTGCTATAATATTACTGTTAACTATAATAATATTACTGTAAAAACGGTAACTGATAATATACTATTAAAATTATTAAAACAATAAAATAACTGATAATACACTGCTATAATATTACTGTAAAAATTTCTGTAAAATATTTTACGGTAAAATGGATAATTTTACCGTAAAATATTAGACCATAACTTTTACAGTCATATTTATTAAATTATAGTGATTCAGTGATTTCACGGTAAATATTACTGTAAAAGTTAGGGTATATCAGATTTTATTATTCCGTAACATGCGCCGATAAAAAAGAATTTAACGGTAAAAAGTACCAATACTTTTTGTGACCAACATCACGATTGTCCCAATGCGGTCGGCACTACGCACAAGCCGCCTTAACTTCTCAGACAAGCTGATACCCATCGATTTAAAGATGTGATTAATGAGTTTTGTAAATAACCAAAGAAATGGTGATTAAAAAATAATTAGTAAATCGGAATAATAATAGATTTGCAACGATGTTACGATGGCGTTTTGATATTACAAGTTATCACGATACAACATCAGTATCACATGGTACATCACGGTAAGTTATCACGATACAATTTCTATGTAAACATCTTGATCGTGTTTCAAATTACAGCAATCGCAAATGTTTTGTTGATAACTCTCAGTCCTTCTAAATAGATTTGGGAAAATAATAAAGAAAGAACTGCATGAAAGAAATTTTTTTCCCTGTTTGATAAAAACTAAGTAGTTATGTTTATGATACATTCAAAATTGGTGCACTTTATTTTGAAAAGATTACCACATTTTTTTTAATTTGAAAAAAAAAAAAAAGAAAATATCCGAGTAAAAGTGTGATTTCATCGCTTAACTGACATAAATTCAACTGAGTACTTGAAATTTCATGTAAACATTTTCCCAAGGAGTTTCTTTTATTATATGAGTCCCATAATGGGTTGATTATAAGATATGGTTCATCGAAATAAAGCATTTCTGGAAGCACCTGTGAGCGTGTGTATGACCACTGTAATACGTTTGCGAAGGAACCAAGGATGTGCAGTTTCGGTTCTCGTTAAACTGTTCCACTGTAATGTTCTCGGCTTGCTCAGCAGGTTGTGCAACTCTAGGGCAGCGCTAGTAAACTACTGCGATTATTACTACCTATTCTATATGTATAAAAAAATGAGATAATATTTTAGCCGTAATGCAGGTAATAAAGATCATCCCATACAAAATTTCTATACTCCCTATCTATAAAATAATATACAAGCATACGCGAGAAAGAACAATTATAAATTTAGAAAAGTCATGACTAAATTAAAAAGAATGGTCTGAAAAATTTTTAAATATAAATTTGGAAATTATGAAACAAATTTTACTTTGATTTTTAAGATGTTTATGAATAAAAAAAAAAAACACATTTATTTATATTTTGTGCTGTTTGAAAACTTTTATTTTTAACTATCAGCTACTTTTCATGTTTATCGATTTATTTATTTCACATGCGTTCGTAAATATTTCCGAAACTAACTGAAATTCCTCCCTTTAAGTTTACTACGCTTTAAACTCAACAATTTAAATAAACAAATAAGTGCACTGGGTATAAAGGGCAATAGAACTATGATAAATGGTGTTTCAGTGAGGATTGAAATATGTGGTGAATAAATACGGGGATTTTCTTCGTCTGCAAACAAGCTTGAAACAATAAAAAAGAAGGTGCATTTTCATAATCATTGGCCAGTGGCCCCCGGGTTATGGGTCATAATTCCCTCTTTTCTTTAACAGGTTTTCTGCTCCAGGTTAATGGGCTGCCTGTGAAAAAAAATAACAATAAAAAGCCATAGTGCAGCAATATTTTATCTGAAGAAGTCTGTGCCAAACGTTTATAGAAGTCTGTGTTAAACGTGTGTAATGTTAACGCAGAGTAATACCTCCATTACTATTTTCTGTAACAAATGTTTCAAAAGGTTCCGATTTCGTACTCTACCATATAGAATAATTTGCAACCCGAAATAGTGTTTTACCATGTTTGTTTGATTAAGCAATAAATGGTGAAAAATTTAAATTTAAAAAATGATTTAGGAAATCTGTAATTTATATAATCATTTGGTCAAAATATTGCGCTCTTTACCTGTCTTAATGTTTTTATTTATAAATATTAAAAAATAATAATAATGCATATGAACAAACTTTTTGGGTTATAAATTATATACTGCCCAACTTTATTTACTGTACCAAGTTGAAGAAAAGATAGAAATTCCTTTTTTTTTTAAGCAGCAAAAATTTAAAACTTAAAAAAAAAAAATTAAAAAAAAAAACCCTTATAAAACTATATTTTTTATTCTAAAATGTAGCATTTTTTGTCTCTTTATGATGTTCTTTTTTTAAATTAAATAAGGTATTAAAACACACTTTCTTCCGCGGCAATATTGTTGGTTCCAAGTTGTATGAAAAGTAAAATTTTATTTTATTGAACAAAAATAGCTAAAAATTATGATAATATAGATGATGAAATTTGAAATTTACAGAATTGTTTTCCAAAAATATTAATATTTTTTTAACTTCAGATTATAATAAAATGATTAGATTAGACATATAGAGATGCTTTTTGGGTCTCAAATATTGTTTGAAAGATGTTGCAAAACTGGCATTTTCTTTTGTTAAGGAGAAAAAGTTGAAAAAAATGATCTGAATTTTGCCTGCACTACATAACTTATATTTTCCTTTTAAAAAAATGGTTCTAAGAGACGGTTTTTATATTATCATAATATTTTTTGATTTAAAAGCGATATTTAAAAAAACGAGTGAATTTTTTTAGTAATACTATACTAGTAATTAAGAAAGGGATAGGAAAAAACCCTTTATGTTACAAAATATTTTACAGCAATATGTTTGTGAAAAGAAAACTAATATTTTGTATAAGAGCAAAAGTTTAGAATTGAACTTAAGAAAAAATAATAAACTTTAAGTCAATATTCTTAGAATCATAATTTTTTTCAAAATATTGGTTTCATTTTCACTTCAAATTACTTGTTTTTATTTAACTAAGACATAGAAATACTTTCTTAGGGTTAGTAATTATTTTTCAGCAACGATGCTTGTTATAAGTAAACTAACATTTTGTTGAAAACGAAATTGTCGACCTCAAGTTTTAAATTAAACTTTAAAAAATACGATTTCCTAGAATTTTTATTAATATAATTTTTCTGTTTTTTTTCAAAACATTTGGCTCATTTTCTCATTTTATTTGCTTTGCATTAAAGACAAATACTTTAAGAACAGAATGAAAAAACATGCGAAGAAATATTTTAGGATACAACTAATTCTACAGCGAATGTGTTTGGGAAAAGATGAATGAAAAATAACTTTTATTTCCTTAATAAGCCAAAGGATTAAACAGAATCTAAAAAATATTAAACTTCTTAAAGCTGCCATTGATAGAATTTTTTAAAAAAAAATTTTTTTGGTTCTTTTTTATTTTACTATAAAGCCATAAAAGAGCATGAAAAAAACCATTTAAAATTGCAAACTATTTTTCCTTACAATTGTTCGAAAGAAATTAAGATAAGAAAATGAATGCAAAATTTTCGTAAACTTTAAAATTAATTGACAAAATGTATTGACTGCATAATTCATTAGGATAAGAAAAAAAAAGAAAACGATTTATATGAACGCATTAAATTTTTTTTTAAGAATACTCTTCAATAATTTTCAAGGTATAGTTATTAATATAAAAAAAATTATTTAAATGTCCATATTTAAGAGAAATTTATCAATGTCCGACCGAAGACACTTTTTTTCTGTTTTTATTTCTAACTGAACAAAAAAAAAAAAAAAAAGAAAAAAAAAGAACTGAAATATAAAATGTGTGTAATAAAGAGAAGGTTAAAACGCAACTCTATTTTGGTGCATAATTTAATTGATCATAGAGCTAGACTTATTTAACTTATTATATATGCCTGCATTTATTATAGTCCAATCAGTTATTCGAAACACACTTTTCTCTTTTCAATTTCCCCGAAAATATAATAAAAATCACAAGTGGAAACTTCACTCGGATTTTTAAGAATGATTATTATAATAGAATGTGAATGGAACGAAACGAATTGTAATAATAACATTAATAATAAAATAAAAAAATATTCTCAAAATCTAGAAATGGATTTCGCAAATGTGTTAATTTCTTTTTAATTATATCACTGGTGTCATGTACTAAATTAGTGGTTTTGAACGCATGGTTCAAATATTTTGCTTAAAACAATAGTTTAATAAGGAATCGAAAAGTTTGGCTTTATATTTATGCTTTAATTAAATTGAAAAATAATATAAAACTACATATTTAGTCTGAAATAGTAAATTTTTAATGTAATAATAATATTGGAGGTAGCATTTCATTCCGTTGTCAAACTTTTCTTATGAAAATTAACTTTTTTTTAAAGAAATAAACTAATGGATCAAATAAATTCTTTACGTGATATCGCCCACTTAATACTTAACACATTTTCTTATTTAATTAGTCTTTTTTGAAACGATTTTCAGTATTAATTGTTTTTATGTAGTTGTCAGGTAGTATAAAGTTTTAATATAATGATATTAAATTTACTTTGCTTCCATTTACATTTTTAAAAACCACTTTATCGTATAGTGAGAGTGCGGTGAAATTGTCTCATAAGTTTTACCTGCAATAACGCAGCCAACCCGATTGCAAAGTATTCAATAGTTAAAAAAGTAAGAAAAATTAAGTACGAAATTCCTCGTTCAGTTGTTCAATTTTGGTCAAAAATTGAAAAGGCGCATTTTTTGCTGTGTCTATTTCTTTAAACTTACTTTTCGAGTTGTGTCTATTTTCTCAAACACAGAATTTGAGCTGCGACCATTTTCCTAAGCACACACAGTGAACTGCGTCTGTTTTCTTAAAGACGCTCTTTTAAGCTGTGTCCATTTTCTCAATCACGCATTTTGAGCTCTGTCCAAATTCCAAAACACACGTTTTGAACTGTGCCCATTTTCTTAAACGCACTTACTCACTTCCTTAAACATGCTTTTTGAGCTGTTTCCATTTTTTAAAGGTTCAATTTGACCTGTGTACTGAATTAAAACTCACCGACAAAATACTTTTGTTCAAACAAATTTACAAATTTTTGAAGAAAAAAAAAGTTGTACAATGGTGCTTGTTTTTTTTTAAATCATCATTACTTTTGTCATGCATTTTAAACTCTATTTTTACTAACACAGCTTTCTTTTTATTTTTAAATTTGTCACAAAGGTAGTTTTCACATTTTCGAGGAAAAAAAAGTGTTTAAGTTTATTTGTTTACTTCCATTATTCATACATACTTTATATCTCGGAAATTCCAAATAATTTCTGACTTTAATATACATTCTTAGAACTTTTTGACTTTTCGGTTTTTTCAAAAAAAAAAAGGTTTTCGAATATAATTTTTCTAGTAATATTTTAGTTTATACTTGAAACTTTCTAAAACTAAGAGATTTTCGCAAAATATTACAAAATAAAAACTTTCCTTCTTTTAATTTTTTAGCATTATTTTATAAATCAACAAAAAAAAAACCTAATGTGTTGTTTTGTGCGAAACAAAGTTATTAGATACGCCATTGAATGACTTTATGGAAACAAGATGTTTCATCACATGAATGTTCTCTACTAACCGAAGAATGAATGTTTGAAAATTATCGTCTGAAATGAAATGCTTTATCTGCTCCTACGAGTCATTAATTTATTCGTAAATCGGTACGGTATGGTCTGCTTAATGCTTTAAACTATAATTATTCCAGAAAAAAAGTTTAGCGTCACTAAACACTAAACAAAGTAAATCTCTCCATTTAAGAATCATATTTTGGAACGTGTTAGCAGATCATCAGACCGAAGAGCCACTTTCACTGATTTATCGTTTGGTCTCGAATGTTAGGTGATTTCTCTTCCTTTCTTCTTGAAAGCATCCATTACTTAAATGATACTCAAGTTCGAAATTTCGAATTTTCAGATTTAGTATAAAAGTACTTGATTTTTAAAAATTAAAGAAAAATGTTTTATACCATTTTGATAAAGTTATGTAAAATATCGATGGATATTGATAATATATAATGTAAAATCTTAAATATTTACTTCTGATGCATCGTGTTTATGATTACTCGTATTTGTGATTCAATAAGTTGGGTATAGCAAAATACACAGAACTTGATTCAAAATTATATTGGATAATAATTTTAAGTGAATTAAACAGTGTAACTAAAAGTTACATAAGACTAAAATGATATAAAGGAAAAAAAAAAAAACCCTAAACCATTAATATCAGACAGGGGTCTGTTTAGAAGAAATTTGGGTCCGTTAACGGACCCTTCACAAAATATCTTTTCATAAAAACGGACCCTTCACAAAATATTTTAACTTAAAAACGGACCCTTCACAAAATAATTTATCTTTTAATCGGACCCTTCAAATTTGTTTATCTTCATTATTGTTTTGTTAATCGAATAAACCCTTCCCAGGAAGGGGGGGGGGGAGAAAGACAGATGTAAAGAAACTAAATTTTGTCTTCGGCAGACGCTTCTTCCTCTATTCGTCCGAAATGAATATTCTATGTTCAGCAGTATAGGCTAAATACCAAATATTTATATGTTGCATCGCTAATTTAGTAGCTGCAATGTCTGTTTATTTTTTAAAATTTAATTTTTTTAATTATAATTTTAGAGTGTTGAGTATAATCTAGTATGTCTTTATAATTTAAAGACTCCTTGAACAAGTTTTTTTGCAATAACGTACCCTATTTGCACAAATTCACAAAAGTGAACCCTGATTGAAAGAATGTGACTTAACGTTTATTTTATATTTACAAATTACGAGTAATTCTTTCACAATTTTAGAAAAACGGACCTTTCACAAAATGTCTGGACAGACCCCTGTCAAGAGTTTTCAAAAGAAGTACATTGAATTGTCCACAGGAACCTTAAAAACTAAGCCTAATTGTACCGAATCTTCAAAGCAATTACTGTAAAAATTGTTGTTAAGTAGCTTTATGAAAAGAATGTAATCTTTGAACTTGTTGGAATCTATAACTGAAATTAAACAAGGAAAATAAAACAGCATTGTAACAGGTTTAGGAAACTAACATTTACCAGAAGAAAAAAAAATAAAGGCGAAATTCAAGGTCTTGAAGAGCAATAAAACTAGGAAAAGAAACAATTGTAAAATTTTCGAGTTATGATATTAGGGAGGTTTTGATAAATTTTACCGAACCACGCAACTTATTCGAGTTCTTGGAAAACTAATTGTGTTTAAATGCGCTTATTTGGAGGAAAAAAAGGAACTTAATTGCTTTCTTCTTTTCATTTTCATTGTTTATTGAAATAAAAACTGAAAGGGTGGCATGTGAAAGTGCGTAAATTCAATACATAAATGATTTCTGCTGGGTTTGTTATTAAGGGAAAAAATTATATTTCCGATCGAGTTGATCATGTTTAATCTAGTGTAAGAAGTACGATAATATGGTTTACATTATCACTAGGTCGGAAATATGATTCACATTATTTAGTATAGTAGTATGGTTCACATTAACAATGGACTTCAATGTTCCTAAAAACTATATATAAGGAGCACTCTGTTATGCCAAATATTCTTTATTTGTGATTTCCAACATTAACTACTTAAAATAGGTAGATAGTAATAATTTATCTTTATTTTCACAAAAATAAATTGAAGAATAATATATAAATATGTAATAACTTATATATTGAGACTTGAAATAGTGTATGCTAGACATCATCTAATTGAAGAATTGAAAAATAATAAATTGAAGAATAATATATAAATATGTAATATATATTGAGACTTGAAATAGTGTATGCTAGACATCATCTAATTGAAGAATTGAAAAATAATAAATTGAAGAATAATATATAAATATGTATTAACTTATATATTGAGACTTGAAATCGTGTATGTTAGACATAATCTAATTGAAGAATTGAAAAATAATAAATTGAAGAATAATATATAAATATGTATTAACTTATATATTGAGACTTGAAATCGTGTATGCTAGACATCATCAATTTATTGTCGGTTTATTTTCTTAAAAGTAGTTTTCAAAATATCTATTCTTATTCTTTCAGAGATTTCTGCAATTTTTGCAATTTTGTGAAGGTGAATATACAATTCACAACAAAATAAAGAAACTATATTTTTCCTCAAACAAAAGAATACATTTTCTTCCCCATTTCGTTGCAACTGGTTTGTTACAACAATGGTTAGAATACGACCAATTTCTCTTTTACTGCTACTTTTGCTCTTAAAAATACTATTTATGTCTGGCTAAGTATATATATTTTTTATTCCGATGAACTGTGTCTTTGGCATGAATGCAAATACATTTTGCTAAATCATTCTTCATTTGAATATTTCGTGAGAAATATTTTTATCGTTTAGAAACACCAAAATGGGAACTTGATGTACAACGATTTGTTGTTAGTAATTACTTACAATAACGATGCATATTTCGTAGTAAGTACTATAGTTATGCGATGAATTAAAATTACCTTATGTAGTGATCCAATAGTTTTCTTGTTTTCTATATTGGGTTCAAAATTACCAGGCTACGGAGTTGAACATTAGTAGTCGTAAATTCAAAATTGGGTTGGCTATTTAACAACGATTATAAAATATGAAAAAAAAAATATAGTCTGAACTCAACCAATTCATAAACACGATATATTTTTTAAAATAAATTCTAAAAATAAATAGAATTAAAGGTTGGTGTAATAAGGCTGTCACAGCGTTGGGTGTAGCCTAAAATAATAGTTTTGCTGCGAGTATGAAAACTTGAGTATCGCTTTTATTTCATCCCATTTTAAAATTAATAACTTTTATTTAATATACTTGGTTTAGTATTTAAGCTTTCTATAAGTTTTTGTATGTTACATAGATATGAAAGAAATCTATGTTAGAGAGTTACATGAAATATTAAGCACTCTAAATTTAAATTTAATTTTGGTATATCATTATTAGATTTTAAAAAAATGGAAAGAAGCGAAAAAGGAATATATGTAGTTCTAAATATTTCCCTTAACTTACTAATGATTATTTAAAAAAAAAATTTTTTTTCAAAAAAAGAAAGAAAAGAAAAAGAAGGATATATACTTCTAAACTTTTTAATCAAAAACCTAATTTACAAAAGGCTATTTAAAAATACGCTTAAAAAAAGGGAAAGAGAAGAAAAAGGGGTGTTTTTTAAACGAACCAAACTTACTATTTGTAATTTTAAAATATATATTTACTGGTTTAAAGTATGTCAGTGAAAAACAATTTCCTAAGAATTTGTGTTGATAAGAAATTGAAATTTACCCTAAATAGTAAAAATTCCTTCCAGCTCTATTTTTTTTCTTTAATTCTTAGATTGATACTCATAACTGCAACTTAGAAACTAGCTTAATACGGGATTTACTGTTGTCCTTGAATTTAAATTGAAAAATATAGATTGTTTGAATTTTTCAGAAAGATATCTAATAGATAAAAAAAAGAACATTTACTGCCCTCAGGTGCCACAATGATATGCGAAATAGAATGGACTTCATTTAATCCTCTAAATTCGATAAGCAACCAATTATTGTGGATTAAATTGCAATATCAATTTGTATTTTCATTGGATAACATTTCAATTTGTGATTGAAAAAAAATGAACCATGCAAGTATCTCTATGTAAGACATTTCTTAAGAAGTTTTATAATAAAAATAATAAAATTAATAAGATTTTTCTTTAAACTTTCCGTAATATACAGACGTACTAGCATCGCAGTAATTTTTCTTGTCTTTTTATTATTATTTAATTTATGTGAAAATTGCACGCAATTCGATAATTATTTTAGAGAAAAAATGTAGTTTCTACCTTTAATAACGAATATATTTTATTTATCAAAATAGTTTCAATCTTTTATCCTATAGATAAAGAAAATTCGTCAGTTAAAAAATGTAATTAATCAAGCTAAATATCTTGTAATATTCTGTAAAGAAGCTTATGTAATGACTTTTATTACTTGTAGCTACTTCGTGTGTTTCGCGTCATACATGCATGGAGCACTACTTAAATGTATCTGGTTTAGCTTAAAAGTTGCATTTGGTATGATTTAAGCTGCTTTTACAGATAACTAATTTTTAACTGTTTACTGCTGTATAACTTAATTATTGTAACTGTTGATTTTCTGATGTTTTTGCTTAACTATTTATTCGTATACGAAATATTGTTAACAAATGAGTAAATGGGAATTTTGAAAAATTCACGGTCAACTTACGGTAAAAAGCACTGGCGTTCTGGGTGCAACATCAGTAAAATTGATTTTTACCAAAAAATTTTCTATCGAAATTTTTACAGAAATATTTATTTAATTACAGTGATTCAGTGATTTTACAGTAAATAATACCACATTACCATAAAAATTATGGTATACAAGATTTTTAACGGTAAAAAGGGATTTTATGGTAAAATATACCGGTCCACTGAGTGCCGGTACTTTTTATCGAAGTTTGATCCAGAGTTTTTTACTGTGTAAAGCCGTAGAAGGAGGGTAAATCTAAATTATTATAAGCCCTGTTGAATGCTTGTTACAAGTTGACATTTTGTAAATATAATTGCATAAATTTACAATATGGCTCTTTGCAAACAACCGATATTATTTTGCAATGCATCAGGCTAATTGGAAAAGTTATGAGCCTTTTTATAATCAGCTTGACACTTTTTATGCTTATAACAATAAGATCATATACATTAAAGGTAAACAGAAAAAGTGACAGTCATTATTCAAATAGACTGATTTACTTCGGACAGATTGCAACAAGGTGAGTTTCGTGAAGATTTATTTAAAATCGCGGAATTAAATGTTTATTTTAATAAGTTTAAATAGATTCAATCTAAGTAATTCTTTGCGTATCCTCTAATTAGCCTAAAGTTATATGAGCTAGCTACAATAAGCTTAAAAATATTTGACCGAATAGAAAACACTTAAGACTTTTGTAATTGCGCATTAAAAAAATGCTGATGAAATTTGCAAAGATCTTGATTTTTTAATTAGCCTACGAAGTACACAAGTAATTGCAAAGTTAACATAAAATTTAAGTTCTCACAAATTATTATTTTCATTATCTTATCTTTCAGTCGAGGGATTTAATCTTTGGTATTATTACTAAAAAGAAATTAAAATTTATGTCGGTAGGTCAAACTTCATCTTTGCAAAACATCTCCAGACTTTCCTTTTGTAAATATTTTCTAGTGACAAAATTATTTCGTCCTTACTAGACTTTCCTATTGTAAATATTTTCTAAGGACAAAATTATGTTGTAAATATTTCAGCACAAAGCCAAAATTTAAAAAGAAAGAAAACAATCAGGAAAAGGAAGTAAGCAATTAAATTTTTAAATTCAAATTATACCAGTTAGGAATAATATCAGTTAACTATCATTAACCTAAAAATCTCAAATGAATTATCTTCTTTAGGCGAAAAGTATTTGCATAGAATGACTGCTATTACTAAACGTGTTTTTAACTGAATTTTGTTTTTTATTTTCCTAAGCTTTCTTATTTATGTGATAATGATGTTTAATGGTTAAAAAATATGCTCTCCACGATAACAACAAACATACTTAAGAGTAACTCAAAACAATATATTGAAAGAAAAGTTCTAAAATATTCTAAATGAAACAAATGCTGGTTAAATCGAAGAATACATTAACACAATAACTGTAATAAATGGCAGAAGTAATTTTTAAACTTCAATGATTTGTGTGAGAGAGAGATTTTTTTTTACATATAATTCTATTAAACACTTAAAGATAGTTGTCACCAACATTTTTTAATTCTTGTCAATTCATTTTCATTAGATATAAAAAATCGTATGATTCGAATTTAAATTAACAAAATAAAGCTTGAAAATCTTTCAATGTCATCAACATCAGATATAGAAAGGTTATAATATTATTTACCTGCGGATCATTTATATTCTTATCAAAAGTTCATTTTCATTCTACTCTTTTTTTGATCACAAAGATAATTAAATACGACTCTGATTCAAAGTATTAGCAAAATTCATTTTTCCAATCCGATGAAAAGAAAACACTTTAGTTTTAAGTCTTACATAATACAGATATGCAAACGATATTTTTTAGAAATTTATTTTCAATCAAATTGCTACACAAGTTTAGAATTTGCTTTTTTTTAAAGATAATAATTTAAGAAATTAACAACAAGTCAAAATATTAGAATATTAAATTTAATTGATCCCAATTATTAGAATTTAATATGATAATATTTGTTTTTAATAATTTTAAGAGTAGCTCATGAAAATTTTAGATTTATTGCAGACGATTATTTTAAACGAACTCTTTTTGTGTTATTAATATTTGGAATTTGTTTTAAAATAGGACGTTTGCGTGATATTTCAGAATCAATAAAAATACAAATTAATGACTACATCTACAAGGTTAAAATCAATGCAAAATCAATTCCTGTACATATATTGAAGTTTTTTTAAACTATAATATTATTTAAGTTTAATTTTTGTCATTTCAGGTATTCTTTTAAACTTTTTTATTAAAATGGAAAGTAAAAATTGTAACAATTTTAATGATTTAAAAACCTTTTTAAATAAATATTAATTTAGGTTTTAAAATTTGCACAGACTCATGCAATGCATGAATTTTACTGCTAGTAAATAATATATTTTATTTTGTTGCGAATAATTTAAGAGATACAAAAGTAATATTCCAAGAAAAAAATGAAATAATCATTATTGTATACAAATATAAGGTAATATGACAAAAAAAAAATTCATTTATGTTCATAAACACCCATTGTATAATGTTCTGGATCAAATTATGGTAAAAAACCAGTTTTATTGTAAAATTTTGGAGAATCTGATATACTGTAATTTGTACAACAGTAGTTACTATAAAATTACTGAATCACTGTTAATAACTAAATGCCACTAAAAAATGGATTTTATAAATGATGCACCCAAGGTACCAGTACTTTTTACCATAAATTGAACTGGAATTTTTTACAGTATACAATAATAAAAAAAGAGAGAAGAGAGAAAAAAATAAAGGAATTTATCGCACACGCATAATGATATCATTAAGGAAAGGATGTTGTGTGAATAACGTTTGAAATTACAGAGATGGGAATGGGCCCAATATTTCATAAAAAAATTATAATAATATTTATGGACTTCTTCTAATACAATAAGGAGTGCAATATTTCTTATGACAATTTTATATGACAAAAGCTTCTACGATTGTAACCTACCGTATCACCTACAAAGATGTATAAATTATATATGAGTCACATCTCTCCTGCCTTCCGCATTATCCTTTTGTGACGTCAAATAATGGCGAAAAAACTCGAAGATGGCGAGATTCTGAAATAAATGGCGACCGGCACTTGACCGATACCTTCCTCAGGTCATCCTTTTGTAACGGCAAGGCATTTCTATGTTGAACGGGAAAGCACGTTTATAGCCTCAAGTATATTTTTTAAAATGTTGAATTGAAATGGTGGCCATTCCTTGGCCTCCTTGACCTTTCAATTACATGCTTTGGTTCCGTTTTACTTGACAGTTCGTGAACAAGCTCGTTATTTTTCAACGTGTCATTTGAATCTTCTTTGCTTAGTATTTCCTACAAGTAAACGAGAAAGTTAGGAATCCCTTTGTTGTTTCTTGATGAAGAAAATTTTTTTGTCAGTCCTCATTTAGTACAATGATAAAATAAAATGAAAAGAATCACTTTAGAATGAAAATTGCTTTCAGCTTTACTTTGTGAAGTTGTGTTGAAATGAAAATTGTTTTCTTTGTATTAAATTGGAAAGAGAAGAAGATATTAAACGTTACGCAGTATTTTCAAAAGCATGGAAAATATTTAGGTTTAAATAACACAAAAGAATTATTATTTAACTCAAATGAAATTGAAAGCGCAATTTATTTTCTCATTTAAGACTCTGATGTAAAAGAATAGTTTATTTAAAAGAAGGGATTAAGAAAAAAAACCTGTGTTTTATTTTCCTGAAAATTGCTCTGAAATAAACATTTTTCTTGCTATTATTCTAGAAAACTGGAAAGATGTTTTGAACTTATGTAATCAGTAGCACTTTTTATAAAGATAGTAGAGTTAAAAGTGAAGTAGCACATGCTACTTAGTTAGAAATTAGTTTAGCCTTCTCGAAATTATTTATACGACACTCTTTTTATTAGAGAAGAAAAGATTATTTAAACGATTAGACAAAAAAATTTTTTTTAAATTATGTATATATATATATATATATATATATATATATATATATATATATATATATATATATATATATATATATATATATATATATATATATATATATATATATATATATATATATATATATATATATATATATATATATATATATATATATATATATATATATATATATATATATATATATATATATATATATATATATATATATATATATATATATATATATATATATATATAAATACCGAGGGTCGAACGGTTAGCGTCTCTGACTGCGAAGCCAATGTCTGCGGGTTCGAATCCCGCTCAGGGCATGAATGTTTCTTTCTGTGTGTTGTTCTCCATTGTGTGATGTCTGAGTATGGCCCACCCTATAAACGGGTATCTGTGGCAGTGTGGCGTGGGTAATGTTGCTCGCCTCCGCGACTTAGGTTCACAGGTGCCCACTGGGTAACGTTAAATGAGTATTACTTCCGGCAGCCTCGATTGACGTAAAAGTTCAGTGTGCCAGCTATTAGAAGAAAGAATATATATATATATATATATATATATATATATATATATATATATATATATATATATATATATATATATATATATATATATATATATATATATATATATATATATATATATATATATATATATATATATATATATATATATATATATATATATATATATATATATATATATATATATATATAAATATATATATATATATATATATATATATATATATATATATATATATATATATATATATATATATATATATATATATATATATATATATATATATATATATATATATAAGTAGTAAGGGCAGGCATCTATGCGGCGGAAGTGATAGGCAGTCAAGGGGTGCTTATTTCTGCCCCAACCGGAAGTTGCTTATTTCTGCCCCAACCGGAAGTTGCTTATTTCTGCCCGCTTGCTTATTTCTGCCCGCCTGAAACTTCGTCTGCAGCGTCATGGGGAGCTTATTTCTTTTTTTTCTTAAGCCTAATATATTTTTAGTTTCGGTTTCTGTTTTTAATTTAGTTTCGTTTTTTAAATATTATTTAATTTATTAGTTTTTTGAGGGTGGCAACACTTATTATTTTAATATTAGTTTTTAAGGATGGCAACATTTAGAAACTTTGTTACTTGGGGAGATATTGTATATTATGAAGTTATGACGTCATCTTTTATTACATAACACATAAATGATATCATGCTTCTGATCTAGTGGCGCCATCTATGTGGGAATAAAATAACTTTAAATCTATTTTAATATTTAAATCTGTTTTAATATTATTTATTAAATATAATTAAGGCTGAGGATCGAACTCACGCCATCAAAAAGCCTTCGTGGGTCAGTAGTTGGATATCATAACCACTGACCCACGAATGCTTGGTTAGATATGTGTTAATAAGTTAAACCTTTGTATAGTGAACACGTGTATAAATAAAAACTGTTTGATATCGATATCATCCTACTGTTTCATCGATATATTTTTCATTTAACCTTTTAACAGTTATTAAATAATTATTTCTGCCCCTCTTAATGTTATGATAGCTTTCCCTGGGTGGCAACGGCGCTGACCATACACATGTTAAGATTTGACGTGTTTTTGTGTGATAACACAACTACTGGTTACAGAACGAGTCATTCTGATAACATATAACAAGCTAGATCTTGGGTTATGACGCATGTGTTGAATTCAGTTCCTTTCACTTGCGCTGGTAAATAGTTAAGCATGTGACAGTTTAAAATTTTTCTGATTGGTTGTTAGAGTTATACTTTCATGATTTAGCAACTAGAAGGATAGAGTGACTTAATTTCCTCTACCCCCCCCTCTTATATTAGTATTTTACTTGTTCTTCTGTTGTGTCTCGATTAAGTTTTTGAAAAGTTTTTCAAGTAACCATTTCGTTATGGACGGTTATTTAAAGAGAAAACATGCTGAAACTGAAGTAAGTACTATTGATTTCTTATTAATTTACTATGCTTTTAAATTTATTGTTAATAGAATTGTTTTATTTTAACTTCTAGCACTAATTCGTTTTTTAGGCAGAGCATGTGACAAAACTTAGTTAACTTTAAAAATTTTATAACTACGTTATTTTTATTATATTGATGATAAATAGTATATTGATAATGTTAAACAGTATTATTTATAAAACTACTGAGATGCGTTAATCTGTATCTTTAATTAACCAAGAGAAAGTAAACTGTTTTGTACATTTTAATTAATTATTTTTATTTTGTTAATAATAAAAATTACTCATCTTCTTAGTTACAAATTAGGAATAGTTATTATTTTTTTTCATTACGTAATCTAAATGAAGTTAATATTTGTTAAATTAACTTTCCATTTGTTAAAATGTATTAAGTATGTCTACTGTGAAAATTAAAAGTATTAGAATTAAAAGTATATTAATTTTAAATTAATAAATATTAGTTTATACGATTAGATATTTTTATCCCTATCGTTTGGATTTACGGCTATCAATGTTGTCCTTTTTGAACCCAGAAGACAATGGAACTCCTAGATCTTGAGACAATACATAATAATTTATGCAAAAAAGTTTCATAAAAACTAGAAACTTATTACAAAAATATAAAAATTATTTTTGAAAAACTAGAAATTTTTCACAAAAGTAAAATTATTTTCTGAAATATTAGAAAATCTCCCTCAGTAATAAAAATATTTTCTTAAAACTAGAGCATTTTGTTAAAAAGAATGAATAACGACATATTTATATTATCAATTATATATTAAATTTCCTTAAAATTTCAAATCAATTATTTTAAATCTAAGAAACATGTAATGGGAATTTTTGCCGCTTTAAATTCATTTATAATAAGAACATATTCGTTTTATTATAATTTAATGTTATAATAATGCAAATAACTTACTTTATTTTCAAATTAGCAGTTAATTTAAAACTAACTATAGCCGTTCTATTTGAAAGTATATATTTAAATGATACTGATTACAGAACTTGAACACGTTATCTATTTCTCACAAAATTTTACAAAGATAATGTTTGTCCGGGACGTTTGGGGCTTATCCACGTTTTATCAATTAGTCATAATAACATAGTGCTTCATACTTGTTATAGAACGTGGGAATAAAATTATTTCTTAGAAAATTGTTTAGAAACCCGTGATATATGCTCGCAGAAGTGCTTAGGTGAAACTTTGAATAAAATGTTATTTATTTTATTAAAATATATTTTGTCTTTATAGATCTTTTTCACAGGAGAAAAAGTTTATATTATCAAGAAAAAATTACACCCTTTATTAATTAATACAAAAAGTTTCAGAAAATTATATAGAATTTTCTGAAATATTAGAAAGTTTCCTCAATAACATAAATATTTTTCTTAAAAAATAGAAAATTTTGCTAAAAAGTTTGAAATATTTTATTAAAAGACAAAATGTTTTAGCAAAAAGCCAAAATATTTTCTTAAAAGAGAAATTTTTTTGTAAAAACATAAAATATTTTTCCTAAAATGTAGAAAGTTTTTAACAAAAAGTAAAAATATTTTCTTAAAAGAGAAAGTTTTTTGTAAAAACATAAATATTTTTCTTAAAAGATAGAAAATTTTGTTAAAAAGTTTGAAATATTTTTATAAAACTAGCAATTTTTTTAGCAAAAAGTAAAATATTTTCTTAAAAGTGAACGTTTCATATTTGTTTTTGTAAAAGGGTTTATTTTAGACAGAACTCAGGAGGTAAAGACTTTTACTTTGCAAATAAATTCTTAATCGTAGTAATCGACAGGAGTTATGAACATTATCGTAATCATTTTAACTGTGTGTTGTTAATTATTTTTCTTGGTGACTCAAAATTTTCTTTTTTTTATTGTAGTTAGGAAACAGAAAGGGATTCTCAACTTTAGTCATTGATTTTGAAGGTTTTCAACTTTCATCAGGGGCATACATTGTCAAAGAACTTGCTTTTCATGCTGTAAAAGGTAATTCCATTACCGGAGTGTGTACATTCCAACCACCGTTTCCGTTTGAAGAACTTCCAACACAACAGAAAATGCAATATTCTTGGACAGTCCGAAATATTCATCAAATAGATTGGAACCAAGGAGAATTACCCTACGTTAAATTTCATACTATGTTGACTTTTTTGTGTGATATGTATTCACATATCTATGTGAAAGGACTCGGAAAACGGAAATTTTTAGAAATTCTAACCGGCAGAGTGTTTTACAGTTTGGAAGATTTTGGCTGTCCTAAAGTAGATGAACTGATACCAACTTTTTCATCGTGCACTATACATTCACCAGATTTTAAGCATTGTGCTCTCGTTAAAGCGAAAGCATTTGGACGATTTCTACAAGACCTATAAATAGGACAAGCACTCGGAATTCAGCATAAAGCTGTTCCTGGAAGTAATATAGTAAATCTTATAAATGACTTTTTTGCGAAATAGAAAATCAGCTCCAGTGGGGGGAAATGTATTTTTAAAAACATTAAACGATGTTCAATTACCAGCAAATTTATATGTTAATAGAAAAATTGTATAGTAAAAATAAAATTTTTAAGAAAGCTGTGATGTATGCTCGCAGAAGTGGCGAGGTGAAACTTTGAATAAAAATGTTATTTATTTTATTGAAATATATTTTGTCTTTATTGAGCATTTTCACAGGTGAAAAAGTTTATATTATCAAGAAAAAATGTCACCCATTAATAAATAATACAAAAAGTTTCAGAAAAATATCTAGAACTTTTTGAAAAACTAGGAAATTATTACAAAAACATAAATATTTTCTTAAAAGATAGAAAAATTTTGTTAAAAAGTTTGAAATATTTTTATAAAACTAGCAAATTTTTAACAAAAAGTAAAAATATTTTCTTAAAAGAGAAATTGTTTTTATAAAAACATAATTACTTTCTTAAAAGATAGAAAATTTTTAACAGAAAGTTAAAATATTTTATTAAAAGAGAAAATTTTTAGTAAAAACATAAATATTTTTCTTAAGAGATAGAAAATTTTGTTAAAAAAGTTTGAAATATTTTTATAAAACTAGCAAATTTTTAACAAAAAGTTAAAATATTTTCTTAAGAGAGAAAATTTTTTGTAAAAACATAAATATTTTCTGAAAAACTAGAAAAATTTGTTAAAAAGAAATAAAAATGATACATTATTTGTAAAATGATACAAAATTTTTTGTAAAAACATAAATATTTTCTGAAAAACTAGAAAATTTTGTTAAAAAGAAATAAAAATGATACATTATTTGTAAAATGATACAAAATTTTTTGTAAAAACATAAATATTTTCTGAAAAACTAGAAAATTTTGTTAAAAAGAAATAAAAATGATACATTATTTCCTAGTTTTTCAGAAAATATTTATGTTTTTACAAAAAATTTTCTCTCTTAAGAAAATATTTTAACTTTTTGTTAAAAATTTGCTAGTTTTATAAAAATATTTCAAACTTTTTTAACAAAATTTTCTATCTCTTAAGAAAAATATTTATGTTTTTACTAAAAATTTTCTCTTTTAATAAAATATTTTAACTTTCTGTTAAAAATTTTCTATCTTTTAAGAAAGTAATTATGTTTTTATAAAAACAATTTCTCTTTTAAGAAAATATTTTTACTTTTTGTTAAAAATTTGCTAGTTTTATAAAAATATTTCAAACTTTTTAACAAAATTTTTCTATCTTTTAAGAAAATATTTATGTTTTTGTAATAATTTCCTAGTTTTTCAAAAAGTTCTAGATATTTTTCTGAAACTTTTTGTATTATTTATTAATGGGTGACATTTTTTCTTGATAATATAAACTTTTTCACCTGTGAAAATGCTCAATAAAGACAAAATATATTTCAATAAAATAAATAACATTTTTATTCAAAGTTTCACCTCGCCACTTCTGCGAGCATACATCACAGCTTTCTTAAAAATTTTATTTTTACTATACAATTTTTCTATTAACATATAAATTTGCTGGTAATTGAACATCGTTTAATGTTTTTAAAAATACATTTCCCCCCACTGGAGCTGATTTTCTATTTCGCAAAAAAGTCATTTATAAGATTTACTATATTACTTCCAGGAACAGCTTTATGCTGAATTCCGAGTGCTTGTCCTATTTATAGGTCTTGTAGAAATCGTCCAAATGCTTTCGCTTTAACGAGAGCACAATGCTTAAAATCTGGTGAATGTATAGTGCACGATGAAAAAGTTGGTATCAGTTCATCTACTTTAGGACAGCCAAAATCTTCCAAACTGTAAAACACTCTGCCGGTTAGAATTTCTAAAAATTTCCGTTTTCCGAGTCCTTTCACATAGATATGTGAATACATATCACACAAAAAAGTCAACATAGTATGAAATTTAACGTAGGGTAATTCTCCTTGGTTCCAATCTATTTGATGAATATTTCGGACTGTCCAAGAATATTGCATTTTCTGTTGTGTTGGAAGTTCTTCAAACGGAAACGGTGGTTGGAATGTACACACTCCGGTAATGGAATTACCTTTTACAGCATGAAAAGCAAGTTCTTTGACAATGTATGCCCCTGATGAAAGTTGAAAACCTTCAAAATCAATGACTAAAGTTGAGAATCCCTTTCTGTTTCCTAACTACAATAAAAAAAAGAAAATTTTGAGTCACCAAGAAAAATAATTAACAACACACAGTTAAAATGATTACGATAATGTTCATAACTCCTGTCGATTACTACGATTAAGAATTTATTTGCAAAGTAAAAGTCTTTACCTCCTGAGTTCTGTCTAAAATAAACCCTTTTACAAAAACAAATATGAAACGTTCACTTTTAAGAAAATATTTTACTTTTTGCTAAAAAAATTGCTAGTTTTATAAAAATATTTCAAACTTTTTAACAAAATTTTCTATCTTTTAAGAAAAATATTTATGTTTTTACAAAAAACTTTCTCTTTTAAGAAAATATTTTTACTTTTTGTTAAAAACTTTCTACATTTTAGGAAAAATATTTTATGTTTTTACAAAAAAATTTCTCTTTTAAGAAAATATTTTGGCTTTTTGCTAAAACATTTTGTCTTTTAATAAAATATTTCAAACTTTTTAGCAAAATTTTCTATTTTTTAAGAAAAATATTTATGTTATTGAGGAAACTTTCTAATATTTCAGAAAATTCTATATAATTTTCTGAAACTTTTTGTATTAATTAATAAAGGGTGTAATTTTTTCTTGATAATATAAACTTTTTCTCCTGTGAAAAAGATCTATAAAGACAAAATATATTTTAATAAAATAAATAACATTTTATTCAAAGTTTCACCTAAGCACTTCTGCGAGCATATATCACGGGTTTCTAAACAATTTTCTAAGAAATAATTTTATTCCCACGTTCTATAACAAGTATGAAGCACTATGTTATTATGACTAATTGATAAAACGTGGATAAGCCCCAAACGTCCCGGACAAACATTATCTTTGTAAAATTTTGTGAGAAATAGATAACGTGTTCAAGTTCTGTAATCAGTATCATTTAAATATATACTTTCAAATAGAACGGCTATAGTTAGTTTTAAATTAACTGCTAATTTGAAAATAAAGTAAGTTATTTGCATTATTATAACATTAAATTATAATAAAACGAATATGTTCTTATTATAAATGAATTTAAAGCGGCAAAAATTCCCATTACATGTTTCTTAGATTTAAAATAATTGATTTGAAATTTTAAGGAAATTTAATATATAATTGATAATATAAATATGTCGTTATTCATTCTTTTTAACAAAATGCTCTAGTTTTAAGAAAATATTTTTATTACTGAGGGAGATTTTCTAATATTTCAGAAAATAATTTTACTTTTGTGAAAAATTTCTAGTTTTTCAAAAATAATTTTTATATTTTTGTAATAAGTTTCTAGTTTTTATGAAACTTTTTTGCATAAATTATTATGTATTGTCTCAAGATCTAGGAGTTCCATTGTCTTCTGGGTTCAAAAAGGACAACATTGATAGCCGTAAATCCAAACGATAGGGATAAAAATATCTAATCGTATAAACTAATATTTATTAATTTAAAATTAATATACTTTTAATTCTAATACTTTTAATTTTCACAGTAGACATACTTAATACATTTTAACAAATGGAAAGTTAATTTAACAAATATTAACTTCATTTAGATTACGTAATGAAAAAAAATAATAACTATTCCTAATTTGTAACTAAGAAGATGAGTAATTTTTATTATTAACAAAATAAAAATAATTAATTAAAATGTACAAAACAGTTTACTTTCTCTTGGTTAATTAAAGATACAGATTAACGCATCTCAGTAGTTTTATAAATAATACTGTTTAACATTATCAATATACTATTTATCATCAATATAATAAAAATAACGTAGTTATAAAATTTTTAAAGTTAACTAAGTTTTGTCACATGCTCTGCCTAAAAAACGAATTAGTGCTAGAAGTTAAAATAAAACAATTCTATTAACAATAAATTTAAAAGCATAGTAAATTAATAAGAAATCAATAGTACTTACTTCAGTTTCAGCATGTTTTCTCTTTAAATAACCGTCCATAACGAAATGGTTACTTGAAAAACTTTTCAAAAACTTAATCGAGACACAACAGAAGAACAAGTAAAATACTAATATAAGAGGGGGGGGTAGAGGAAATTAAGTCACTCTATCCTTCTAGTTGCTAAATCATGAAAGTATAACTCTAACAACCAATCAGAAAAATTTTAAACTGTCACATGCTTAACTATTTACCAGCGCAAGTGAAAGGAACTGAATTCAACACATGCGTCATAACCCAAGATCTAGCTTGTTATATGTTATCAGAATGACTCGTTCTGTAACCAGTAGTTGTGTTATCACACAAAAACACGTCAAATCTTAACATGTGTATGGTCAGCGCCGTTGCCACCCAGGGAAAGCTATCATAACATTAAGAGGGGCAGAAATAATTATTTAATAACTGTTAAAAGGTTAAATGAAAAATATATCGATGAAACAGTAGGATGATATCGATATCAAACAGTTTTTATTTATACACGTGTTCACTATACAAAGGTTTAACTTATTAACACATATCTAACCAAGCATTCGTGGGTCAGTGGTTATGATATCCAACTACTGACCCACGAAGGCTTTTTGATGGCGTGAGTTCGATCCTCAGCCTTAATTATATTTAATAAATAATATTAAAACAGATTTAAATATTAAAATAGATTTAAAGTTATTTTATTCCCACATAGATGGCGCCACTAGATCAGAAGCATGATATCATTTATGTGTTATGTAATAAAAGATGACGTCATAACTTCATAATATACAATATCTCCCCAAGTAACAAAGTTTCTAAATGTTGCCATCCTTAAAAACTAATATTAAAATAATAAGTGTTGCCACCCTCAAAAAACTAATAAATTAAATAATATTTAAAAAACGAAACTAAATTAAAAACAGAAACCGAAACTAAAAATATATTAGGCTTAAGAAAAAAAAGAAATAAGCTCCCCATGACGCTGCAGACGAAGTTTCAGGCGGGCAGAAATAAGCAAGCGGGCAGAAATAAGCAACTTCCGGTTTGTAGGTGGGCAGAAATAAGCAACTTCCGGTTGGGGCAGAAATAAGCAACTTCCGGTTGGGGCAGAAATAAGCACCCCTTGACTGCCTATCACTTCCGCCGCATAGATGCCTGCCCTTACTACTTATATATATATATATATATATATATATATATATATATATTATATATATATATATATATATGTTTATATATATATATGTATATATATATATATATATTATATATATATATATATATATATATATATATATATATATATATATATATATATATATATATATATATATATATATATATATTATATATATATATATATCCGTTTTTTTTTGCGGATATAATCGTGTGGGCTGATGAAAAGATTATATCTTTTATTTTCCGGATTTTTTTTTAAAAAAAAATTTCATCCTTTTTTTTCCCGGTTTTTTTTCATTATTATTTTTCCTCCCTCCCTTTTTTTTTCCATATGTCTATAATTTTCCTTTTTTTTTATCTTCATTTTGAACTTATCTAATAAGTTCTGTTTACTTGCAGCTTATGCGCAATAAATGAAACTTATTGTCTCTCTTAATTTTCTTCGTGTTTTCTTGTATTTATTTATTTTGTTATATATATATATATATATATATATGTATATATATATATATATATATATATATGTATATATATATATATATATATATATATATATATATATATATATATATATATATATATATATATATATATATATATATATATATATATATATATATATATATATATATATATATATATATATATATAATTCTAAAAACTCAGCAGAAGCTGTCTTGGAAAAGGGAGTGGATTAAACCTCAAGTTTGCGTACACTACTGTGTCCTGTGTTGACCTTTCTTTCTCTTAAATGCATAGCAAAATGTTTTAGTACAACTCCCTTAAATAGAACTGAATTTCTTTTAAAATGTTTCATAATACTAAGAAATAGTGCAATATATCTATCCTTAAATCTTTAAGAAATGAGATTTTTCCCGTGAAAGAAATATGCTTTCGTAAAATTATATGTTGTTTATATTAAAATAAATAAAAAAAATCATTCAGCTCTGCTGTAAAATTTTGCACCATTAAAATTCTTCAAGAGAGGAAAGTTAAGTCATCATTGTTTTCAGTAGTGCACAGAAAGAAGGCGTGTAAAACGATTTCAATTTCTACCAAGCAATCCGATTTGATAACAAAATAATAGCACAGTGAACTACACTAAGTTGATTCTAATTTCTAATCGTCGAATTGGCTTAATGCTTCAGTCACGATCTTTCGCAGTTTAGATCGTTAAGATCAAAGGTGGATGAATGCCATTTGAAGAACAATTATTATAAGTATTTGATGGAAGATGAGATTAAAGCGCGCGCTCTCTCCCTCTGTTATGCTGGAATGTCTAATCACAGGAGTTGACAATAAAGATGCTATTGTTTCTTTTTTCCATTTGAGTTTTTCTGAAATGATAAATACTTTAACGGGAGATCGGAATGGGCAGTTAGTTTTGTTATTTTTTAGTAATGAAATTTATTGTTTGCTTAAAACACCCTTCAAACTTACTAGTCTTTAATATTTTTAATGCTTTAAAACTTAACGGTAATTCCTAAAATATATTGTTTCTTTTAAATTCAAACTTTAACTAGTATAAAGAAATGAAGTATAATTGGTAAAGCATAAACAACAAATTGATAAATCAGAAAATTTCGTGTGAATTGCAATATTGAATTTAGTTGCAAACATTAAGGCAGCTACAAATAAAAAAAAATCATAGCTAGTGTTTTTTTTCTGGGGGGGGGGGTTAGTATAATAGAATTATATCAATTTTTATACCAATGTTCCTTTTTTTAATTCTAACTACGAAATTGATTCCTTAACTACAAATATTCCGTAACCATCTCCAACAATATTATGTATTTTAGAATCTTTGTCAAAAAAGAATTCAAGAAATGATAGGGTTCTAAAAATTACACTTATAACCTAATTATTCAGGGGGAATAAGGCAAAAAAGCTATCAGAATCATAAAAATCATACAATTGAGCCAAAATTACTATTATCAAAACCAGCTTGTCAGCCGAATAAATGATATTTCAAATAATCTGTATTCATATTTTCCCTATGCTCTAATTCAGATTCGATTTTATGCTTGTCTCGCTTCTCACTCTGACTGATTGCGATGATAATTCGTCAAACTTTCAACAAAAGTTTTTGATTTTTTCTTCTCATGAATACTGAAATTCTTGAGAGCCATTGCTACCAAAATACCAATAATTGAGAAAAAAATTTTCTCTAAAAATATTCTGCCTTCCTTATGACATTTATAACTAATTTATGTAAACGAAGCCTGAAGTTTTTTTCTTACAATGCTCTGAACTGTGTGATAAAAAACAAAAATGGAATAGTTGTAGATGAGAAAAACTTCATAATCGTATTTGTACTATCCTTACGTCAGACATGTTAATGTTTTTTTTTATCAGAATGCAGACAAAAGATATAAATGAACAATTTCTAATGTCAGCAGTTTGAATGTATTGTATCTTGACTCATCAACTATAACGTAACTTAAAGTTTCTGAATACCCGAAGAAACTATTGAATAGATAAAGAAAGCGTTTGAAATACGCGTAAGAAATTGCGTCAAAATAACATTAAACGTAATTATCACTTAGTATTAGAAAGAATTTTTATGATTTAACATCATTTAATCTTGTAAACTGACGTCAGAAATGTTTTATATATTGTCACATAAAGAACTTTTCTTGTGATTTTTGCTTTTCTATTTATAATTCTATTCTATCCATTCCGCAATACGAATCTATAAGACATTTTACGTAAGTACATTTGACAGCTTATGAAACCTAACCAAATCAAATATTTTCTGTGGTGCAAAAACAAATAATGTAAATTGTTTTTAATAATGTTCACATGCGTATTGAAATAAATAATATTTAAAGGAAAAAAGAATTGTTGAATTAATATTAAATTTGATGATGTTTTAATTGATATGTTGGGGTTGAACAAAAATTATTTTAAAACGGGAAAAAAACATTTCAGAAATTAGAGAATAATTTATTTCTAACCACAATTATAAGCCTCATCTATACGTGCCACGGTCTAATGATTTCTCACTAAGAACGCAAAAGCGTTATTAGTGTTTTTACACACACACACACACAATATATAAACTAAAAAAAAAAATTTTTAGTTTATATATTGTGTGTGTGTGTTTAACATTTTTAAATTTAATTATTAATCGTTAAAATGAAGTACCATAATAATTAAAAAATCCAGAGAAACTAAAGCGATAAGGTATTACCTGATCAAAAACTTCATTCTTTAAAAATATATTAACACGTTGAATGCCATGGAGGTCACCGGTGACCGGCACTGAGTTGGTTCGTAGAGTCAAGCCAAGATTATTTGAAACACATAATTCGAGTAAATTTTTAATGCTTTTAATGTGTTCATTTGTGTTCATTCACATGTGTTCATTTTCGAGACTTGCCAGACGTGAATGAGAAGAAACAAAAGTGATTAAAGTTATAAGACGAAAAGTTTCTAAAGATAATTGGAAAGTAATTAAGAAACAAAACTAGAAAAACCACAGTAGCCAAAAGAGAAAAAAAAAATATGAAAAACAGGTTTGCCTCTCTCGGCCACTGTATTTTTTCTTGTTCTGTTTTTCATTTCCCCCTCTCCTCTCGGCTACTGCGGTTTTTCACATCACAGTAGCCTAGTTTTTTTTTCTCACCTTTATTTTTCTATTTCTGGTAGGTAACTTTTCGTTTTTTAATTGAAATTACTCTTCATTCAAGTCTGGCAAGTTTTGCAAATGGGAGCCTGTTTTTGAGCGCTTGACACATGTCTACTGTTATTTTTTATTGATATATTTTTGACTATATTATCGAATTAAATTTTAAATAAAGAAATACCTCATTAATTTTTTTTTAATTTCATAAATTTTGATTTTTTTATACTAATCTAATTTCAAATTGCTAATAAATGTTTTTTCTTGTAGTTGTAGAATGAAAACTCTGGTGCTGATACTTCTTCTTGGAGTATCTTTAAGTCAAGAATTAAGGTCTGATCCAGCTCCTATTATTTATCCTGGTCAAGTTAATATTGGTTTTGTGTCCAACATTCATGGTCCACCAGAAAATGGCACCGACGGTTGTGGACCTTTGCGATCAGAAGCAGTGCAGAGAGCCATGGCTGCAGTGTGGGCGGCTCATCAAGCAAATTTCAAGAAGGACGATCCTAACGAACTTAATATTGGTATAATCATATTTAATTAAAACCATTAATGCATTATATACACAGAAGAGCCATTACATTATGACCACCCTGCTAATAGCATTTAGGATCACCTTTAGCCCTCAAAACTGCTAGCACCCGCCGTGGCATTGATTCCACAAGGTTCTGATAGGTAGTCTGAGGTATCTGGTACCAAGCGCTCACCAACTGGTCCTGCAATTCCCTCACATTGCGAGGGGGTAGCGTGGCAGTACGAATTTGGTTTTCCAAGTAGGACCACAAATGCTCTATTGGATTAAGGTCAGGTGAATTTGGGGCACAAGACATGACTTGAAAGTCACTGGAATGTTCCTCGAAGATTCGACCCTTATGACATGGTGCATTATCCTGTTGGTAAACACCATCTCTCGAAGGTAAAACTGTTGCCACGAATGGGCTAACCTGGTTTGCAACTATGTTCAAGTAGCTTACAGACGTCAGGGATTGTTCTATGAGGATTATGGGTCCTAATGTGCCTCATGAAAACATTGTTCCTGGGCGAGAAACCATGAAACCTGGGTGAGCCCATTGTTATAGATGGAGGGTGGTCATAATGTAATGGCTCTTGTGTATATGTTTGAAAGGTGATTTAAGAATAACAGAAGGCATTTGAAACTTCGTTATTAGAAAACTCTTGTGCGAATCTATATCAAATTTCACAGACTTCAGTTCATTGAAAACAAGTGTAATATTAATATTTTTCTTAAAAAATTTAAGAAATTAAAATATTTTTTTTAATAATTTTGCAAAAAATTTGAAATAAATCAATATAAACTAATTTGAAATTATATTTAAAAAAAAGAACTCTGTGCACTAATAATTACTTTTTTCTAAAAATTAAGTCTACACTCTTATTCCTTTAATTTAAATGACCATATGATAACAATTGAATCTTTATGCTACTTTTTTTATATTTGAAATTGCGCTAAAAGAAAGGGATACAGATAATATAAAGGAACAAAACTATAGTTTATTAAGTTCATACCTGTTTTTAATACTTTATATTTATTTTTCTAAAATACATCTCTGCAACTCAGAATTCATAAAACGTTTAAAAAAGTGCTAAAATTTTTCACGATATAAAAGTTTAGAACTAAAATTTACTCCAAACGTGCAAAAATATTGTACTTGCAATCTAACCGTAATGACGTTAATTCCTTTTATTGCAATTGAACTCAAGTTCAATTGCAATAAAAAATTCCGGATCAAATTACGTTATAAGGTACTGTAACTTCATCCGTGAAATCCCTTTAAACATAAAATCTATTTTACCGTAAATTCCATTTTATCGTAAAATCCATTTTACAATAAAATCTATTTTTACCGAAAAGGGATTTCAGTAATTTTGCGGTGATCACTGCTGTAAAATTTTCGATAAATTAGATATTTTGCTCCGCAACATGCTCCGATAAAAAAAGATTTTGCGGTAAGAATGCCGGTACTTTTTACAGTTTTAATTTTTTACAGTGTAAGATTCCTGAAATATCTTAGCTTTCACATTGTAGTACAGTAGCAGTAGTGTAAGAAATTATAAGTTATGTCATAATATTGGCAACTTTTTTTGAAAACTCACACAGAAAAAATACAAAGTATCAATAGATAGGAAAAATAATTTATTTCATTTTACTTTTTAGGGGTTTATATTTTTGACACCTGCGGAAGAGAAGATGTAGCTGAAAGGCAGATGTACAGATTGTTAGGCCACGTAGGACATGTGCAGACTGCTGATTGTTCGGAAAAAAGAATACCTCCTCTTTTTGGTGAGTTCGAATTACATAAAACGGAGTAGAAAGTTTTATGTGCGGCGTAATTATAAATATATTGAAGCTGTTCTCAGCACGATTTTATTTCAAAATTCTAGGATTTAAACATTATTAGTACAAAACCATCAAGTAATACTCGATAGTCAGAAGTTCTTCGATTTAAAGTTTTATATTCTTATTCTTTCCTAGTAATGTAAGTAACTTTAATGGAAAAGTAGAAATATTTAATAACTGATAACATTTTTTTCAGATAATATAAAGTTAATTCTAAATATTGCTTAAGCTTAAAAAGATTACATCAATCTTTTTATCGTACAGTGCGCAAAAAAAAGAAAGAAAAAAGAAAGCAAACGGAACATCCTGAATTATTTTTGATTTACTGATCAAATTTTCATGTTTTAGAACTCATTCTTAATTGTTGAGGGGATGACGTCAAACATGATAATTATTTAGCGCAGAGAATATATTTTTAGTTCGAAAACAGACACAAAAACTTACTTTCTCTGAATAAACATACCTTTTTTTTCAACGGATTCGAATTTCAGGCCCTCATTTTTCGCATGATTTTGAAGTATTTAACTTCACATCGAAAAATACAAAATTTAAAAAAAAAATCGTTAGAGTAATTCCTGAGATATCAAATTTTAAATATGTGACTTTTTTAGAATTCAATTTCTCAGGAACTATTCAACCAATTTCTCTGACACTTTTTGTATTTTGCCGAGTAAAATTAGATATTCTTAAATGAAGTAAAAAATTGTACATCTTACAAATTTTTTTAAAACTATTATTAAGTAAAATAATAAAAAATAATAAATGTATACTAAAAATTATTTTTTGCATGGAATAATTTTTTTGGGATAAACGAGTTTTATAATTGGGTGTAGAAAGTTTTAATTCACGTAATTTCTCGGGATATGGCGAAATACGCAAAAAGTAAAATTAACATAAGGGGGTCAAAAGTTTGAACCGCACTCTTGACCATACTGTTAGGTTCGTTTTTCCCAGATTGCGGCTACCCCCTGTAATTAAGGGGTCAGAAATCCGAATCCGTCGGAAAAAAAAGGTATGTTTATTCAGAGAAAGTACGCTTTAGTGTCTGATTTTGTATTTTAAAATATCGTCTGCACTCTAAATAATTAGAATATTTCAAGTCAACCCTCCGAACCATAAACAATGAGTAGTAAAATCCGATCATCAGATGAAAAGTTATTCAGTGTGGTCCGTTTTTTACATTATGTTCCGTACTGTACATTATAAGACATTAAGGATTAATAAAGTTTTATCCCGGAAACTTTCATTTTATTTCTATTCTTTATATTTTTACTCATTACTCTATATTTTTACTCAATTTAATAAACAAATTTTCCTCTTTTTGCGGTAAAATTTATAAATGATAATTTATTTATTTATTTTTTAATTTTTATTATTCCTATTTAATTAATTAATTATTTTCCTGAAATTGAAGGGGGAACAACTTCTTGCATTAATCAGCACAAAATTAATGACTGAGATACGAAATATATCGACGATCACGCGTAAATATTTTTCTCGTTATTCATTCAAAAGTATACTCGGAGTGTCACGTGATTCTCTTCTTATATCTTCTATGTATTATCTTCTATGCATTACGTGACACTGTTGATAGGCCAAATACGTAATTTTCTTCCTATGGAGTTTTAAAGTAATACTTAAAAGGAATAATCCTATTAAGCTTGAAACTATTAGCTGACATTTAATTTGAAATAAAGAAAAATACTTAGTAATCATTATGAGGCAAAATAAAATGTAGAGATATTATAAGGAGCTATTTAGATTAAATATAAAATTTATAAATTTTCATTGGTAATATTTTTAACTACACAGTAAAATATTTTGGTGTATAGTTGGCGAAATCTTTAGGTGTCCAGGTAAACTAAATAAAAAGAAATTATATAAAATTAACAGAATATCAATTGTTTGAAAGAATTAGGGCAAATATATTACTATAAATAAATAATTTTTTAAAAGATGCACAAAAGTCTTTAAATTGATTGAAAAGCGCCTGAAAATCTGTGTTGTCCGTAAGCAAATGAACAAAAAATAAATAAATAAAACTATAATAGTGGAAGTTTATAAAAAATGCCACTGCATGCACTGTAGACGGTTTTAGTTTACCTCGACACCAAAAATAGTGGCAACTATATACCCAACACTTTTTCCACCGTAAGTATTGAATCATTATTGAAATTTTTATACTTTTCAAAACAATTAATTCTGCTTATATGAATTTGGAGATCTGGCCTATTATCAAAAAAAATTCTTCTCATGTTTTAATTGATTAAAACTTTGATTTTTGCCACATTTCCTGAGATTTTGGAATAACATTATTTTTTATGTTGAAATAATTATTGCACTCAGAAAATTATTTTCGTGAAATTATCATACTGTATATTAATGACATTTCTGGCGAAAAAAAAAACATAATTCTGGTACTGAAACCAAAATATACGGTATTTAAATCATTCATTTGATAATTTTTCCCTTCATATGGTAAAAGTTTAGCGGAAGTTTTGATTTTGCAGAAGTTCTTATTACCACATATTTAGTAAAAAATGCAAATCTGAAAAGTAAATTTAACCAAATAATCTGTTCATTTCCTAAAGATATCATGATAAAATTATCAAATTTCATTACATTTACCGAATATTATCGATATTTTGCAATCATATTTTATTGTTCATTTTATGAAATTAATTACCAAAGCTCTTGGGTAAAAATTACCGAGCTTTTTAGTGTTCCCATAGAGCTCGGAAGACGATAAAATTTACCATATTCTGGTAGTTTTGAAACTTTTTTCTCTCAGTGTAGATTAGTGATATAAAAATTGATTAAAACTAATTTTTGCTACAATTCTTGAGATTTTGAACTAACATTATTTTTGAGTTGTAATACTTAATTTTATGGATTTAATGAATTATTGGTTTTGAATTCATATTTCGTTATTCTTAATTATGACCACTGAATTCGAAGAAAAGTTGGCTCAACATCGAATCATAATTGTTAACTTAAATTATGATTTTTGAAAACGTTGCTGCAATCTCAATAATAAGGTGGTAAAGTGAATCTTGTTTCAATTCGACTTAAATCATACACTGTGAAAAATTACGGATCAATTTAAGGTAAAGAGTAACATGCACTCTTGTCGCATCATCCGAAAAATCCATTCTACAGCAAAATTTCATACAGTAATTTTTCCAGTAACATTTATTTAATTACACTGATTCAGTGATTTTGCATAAATGCTACTGTATATAGAAATTACGGTATATCAGATTCTTTGGTCCGCAAAATTTTTCAGTAAAAACGGATTTTTACCACTACGTAATTTCATCCTGAATTTTTTACAGTGTAAGATCGTATAATAAAATTTAAGAAGACTTAAATTGTTTGACATTATAGTCATCTTTATATCATATTAAAGTTTCATCAATTTTTTAAAAGAGTTTGATAAGATTAAAAATACTTTTTCGTGAAATGATTTTCAAGGATTATTAATGTAGAAGGTAATCTAAAATTTAACTTCGAAACTTCTATAAAATTAAATATACTAGACCAAATAAATAAATAAAAACTATTAAATTATACAAACATTAGTTAAATTGCTCAGAGTACTACTTAAAGACAATGTCAAGTTTAAAAAAAATGTCAGATATATAAGCCACATTGTTAAAAATATTGGATGAAATTACCGGCACTCAAGGTGCTTGTACTTTTTTTTCTGTGAATTTATTTTTACCAGAAAATGTTACGGAACAAAAAGTCTAATATACTGTAACTTTGACAGTAATTATTACCGTAAAATTACTGAATCACTCTAATTAAATAATTTTTACCGTCAAAATAACGGTATAATATTTTAACAAAATAATGTTTGAATTTTATGGAAAGAGAAAGGAATTTTTTGGAATGAGAATTTTATGCAATAAATAAATTTTATGGAAAGATGGATTTTCTTTGATGTTGCACCAAAGTGGCTGTACTATATACCGTAATTTCATGCAGTGCAGGATTTCAAACTTTTCTTGAATCATGTTCATTATTACTTATATTATATTGATTTAACATGTAAAACTGATTGCATTTTTAACAATGCAAAAAGAGAATTAAATATACCTTTTGAACGACTTTGACAAAATAATATATACAATTAGTACTGTATACTTCGCTTAAGAAATATTAGGTATATATCGATAAATTTGCTGTTTTTTGAATAAAAAAACTGAAATACTAATTCTTAAAAATAAATAAATATTAATTTCTAACTGTTTATTCACTTTCAGCTGTGGTTTCTGAAGGTGCATCAAATTATCTGGAAGTACCACTTAAGTTGTTAAATGCATTTTCTGTACCAGTTATATCTTCATCTGGTCCTCCATTGCCAGAACAATTATTAAGTACTGCACCAAATACTGAAGCACTGGCTAGGGTAAATGAAATTATAAGAGCTTGTTTTATATAATAAATGAAATCAAAAATAAAGTAATAAAAGTTGTTTAATTTATCGTTTCTTTAAATGTTTATATTATTGTACTGCTTGTTTCAATGTTTATTTAAATGTTAATGTACTGTTAATTTAAATGTATATTTGAATGATTATGTTAATGTAAGGTTTACTTGAATGTTTAAAAATTCATGTTAGTGTAATGTTTAATTTAGTGTCTATGTTATGATATTGAATTCGGGAAGTTACTATATAAATAAATACTAATGCTGAAACATTTGATCACCTTTAGTTTGAACAAATATTAAATTAAATGGTTATTTTCTATTTAATTAATACGCTCTTGCAAGAGCTAACAGCTTAACCACCACAACTGACGCATAATAGTCCGAAGTGAAGTTACTTAGTTAATAAATATGGTGTTGGAAGCTTGTATGGCTTAATCACCACAATAAACGTATTATAAATATCTGAAGAAAAGTGCTATAATGTAAGGTGCTCTCATCATACTTTCATATTTGTAAAATCTGATTACAAGTATACCCCACATAGATTATTTTGTTTATATATTTTTTATATTGGTTTTACAAAAATAATTACTCGATTAACTTATTGAAAATAATAGTGCACGGCGAAAAATTTCGCTTATCTGGTATTTTTCCGTTCATTATCGTAAAGGTTTACCAAAAATTAAAAGGTATACAAATGTTTACATCATTGCGTAGAACGTATTTTCATAGGACAAAATCAAACTTTTAAAAAAAATCGGTCTAAAAGTTCCCGGGACGTCCATTAAAAATTTGATTTCTCAGAAACAATTTAACCGATTTTGTTCAAATTTTATGTTTTGCCTAGAAAAAAATACATTACTTAAAGTAATGTAAACTTTTCATACCCTACAATTAAAAATTTCGCACTATTATTAAAAAAATAATAAGTAACAATTGAAATTTGTTTCTTGCGTGAAATTTTCTTTAGATAAACGAATTTTATAATATTGCGCAGAAATTTTTTAAATTCACTTAAAAAATTTCTCGAGATATGACTGACTATACAAAAAGTAAAATTTGCATTAAGGGGTTTAAACTTTGGGCAGCTATCCTGACCTAACTATTGAGACTATATTTCCAAAATTGCAGTGACCCCCCTAATATTTTGAAGATAAGGAATCCAAGTTCGTCGAATAAAAGATGCGTTTATTTAGAGAAAGTACGTTTTTGTGGATGATTTCGTAATTTAAAATATCGTGGGTTCTCATTAGCATATTTGAGGATACTAATGCAAACCATTAAGATTTAGTCGTAGCACGTGAACATTTGATCGTCAGATCTTAATTTCAGTATAAGTAAAAATAATAAACCTCTATGAAATCAAAATCTATTTTGTTTAACACGACAAACTCACTCTTTGTTCTACAAAGTTTAATAATTCTACAAAATTTAACAATTTATGAACCTATGAAATCAAAATCTATTATATTTAACACGACAAACTCACTCTTTGTTCTACAAACTTTAATAATTCTACAAAATTTAACAATTAATAAACCTATATGAAATCAAAATCTATTATATTAAACACTACAAACTCACTCTTTGTTCTACAAACTTTCTAATTTTAACCATTTCGACGTTAACAGGCAGCTGTCAACGTCCTCAGACAACTTCGATTATTGGAAGTAGCTGTCATGGCCGAAGATGACGCCCCAACAGGATTGTTTGGTGATTTTTCTCGTCAAGCTCAAGTGTCTGGGATGGACCCGATATCTGTAGACCAACCAGACGAATCAAATCATAGCGAAGAGGATTTTTTGACTACTCTGAAAATGTTAGCTACAAGTGGAAAGGTAAAAAAAGGAAGACAAAAATTTTTTTAAGTTAAATTGGTTTAGTATGAATATTCTTTGAAATATCCTATTTAGAAATCTAACTATAAAGTATTTTCGAAGTTTAAAGTTGGTCATTTTTAAGTACAAAATGTAAAAGCTAAGCCTTAAAAATTGGGTAAGTCAGAAAATTTCCTGTGAATGCGGCCTGTTCTATAATAGACCAATCAAACGTAAGCTTAGATTCCAATTACTTCTTCTTTTACTCCATATGTAGAAACAATTTCTTTTTTAATTTGTAAGTTTTTATTATTTAGAATTAAGTTTTTTTTCACTCAACTCCTCTTTCAATCAACAAATGGGACTGATGTTTTTATGCATAGTTGAAAACCTAGCACCAAAAATAGCTTGTTAGTATAACTTGTAAAAATAGAAGTTGTAGCGAATAGTACGCTTTATTATTTGCTTTTTGATTTAAAAAATTTGTTCTAACATGATTTTAACTACCATGAGTTATAAACAAATAAAATGTGTATTTAAGACATTTATGCACTTGCGTATTGAAATTTTTAAGTGCTGAAGACAAATTAAACAAATTTTGCTTAATTTCATTAATATTACACTACCGCTTTTAACATTTGGGGGCTACGTTGGCTTCTGTAATTTTATGGTTTTTGAATTCCATTTCTTCAGTTTTTTCTTATTCAGTTTTTATGTTTCATTCACTCATTCCGAGTTGTTCTGTGATGTTTCTCATCGCTTTTGTTTTTCCTTTTGAACTGAAGATGATGTCGTTCCAATGTATTATTGAAACTTGTATGCAATACTGTAACACATAATTTGTGAGTTTTAATGTTATGCTTTATCTTTTATTATTATCGATACAAATTTTTCATTCCTCTTAATATTAAATATTTGTATCTCTGATATTCATCAAAATGAATATTCGGTGTTTATATGTATAATATGCATTAATTATGAGTATTCAGTAATCTATACATATTAAAAGACGTGAACGCATTTCTCACTGCATCATCGCAGAGCCAAAACTACTGAAGCAAGAAACATGAAATTTGGACTATGGGTTTCTTTGATGACGTAGAAACCCACTAAGAACGTTTAGGTATTCTATCCCTAAGAGGTTAAGTAGGGGTTGAAAGGTTGCAATTTGCAATAATAAAATGAAGAGTTTCTGTCTGTAAGCCTCTCTTTTAAAAACAAAACTATATGCGCTAACAGTTCATTAAATTGCTATTTTTTAATGAACTATTTATTTAAAATAAGCTCATTAGTAAAATATATTAGTAAAACTACTTATGAAAAGATTTAATTTTGAAGAAAAGAACAATTAATTAGATTTTGCTATTATTTGTTGGCAAAACAATATTACCAGTTTCTTAGCATTTGCCAAATCCAAATATATTAATATTTATTTTAACTAGTTGTTTATGCTGTTGTTAATTTTTATATTAAACTACATCATACTCTTAAATGTCAAATAAACATATAGAATACTTTCACACGTACTAAAATTCACTTGCGATTGATTTTTCAAATTCATTTGCAGTCCAACATTAAAGCAGTAGTCTTTCTGGTGAAGTCAGATGAAGCTCTGAATCTACTGAACTTAGTGGATGACAAAAGCCTTCCCCAATTACCCTGGTTGATTGTCACCCCCAGTGACATTACTTCCACGATAAAGAAGACATTCAGAAAAGAACAGTTACAAAGACTCCAAAAGGTGAGTTTTGCTTTCATTATTTTTTTAAAAACTTATTTAACGCAATGAATTTCTTTTTCGAGGTTTCCATCTATAGTAAGTTTTTTTCAGACCATACGGAATATATCGTACTGTACATTTCACTTTGTCCTAATAAAAACGCAAAATATGTATTTTAAATTTACACTATTCAAAATTTTGCAATGTACTAAATCATAACATCATTCAAATTTGCTGAAAACCTTATTGTAGAAATTTGAACCACATCATCGTATATATTAAAATTGGTGGTTCATTTATAATTTTATTAAGATAGAAACAAATTTTCCACGTATTATAGTTCAAAATGCTAATATTATGGTTCAACATTGCATTGGGTTTTTCAGAGAGGTTCCCCAATTTAAAAAAGCATTCAATTTTCAGATTTCAATTTTCCATTTTCCCAATTAAATTACCCAATTTCAGAGAGTTTCCCCCCTTAGTATTAAGACGCGGAACAAATGCTTTGTGACAAATATTGTTCCTCTTCGATTGGTAATTTAAGATTTAAAGCATTGAAAAAAGGTCAGTTCAAATTAACCATGAAGCTTCAATTGCCAAAATGTTTATTTTAAAATGTCAAAATACAAATACTATGTCAGGATTACTTACTTCCTCACTGCGTAATTTTCAGTTATTCTGACATAATTCATTTGCAGTTTGAAATTTTGAAAAAAAAATTTTTTTTCCTTTAAAATTTGAAAGTAGAAAAAAATTTGGTAAAATTTCCGAACTATAGACATTTGTGGTGAGAAAAAACTATGATTCTGGTTAATAAAACCAAAATATACGATATATAAATCATTCATTTAGTAATTTTTTTGCACATATAATAACGGTTTACCGGAAATTCTGATCTTCATAATTATAATTCGTACTTCCACACAGTTAGAAAAAATACGAAACTGAAAAATAAATTGAATTGAATAAATGGTTTTTTACGCCCCGCTCTAAAGTATCATGATAAAATTACCAAATTTTGTCACATCAACCAAATTTTATAACATATTATAAAATCATATTTTAATGTTAATTTCAACATAATCATTACTAAAGTACTTTGGTGAAAAATATCGAGCCTTTTTGTGTTCTCATAGAGCAAAAAACATGGTAAATTTTACCCTATTCTGGCAGTTTTAACTATATTTTATTCTCAGTGAAGCTTTATTGATTACTCTTAATTTTTCGTAACTCATTTTTTTCTATGCTTTAAATTAATAATGTGAGGGATGTAGTATTTTTTAAAAACGCTTTCTTCTGTGATATAGCGTCCTTTTAACAGTATTTTAAAGGACAAAATTTTGTAAGAGTAAATTTTTAACTGATAATTTTTGCAATTAATTGTATTTGACCTGCGGCCAATTGAAATTGTTTTCCAACTTTTTACCTCTCAATCCTTAACGTTTCGTTCTGAGATTTGAAAACCAAGAAAAACTCGTTTTCTTTTTTTCTTAAATTTTTTAAGTTTTTTTTTTTTTTTTACTCTTTTTAAATGTGGAAAATATTAAAATATCTGACTTTTTCCAGACTCAGCCTCCCGAACAACAAAACTTCAAGATTTAAAATGGAACAAATAAGGAACGCTTTAATCCATTAGTTCTTAGAAAATTAAATTTTATTACAATTGGATTTCAAAAGTGTTACTTTAATGAGATTTATTTATTTATCTTTTTAGCAGAGAACGAAAGCGTGAGCATACGGCGGAAAATTTTCCCGTAATAACATACATGAGGGATTTTTAATTTAATTTCTATTTTTATCTCGTTGAAAAGTGAACCTTAATTGAAATTTACTTCTGATACAGCATTGAATGCAATGCTTCAGCGCCTTCACCAAAGCGGAACAGATTAAATTTACTTACTTTTAATTCTTTTACTTTTGTATCTTTGCGTCATTGAATAAAAAAAAATAAATAAAAGTTAATGAATATCAAAAAGTAGACGTGGTATTTGTTTATTGCAACGGAGCAAATTCAAAATAGTTTTTTTCTAATTATTTTCAGTTGCAGTCTCAGAAATGAAGCTTAGACTTTCAATAACATTTTAAGCCTCTTCTAAAAATAATAACTGCTTGCAGCTTTTTTTTTGTAAGAGAAAGTAAGAAATCACAAATTTTGATTAATTTCGTGATTTCTTTTTTATTGAAAATACAATTCAGCTATTTCTAGGAAACAATTTTTTTTCTTCCTGAAAATACTAAAAATTTATGAAGTGGAATCATTTTAGTGTATCTGAAGTATTTTTGCAATTATATAACAAAAAGTATGATAAGTGTAAACTAATATAAAAAAAATAGAATCCTAAGTTTTTTAGTTTATTTTAATATTATCTGATTCGTTGATATAAAGATAGACGGCTCACCAAATATTTTAAAAAAGACGACTGTTAGATTTTGGTGTATTAAAAAATATGCCTACTTTAAGTTTAAGGTTTGAGAGAAGAAGATTCTGATTGACATTTTTTAAAAATAATTTAGTTCTATTTAACTAAACAGCTCTAATTTATATTGTCAGGTCTTGATATTTTGCAGATTTTTGTGGATGTCGGTTTTCTAGTTATTTGACTTTTTTGAGAGTGGAAGAAGGTTTCGAGTGCACTTGGCAACAAATTGACAAAGTATCTTAGAAATCACTTTTTTTGTAAAAACATATTGAAATGAATGAATTATACATTTTAAATTAATGTTAGGGACTTTTATTGTTACAAGTGTTATGGATTTATAGTGTTATGAGTGCTATGGTTTATACCATTCAAGATAAGATGACAATGAGTTGAGATTTCAGCGGTCAGGGAAAACCTGAATACTCATTAGACTCTGATTTGCAGTTAAAATATGGTCAGTTTAACTTATTTGTAGGCTCTCAAAAATTACTTTGTACTATAAATTAACTTTAGAGTTACAATAATCAATATGTGTCGTCGATAAATAAACTTTGGCGATAATATCGTGATAATTTATGCTTTTGGAGATCAGGAAAAGATTACAATTTGTGTTTTCCTCCTGCCAAGGATCTAGTTATAATTTGAACATTCTAAATAGCTCAAACTTGGTCGAAATTTTGACTAACTGTAATTTCCCCTTGATAATATAACAATAAATTCCTCTTTCAGCTGTCAGGAAATGATTGAAACTTGCATTTTTATCAGATACAAATTCCTAGAGAGATTTAAGTCCTATAGTCAGTTAAAAAGTGGTTAAAATTTCAATTACAAAATTAAATAGTCATAAAAATAAAAGATTATCAAAAATGAAGGATATATAGTTTAATACTTGTATATTATATGCATCAATGCAGTATTCAAATTAGGAAAACGAGAATAAACAAAATATGACGTATTATTACAGAGATAAATCATACAGAAGTCAAAACATTCGGGAAATAATAATTCGTTGATTAAGAAAGAGAAGGATGATTTTAACCCTCCATTCTCTTTACTGTAACATAATTTTGTAATGATTCATCAACTTTTGATTATGTTTTAGTTTTTCCGTCACTTAAATATTAATACGATTCTTTCCTCGTGCGCGGAAAAGAAATCTCGTAAAATTACAGTACTCTATGGTACTGACATTTCTGGTAAAAACAAACAAACCATAATTCCGGTTAATAAATCCAAGATATATGTTATATTATATGCCATTTAAAAAATTTATTTGAAATTTTTTCCTTTCTTATGGTAACGGCTTACCGGAAATTCTTGTTTTTTTAAATTATACTTCTTACAACGCATTTAGTTAAAAATGAAAAAAGAAATCATCATAAAATTTCCCAGTTTTACCACATTTACCATGTTTTATAACATTATATAAAACCATATTTTATTGCTAATTTTATCAAAATCAGTACTAAAGTACTTCGGTAAAAATTGCCTAGCTTCTTGGTGCTCTTGTTGACCCAGAAACCCGGTAAATTTTGCCATATTCCGATAGCTTTGACCATACTTTTCTTTCTTTGTTCTTAGAGGCTTCTGAAAACTTACATTAGAATGGTCTTCTCAATATGCATAAATTTAACACTTTTATGTACAATATACACACTAAATATTTAAAACAGTGTTGTATGGATATGAAAATATATCTTGATGATTTTATCAAAAAGAAATTATCCACGAAACACATTTTGTGTTTTCTTTTTTAGGTTTTGTTGCTGTCTCCACAATCAACGGATATTCCAGAATTCGATGAATATTTTCAACAACTGCTGGATGAAGATACCATAAAATATCATCCATTGCTGATTGAGTTCATGCAGCTCGTTAACAAAACTCATGCAGCTGAAAATGGTAACTATAGATAGAATATAAGAGTAGCTCAGCTACAAAATTTAATAAGTTATTTTCTCCTTTAAGTCTTTTGATATAGACTTATAGTCAAGCTCTGTAACCGTAAAATAATAATTTATGTTTGATCTTTTTTTCTAAATGCAGGAAGTGGAAATAAGTTTGGTTGCAAAAGTTATTGTTATTTTAAAGTAGTGTAAAAACAAAAAGAGGCGGGTTGGCTCCTAAGGAGCTTTGCAATTGAGTAATGTATCTGGGATTTCTGTTTCTGACTTAATATATAGGCAATGTTACAGCCAGGCAAGAACTTAGGTTTCTTTTAAGTAAAAAGGAATTTTGTTCGAGACATCGTATATGTTCGTTTACTTTTTCGTTATTTACAGGAATTGAAAATAAGTTTTGTTATTTTCAATTGAAACAGAAAAAAAAGGATTGCTGAGTTTTGCTTCTGAAATATTATGTGAGATTTCCTTTGCAGACTTAACAGATATATTAGGGGGACTGAAAAGTAATGTCGTTTCAGAGCATTAAATATTCGTTAATCTTAAAAACCAATTCATTTTTTTCGATTTATTTTTGCTCTGGCATAGAAGGTATGTTGCTTACGAAAGTGAATACATTATTGATTTAAAATAAGCTTGATAACAAATATCAAATGCACCGAAACGACACTACTTTCCGGTCCCCCTAATACATTAATACATTGTTAGAAATATACAAGTTGTGTTTTGCTACTTTCTGTGTTAATTAAAGAAAAGAAAAGAACATCTGATATATATATATATATATATATATATATATATATATATATATATATATATATATATATATATATATATATATATATATATATATATATATATATATATATATATATATATATATATATATATATATATATATATATATATATATATATATATATATATATATATATATATATATATATATATATATATATATATATGTGTGTGTGTGTGTGTGTGTGTGTGTGTGTGTGTATATATAGAGGAAAAGGTGTAAATATGGGCACCCTCTTTTGTTTTTTGGATAAAGTTACTTTCAATTTGAAAATTTCTAGATTTTTATCTTTCATTAACAACTATAACAAGTTTCCTAAATGCGAGAAGGCAAAACAATGATTAACATCAATTATTTCATTTCAAAAACGACGATTTTCAAAAATCTTTTAAAAAAGCACCAGAAAAAATGGGGTGTAAATATGGGCCCTCTTCAAAAAAAGTCACCAAAAATAGTTTAAAAACAGGATAAAACAATACAAAATGGTAGAGAATTTATTTATAACAGGAAAAAAAATTATTTACAGAAATCGCAAACATAACTGGCTCTTTCACCCCCGGCACAGTCCCCACATTTGGCACATAACGCATCTTACCCACACCTCTCCTCGAGTGTCTTCAGAGAACTTTCCATCACAAAAACTGCAAGTTGCATCGCTTGAGTCTGGTTTATCCCCACCGTTGACATTTATCAGATTCGTATCATCATCGCTGTAGATAAGAGGAGGGTCATCGAATCTGATGAGTCTGATGATGAATCGTATCGTTGCGTGGGCCGAATTTTCTTTTTTTGAAGGCCTTTCGTCTTCCCACCCTGCCCTCTGGCCGGTCTCTTACCCCGGGATGTCGAACGGAGGAATTGCACTTGAAGTTCCCGGGGAACATTGAGGTATTTCAGATGCCTTATCAATTGGCATAACTAGAGCCTGATGTGCTAAACTCCACTAAAAAAAAGTTGGTGTAATTATGGGCACCCTATAAATGGGGGCCCATATTTACACCAACCCCACCTAAGAAGGATGGCCACTATCACAAGTAACCTAAAAGCGTGCGTGACTTAAGGTGTGCATCAAAAAATAGCTTAAGATCTCCGCTTTCTGGATATCACTGTCAAATTATTTTTAACTGAACATAAGTACACGAAAATAAAACAATTTCACATACCTCTCAAAAGTTTGCAGGCCAGAATAAACACCAATTTGCACAATAACTTACGCTGCAGCCACACTACTTGAAAAAATGGTTTCAACTGCTCTGTACAATCTTATATTAGCAACTGGCGCCATATACAGTCCTTGCCGCCAGTCTTCAGTACCTCCCATAGCTACTAGGGAGGGGTGCCCATATTTACACCTGTGCCCATTTTTACACCTTCTCCTCTATATATATATATATATATATATATATATGTGTGTGTGTGTATATATATATATATATATATATATATATATATATATATATATATATATATATATATATATATATATATATATATATATATATATATATATATATATATATATATATATATATATATATATATATATATACATAAGGCTTCAATGGCACTTATCGTGTTTACCCTTGAAGTCATATGCTTGTCATTCATTTCATTAGTAATTTGTGTGTGGTATTATATTTTTACGACTAATTTTTTTTACAGTGCCAAGAAAAAAATCTTTAAATTTGAATAACTTTATCAAAAAACTTCTTTCAATTGATACTGTATATTTTGAAATCATTTTGTGCAATATTTGTTCATCATCGTATCGTGTTTCAAACCAAAATTTAAAAAAACAAATAAATTAATTTTCTATGAGACACAAATAAATTAATTAACAATAAACTAATTAAATTAATTAACTATACAAATAAATTAATTAACATCGAGGATATCTTAAAATACATATAATTAAATAAGTGTTCGAATTAATACATCACTAAATTTTTATGAAACTTGGTAGTAAGATATTTTGTACATAGGCTAGTATGGCTGACTCACACGAAAATAAGGTTTTTAAAATTAAAAATAGAAGTTCGTTTTTCAAGCTTCCTAAGTATTGAAGTCATAAATATTGATCCTATTTTAATTTTTGCAGAAAATATCTCTATGTATGTTTTTTATTATAATGTGACAGAACTTAAATAGAGAAACTGAATTTTAACTCATACTACAGTGCCGAAATAAAAATCTTTTCACTTATAGTTGTATTAACAGTATCAATATTTATGTTAATTCTGACACTGTGTATTTCTGAATTATTTGTGATAAACTCGTTCTTTACGCTATTTTTATTTATTTATTTAATTTATGTGGTCAAAAGTAAAATTGAAGAATTTTTCGAAGTTTTCGAGCAATCAAAATTTTATATTATAATTAAATTTTGTTATAATTTAGAATGGTTTGGCGATTTCTAAAATGTTATGCAAATTTCATGAATATTTCTTATTATCCTCTTGATGCTAGCCATCTACAATATTTCATTAAATAATCATTAAATTAATACAACATTAATTATTTTATACTAAAGCTATGAAATTACTATTGATCTTTAATTTATTTTCTCCTTGAATTTCAGACGACCAACTTCTTACCAATTTTTATTCCACATCGGACGATTCTATGGGCAACACCAGTTGGAGCAACCCGATGAATGAACAAAAGGAACATAAACTATTTGTTCCAGCTGATGTATCTTCAACTGTAAAAGCTGTTTGGACTCTGGCTGCTGCCCTAAAGACTGTTCAGAAACGCTCTTGCCGAAGAGGTACAGATTGCCTTCTTTACTTGAGAAGAACCTTAAGTGCTTATGTTGCCCGAGCAGCTTTCAATCTGGATCACGTGGTGCAACTTGATACAGAGAGCCTTAAAGGGACCAGGCTGAAGTTTGAAGCTTCTGGAACCCTAGCTTCTGTGCATTATGCCCTCAGAGGATTCGCAAACTATGGAGAAGTCATTGATGTAAGTACCACATGTTTTTAATCAGTGATCGTGGTTTGTAAGTATAATTTTAATATCATTTTCGCTTTTGATAAGCTTATGACAAATAAAATCAGCACTGCTGCAAAACGCAGTATGCTAACTAATATATGGGTGATTCTCACGAAATATGATTCACTGTCCCTTGCTCCAAGATCTAATACTATAATATTAAAAGAACTTTTTTTTTAAAAAAAATAATAAATTGCATTGTTGTTGGCATTTTAAAATGACTTTGTACTAGCATTGAATGTTTTGTATAGTTATGTTTCCGATAATAACTAGCTTCAAAACTTCTCATAAATTTTTCAGTTTCGAATTTTTTTTTTATCTCAACCGGTGTAAACATTTCTAGAATAAACGCAGAGAGAATTATTTACAAAAACTTCGTTTAAAATAATTTTTTCTGTCAATAATTTGCTTGTCCCAAGAAAATCTGTCATTTTCGTGGCTACTTTTATTTAGTGGTTTATAAACAAGTTTTAAATGACAAAATTGGCAAATTTTTGGCAATTTGTCCAGTTTTTGTGTTGTCATTTTCCTGGCTTCTTGAAATCATTAATAACACAAACTACATAGATTTATCTGAGTTATTTTAAGAAATCCTATTGTTTTCTGCAGAATGCAAGCGTCTTAGGCCAAAATATTAAATTAAAGTAAAGTTATATGCTATAAAATAGCGAATTTGTCATTATCCTGGCTTATGAATTCCAGTGGCTTATGAATTCCATTGAAGTGTTACCAAAAAATTTTTTTAACTGCTAATACTGTAAGGAGGAAAAGCAAATATTAACCTAATACCAAGTTTATGTAAGATTGTAATATGGTTGGATGTAATCAAAGTTATTTATTTATTTAATGATTGATTTATATACACATTTTTATTCTGTGCATATCAGCAACAAAAAAAAATTCATTCTTTCTACAGTGGATAAAAAGAATTAATTCAGGCAACTTATGGTCCATCTAACATAAAGGCTTAAGTTGAATTACTTTCTATTAACTTAAAATGACTGTTTTTTAAACTTCTAAGCTAATATGTCGTTTTCCTGGCATTCAAGATTTGGTGAATTTCGATTTTTTTTTCTCGAGAAAATGTCAATAAACTACACTGCTGTCTGTAAGATATTAATAAGTGTAACTAAAGAAGTATACAAAAAAAATTTTAGGTTATTTTTAAGACTTCAAATTTGAAGAAATTTTTTGGTCCGAATTGTCATGTTTAAGAAGAATCACCCATATATTCTTTTGAACTGCTAAGAACATAAAACTATAGGTGCCCAGTGAAGTCATCTCTATACATTTTTAACTATCGATCAAAGAACCTACCATTAAGCTTTTCATTTGTGAGGTTTTTCTGTAAGTCACTTTATCATTTTTAGGTTGGATACTACAGTGACGAAGATGGCTTAACAGTTGATCACAATGTTCTGATGCCTTTCAAAGATTTCGTATTCATAAAGCCACTTTCCACATCTGAATCTTCGGAGTCAGACAATAGATCCGAAACATCGATGAAATCGGATGATATCACCTATTTCGATTCAATCATGAAACTTAACTCTACCGAACTCTTACCCCAGGATATAACTACTTTGCAGCCTGAGCAAGATCTGGCAAAATGGGACATTTTAGATTCCAGCGCAGAGGAGGCAGCTAAAAAAGTTTGTTGTGTTTCATTTACTGATTTCAAAATTTGTGATATGTAGCGTACTTATCTTGTTTTAAATATGTTTTTATGTGTAGCCATTGCTAAACTTACAGAACTTTAATTTTTTCTACAAGATTAAGATAAGTATGAAATGCTCTAGCTACGATATGATCTCGCTTGGAATTTAAACTTGAAATGCTTTTTGTCATTTGGTTTTGAAATGTTTTAGAATGCCTCTATGGCTTTTATTTATAAATACTGCAGTGGAAGAACGATTTATGTTCATGAAAGCAGTTCGGAGAAAAAACGATTTTGTGTGTGTGAAAAAAAATGGTTTTTTTTTCACAGCATGGCTCGTCTTCAATGCGTAATAACTCTCGGGAAAAATAAATTTTTAATTTTATTGATTTGTCAAAACGAAATAGTTCTCAAAATGCAACAGAAGGTGATCCAATCATTATTTTTTAGAAAAAAAAACTTAAACTGTTCTTCCTCTTGGTCTTGGCATACATTTGTAAATATTTCTTCTTTTTCATTGTTAGGTATTATTTTTCTAAAACTATATTTTGAGTACCAAAAATTGATTTTAATTTTTATTTGCCTTATAATATGATTGCTTCACCTAATTAAATTCTATTAAACTATGATTTTCAGTCAAATATAGTTATTCATAGTAGGTGACTGCATCAAAAAATATTAGCTGTTAAAAGAAAGATAAAGCTCAAGAACACAATGTCCCAGACTTCCATCTTTGCAGAAAATCTTCTATATAACTTTTTTACTGCTTCTTCAATTGATCAATTTCAATGGTCATGAATTAATTTTATGAAAAACATAAAAAAGTTCTTTAATGTTCGTCTGTCTAAGAATAGGCAATCCCAATTCAATTCCTGCTGATAATTTGTTGATTCTAAAACCACACATAGTCCGTATTAACCACAATGTTGACATATAAATGCTCAGAATTCACACAGATCATAGGTCCCGTTTCTATAAGGCGAACCATGGGAAGTTTTCCTTGATACTTCTCTCCGTGTTTTGCAGAAATTGAAACTCGGTTTGTTCTCATATTTTACTCAAAAGTTTCCTTATTTTAGACGGCTGCATCGTTAAAAAAGCATTGTATAATCCATTGCTTAATGACCTTGTGGTCAATGAGCTTGTATTTGTTAAAAAAAATAAGGCATGGTTAAAATTTAAAAAACATAACGATGCATTGTATAAACAAAAATTGCTTTATCTGAATGAGTTGTTCGCTGACGGTGATAAAAATAAAACAGGCTGTTCAAACTTCTCTAAACATAAAAAATTTGTTTATTAACTGTAGAAAATTTTAAGTTTTAAAATTTTCTACCTAAAAATGTCTTAAGAATTATAAAGTAAAAATCTCTTAAACGCTTAAAATCTTTTGTTTAACATGCATTTATGGAAATATTTCAACGAACGCATACTTTTTTTCATTTTCTTAAAATAAAGTTGAACAATATGTAACTCGAGTTTGAATTTAAGGAATTAGCTACAGTTTATGGTATGTGCACGAAATCCTATGCATACAATATAAAGTCGTACATATTGTTCCAGAGTTTTAGAATAACACACATTTTCTTATTTAATAAATGTTCTTATTTAACCATATAAATAAGCCTAAGGATGATTATTAGAAGAAAAAAAACATCTTAATTTCTTGTTTACGAACCACCAAAGTTATGTATATCAAAATTAAGAATGGATATCAAATTTGTATTCGATACTGAATCAAAATATATTACTAATGAATTAACTGATAGGAATTTTAAAGCATCGAAATCAGAACAGATTATTAATTCTTATGGTTAATTAATCCTTCCAGCATAAACTAAGGAAAATATCAAAAGCAACTACAACTGCTCTGGATACAGATACCGATCTTGTGATTGCATTAAATGATGATGAAGGCCTTCAAGTTCTCACCCATGACATCAATAGTACTCTTAAAAATGAAGGAGGTGTGGAAAAAAATTTAATCGTTGGTCCTGCATACAGCGGTCCTTCTGTTGATTCATCTTCCTCTAACTTTCGCTCCATCTCACTTACAAGTCATGAAGAACCGAAAAATAATGATGCTTATAGAGCAGGTGAGAGATCGTAATCAAGTGTTTTTATTTATATTAATATTATCGTTTATTTATATTAATATTATCGTTTATTTATATTAATATTATCGTTTATTTATATTAATATTATCGTTCATTTGTATTATAATAATATTTTCTTTATATTATCTTACTTTACAATTTTTAAGCATCATGTTTACCATCCTTAATAAATATTTTTCACATTTTTTAATTAATAAAAAAAAAATTTTCTTACAATTTTAAGTTTAAATGTTATTTGTTTTATTTATTTATTCATTTTTTAAACATTAATATTGAAGAGAATATTGAATTTTAAAGAATAACGAATCCAGCCGATCGAAGACTCCCCGTGTAGTAAATGGTAACTAGCGCGCGCTAAATATGTCGGCTCACAAAGTCCTCCATGTTCCCATGACAAATTGAACCTCTGGGGGCACTGGATCGTTCTCTGGCTCAGGAGGTATAAACTACGATCTATGGACTGATTGAATGGATATGTGAATGAGTCCGCCTTATAAATGTGTGGGACGTATGAGTGTGGCAGAATTCGAATTCTTGACCAGAGATGGCGCCACTGGAAAACAAGAACATTCCCAACCCCATTGCCTTAATGGTCTACGTCAACAAAAACAATAAAAAAGAATATAGAAAAAACGAGTTCAATAGATGTGTGTCTGCATTTTATAATAGTTTTAAAATGTAGCTTAAATGAAGAAAAAAATGAAAGAAATGAAAAAAGTATTAATTCCATCACTACATATTTTTTTATACATACTACACCACTACATTCTACATTATACGTATATTTCGCATAAATAAGAAGAAAAAACCTTTTGAGAGAAGTTTATTAAATCAATTACAGGGGTTAAGGGTGAAGTAAAAAGGAAATGGACTGATGATTTGTTTTAAAAAGTAAAATTTTTCTACAAATTAGATTTCTATGCTAGATTGTTTGGATTTTTTTTTCAACTGATCCAATTATATCTGAGTTTTACGACTGATTTTGGAACTTAATCGAAATAATTACAGGAAGCAAATAAGAGTAGAATGTTAATAATTTTTAAAGTATTGAAACTTCTTTTTAAGAAAGGCGATACTTGTGGTAATAAGAAATCTAAAGATAGAAAAAAATACAATAATATTTATTGAATGATATAATTTCTATTTTTCTAGGATCTTGAGTTTTCGGCAGATTAGCAGCATGAAGAGATTTAAAATCTTTCTGACCTAAATAAAAAACCTATAATGTTGGCTGGATTTAAAAGGTTTACCGCTCATCAAAAATTAAATTTGAAATAATATGAAAAATCTGTAAAGTTTGCAAAATATTTATAACTAGCCGCCTTTGACGACCATTTTGGTTACCTTTCAAAATTACGCATGTAAAAAACCTATTAACTTTATTGGTGTCTAAACCGAATACTCCGCACAGTAGTATTTAAATATTCTAATTCACCTTACCTTACCTTAATTAGTATTAAACAGTAATCAGTAGAGGAAAAGGTGTAAATATGGGCACCCTCTTTTGTTTTTTGGATAAAGTTACTTTCAGTTTGAAAATTTCTAGATTTTTATCTTTTATTAACAACTATAACAAGTTTCCTAAATGCGAGAAGGCAAAACAATGATTAACATCAATTATTTCATTTCAAAAACGACGATTTTCAAAAATCTTTTAAAAAAGCACCAGAAAAAATGGGGTGTAAATATGGGCCCTCTTCAAAAAAGCCACCAAAAATAGTTTAAAAACAGGATAAAACAATACAAAATGGTAGAGAATTTATTTATTACAGAAAAAAAAAATTATTTACAGAAATCGCAAACATAACTGGCTCTTTCACCCCCGGCACAGTGCCCACATTTGGCACATAACGCATCTTACCCACACCTCTCCTCGAGTGTCTTCAGAGAACTTTCCATCACAAAAGCTGCAAGTTGCATCGCTTGAGTCTGGTTTATCCCCACCGTTGACATTTATTAGATTCGTATCATCATCGCTGTAGATAAGAGGAGGGTCATCGAGTCTGATGAGTCTGATGATGAATCGTATCGTTGCGTGGGCCGAATTTTCCTTTTTTGAAGGCTTTTCGTCTTCCCACCCTACCCTCTGGCCGGTCTCTTACCCCGGGAAAACTCAAGGACGTCTTCTTGAGAGCACTTATCAAGCGTCTTGGTCAACTGATCCTTGTATGGTAATCCGGTGATGAGGCTGAACCTTGCTGCTTTGCGTCCACGAGTAGTGGTTATCTTCTTAATGTTGGGAACAGGAGATATGTCGAACGGAGAAATTGCACTTGAAGTTCCCGGGGAACATTGAGGTATTTCAGCTGCCTTATCAATTGGCATAACTAGAGCCTGATGTGCTAAACTCCACTAAAAAAAGTTGGTGTAATTATGGGCACCCTTTAAATGGGGACCCATATTTACACCAACCCCACCTAAGAAGGATGGCCACTATCACAAGTAACCTAAAAGCGTGCGTGACTAAAGGTGCGCTTCAAAAAATAGCTTAAGATCTCCGCTTTCCGGATATCACTGTCAAATTATTTTTAACTGAACATAAGTACATGAAAAGAAAACGATTTCACATACCTCTCAAAAGTTTGCAGTCCAGAATAAACACCAATTTGCACAATAACTCACGCTGCATCCACACTACTTGAAAAAATGGTGTCAACTGCTCTGTACAATCCTATATTAGCAACTGGCGCCATATACAGTCCTTGCCGCCAGTCTTCAGTACCTCCCATAGCTACTAGGGAGGGGTGCCCATATTTACACCTGTGCCTATTTTTACACCTTCTCCTCTACATTAACCAAATATTTTTACCACCTAGCTGTTGCCCGCACGGAAGTACTCTGATTTCAATTTCATGAGATGTTAGCAATATTGTTAAAGTTCTTGATGTATTGAATTTCATCAATTATTAAAAATCTGTCCGGCAGCCATTGAATCTCACAAACTAAGCATAAGTAGGAGCTCGGAATATTTCAACATAATTTAGAGCAAAAATATTAAAAGTATTTCCATGTCTGTCATGAGATACGATAGAAAACTCATCTCAGTGATACATTGCGTGCTGTACTACTTCCTTGCGTACCTCTCGAGCCATAACTTGAGTATCCTATTATATACTCAATATTGAACATTCTGTACCAAACTGTAATGGCATTTCCAATACCAGCTATAATCACTCTTTCCAGATTACGTATAATATTATAATCAAAATTAAATAATTTTAAAAAATCTATAAAAAGGATTATAATAATCTTTAATTTTTTACAGAACCTGCTTCTCGCTCTGACCGTAGAATAGATGATTCGCCCTCAGTTTCTCCCACATCATCTGAAGACGTCAGGCGAGTAAAAGCAAGCAGCACTCGGCATATTTCTGCCTGGTTAGCTCGCCCATGGGCTCTATCCGTTCTTGGAGTTTGCGGATTCCTAATCCTTGCCACCCTTTACATCTTGGTCTTCCTTATGGTCAAAGCATGCGAAGGCTCTTTGAAGAAGACCAATTGCTGTTTAGCAGGAACGCAGCTTGTGGCTCTGTTGTGCCTGTACTTAGCAGCAGCTTTGTTCACATGGAAGCCTTCACCTTTGATTTGTGGCCTTCGAAGATTGATGCCAAATGTTAGTTTAGCTTTCTGTTACGGATGTCTCCTATTGAAAGGTTTGACTTTCTGTGATACTTTCCAAATTTAAAGTTATTGTTAAATACATATAATAATGCTTTTTTTAAAAAAAAGAAAGAAAGAGAATGAATCATAATATCAAAATTGATATTTATTTCTTAATGATTTGTTTAATTTTTATTAACTAGAAAAGCTCTGTTCTTCAGTGATTGCTCACTAAGCCCCACGATAACTTTGTTACTTGTAATAAAGATTGTTTCCTGCCGAAAAGTATAAATTAATTTCAAAAATAAATAAAAATTTCATCAAAATATACCAAAAATGTTGCTGCTGCATAGCGTCCTTTTATTGAGACATATCCTTCTGAACCCCTAAAAAAAAAACAAAAAATGGTACCCCACATGTTTCATTATTAGTATTTATTCTGGAAAATCAAAGTAGTTCTGCCTATCGCTATATATCAATAACCTAAATATTTATATTTAGATCAAAATTCAAATCGTAGTGCTTTTAAAAAACTGAAATGGTACCTAAGTAACAAAACGAAGCATCCACTTGGTATAAACTAACATGAATTACCACTTTTTTTGTCTTGGTGCTTGCGAAGGCCACTTTCCGGGATCAAGCATTAATGGGTTAAGTTCCAGGACAGGCATTCAAGCATTAATTTCACATACCCCAGTTAAACCAAATTTATTAAAAATAAAACTGCTAGTTCTGGCTGTAAATATTGTGTAATTATAAACTAAGACTTATTGATAGTTAAGACCTCTTAATTTTTCTCGGGGATTGAAGTTCTTAATGAAATAAAAACTTCAATCCCTTAGAGAAGATAGAGCCATTAAAAAATATATACCTAACAAATTTTTAATGCCACTGATTCTTTAAATAAGACAATTTTTAAGGGGATTAAATATTTTGTAAACTGCTTCCTGGTATATCTACATCTATTATAATGCTGAATTTTCTAGTGTTTATTAAAATACCATTTATCATTTTTTAGCTCGTCAATACGTCTTTTTTTAATTTTATATTCCATACGTGATTTTTTTTTCAGGAATGTATCTGAGGGCACAGAACAGCCTCGGACTCGGAGGAAGCGTTAATCGATGCAATCAAATCTTGACTCTCATCTTCGTCGTTGGTGTGCAAATAGCACTCGAAGTTCAGTGGTGGCTGGTCCACCCTCCTGCTCTGTCAACGGAGGCCTTTGAGTGCCTCATTGGAAAAACCGAAATTTTGCAATCGCAAGTTTACATTGCGTTCCTTCTTCTGCTTGCAACAGCCATGTCAATATCAAACAGAAGGTACATTCCCTAATCTTTCATTTTCTTTTTGACACATTTTATAGAAAAAAATTTTGAAACAGTTTTAAACATTTGAATTCTTTTTAAGCCTTTTGTGTAAGCCCTCTTTTTTACTATGTATATCAACAACCTTATATTGTAGAACAGTTCAAATTGCAAACGTTTCTAATCTTTCTCGTGTGGCTTATATATTTTTTTAAAATTTATAATATTTTGATTAAAATCTGGCAACATCTGTGTTTTTTAAATTTTTTACTTTATTTTATTTATTTTATTTCTTGTTACTTTTGACATCAATTCAAGCACGATCTTGCAAGAGGAAATTCCCGTGAGAGATATAAATTTATTGACAACAATGGATAAATAATCATTATTTCGAGCAAAACGAGAGAGAAAAAAATTCATGAAAGAAGCATTTAAATTTGCAAAAACGTTCAAACAGATTACAATTATGAAAAAGAAAATTCGCGATAAGTTTATATTTTAAAATAGCTCTTTCAGCATGTCTAATTTCAATTCCATAGTTGTATTTAAGCAGACAATCGATGCTTCAACCTAGTTTTTTTTCTCATATTCCAAGTATAACAGTTGATATTTCTCTAACTAATAATTGAATCTTATATATTTTTTTATTCCATCAAATTCAATGTGTTTTTTTCTTCGTATTTTCGTAATTTCAAATTTATAAATCTGATAGAGTTGTGCAAATAAAAACGAAATGTTACGTTACGCAAAAAAAGGTGAAAAAACCACGAAAAAGCTTTTAGAACTGTAACTTTCAAACACATTAAATTTCCACATGAAAAAGAAAAGAGTTCGTGTTAAGTTTAAAAACCAACATGGTTCTTTCAGAGTGTCAAATTTCAGCTCTAAAGCTGCATTCCTTTGGCAAATGACATGGTGTTTTTTCTACTTGTTTAACAGTTTAGAACTCTCAAACTAATAATTGAATGTTAATCTATCTTATTATATAAAACGCTAATACGTACGTATGTATGTATGTATCAATAAAACCGATGATATCTCTTTTCTCGCGCTGGCAACAGTTTTCATTTTTAATTGATTAGATTCGGCGCTCAAGAGCACGTAGTGAGCAACCAGATAACAATAACCAGAGTGAGCATTATCAGGTTGTTCAATTCAGATTCATGCACTAAAAACATGACAATATTTAATTTAAACTCAATTAGGAATTAATTAATTAATTGAAGTGAGAATGCTTTAAAAGGCCGCTGTTGAATTGATATTTTTTTACTGGGAGCTACCTAAACGTCTAAAAAACGTTTAAGTGTTTGTATTGAATGCATTGAATTTTTTTTATATTTCGCGTTTATTTATGCATTGAATTTTCACGCTTTAAAATGCAGAATATTAGTGAAGCAATATTTGATAATTTATTTTGCTAATATGTTTCTTATTTAGCAAATGTTTTGATTTTTTCACCATGTACAATCTAAATAGCTAATATACTTTTTTTAAAAGCCAATAAGAACATTGATAGAATTCATCTACATAAGTACAATACTATGTCTTTGATGATAAAATACTATGTCTCTGATGATAATATATTATGTCTTTGTGCTAGAACATTGTGCTCATTAGCGAGCCATGGTTCACGGCGTGAACCACATAGGATTGCGTAGCAATTCTTGGGGGTTGGCGAGCGTTAGCGAGCAGGGGGCGGATCCTCCTAGTATTTTTTATTTCATTATACTCCATGTATATTTTCTATACACTTTGGCAATTTCCAGTTCTTAAGTTTTATAGTTTTTGGATACTATAAGACAATTAAACACCCAAAACGGCGTCACCGGCCGTTACGTTATTTTAATATCAGAGATATTCATTTCTTGAAATCCAATGTTTTAAATAGGATTTTTCAAGAAGTATGAAACTATAGAATAATCGAATTTTGATCCGATTTGAAATTGTGATTGGCTTCATTGCAACTTGGAAGCATTCTGGCTTGTCGAGTTTTTTAAGAAGCCTTTTGTGTAAATCAGGTATCCAAAAAACCTTATGTCTATGAGTGTTTGAAGGATCAATCTTATATTTTTCTTGCTTGGTAATAACAAATTCATCTGAACCAATGTGTATAGTTCGTTCACCAGGAGTTGGCACTTGACTCCACCTCCTCGGACGAAGAGTTCATTTGAACGCCGGGGAGTAAGAGGATAAATGTCTCTTCTCCTGAAATTGAGATAACCCTTAATGCACGTCAAACGCAAACAGTGAAATCTTTTTCAGTCGCTTACTTCGCTTTATCATCTGCTATAATAGCTTTCGTTACTCTAGCTAATTAAATATATTGCAGCAAAATGCCTCAGAAAGAACAAACTATTCACTCAAAAGAGAGAAACATCATCTAATTTATGAAATATTTAATGTTAAAAAAATGCACATAAAGATAGCGAAATAAATATTTCTCTCAAACGATCACCAAATAGCAACCTTGTTCAGGATTGTTCACATCCTTCTCCCAAAAAGAGCGAAATAGTATCATCTGATACCATGTGATGAAGACGGAGCCAAGTGCCAACTCCTGGTGAACGAACTTCTATCCATTTTATTTGCAAGTAGTTGAAACTCACTGCATTCAAAGCACCTGGACAACACACATGTTTGGTAAAATTTTACCACATTTTCTTTACCTTCCCCATATTGTTTCAACCTAATGGAGCTGATGATGATTTTTAAACAATATTGACGATTTTGAAAATTGTTATATGAATACTAAGTACTACAGAAACTTTAAAATGCTTATGTTATATCAAATTGAAAAATTTTATGAGATGATTTTCTCTATACTGATACTTTATTACACTAATATTTTTCATTAACAAAAATATTATTTTTACAGAATTCCTTACAACCAACAAGAAAGTAGGAGTCTTATAGCTACTTCTTTATCCTGTTTGGTGATATTCCTGTCTTGGGCCATTGCTTGCTGGCTTTTACCAGATTCAGGAAGCCGAAATATTGCTGCGCCCTCTACACTGATGGCAACAGCTTTAACAGTTCTCCTGGGAATTTTCGGTCCACAACTCTTTGCTATCCATAAGTACGGAGGTTTCCCTCATAAACCCCTTTCCTATGCAGATTCATTGTCAACAGTTTTCACCATGTTCAAAGACCTTGATAATGCTTCGAGTGGAGGTACGACTGCGAGAGGTAGGAAAAATGCTAAGACATTAGAAACCCCATTTGCTGGCGAAATGAGTGAAGGTACCCGGAACCCTCTTTACAACGATTACCAATCGGCTTATCCTTAAATTTCAATTGAAGACGCCTTGGCGATAATAGATTTACAATGGAAGAATGTGATGTTTTATTCCAGCCATTACTGATAATGACTAAAATTCAGTGCCCTCTGCTATATATTTATTCCAAAATGCTGCTGAATCGTGGTGTTGTTTCTCCGAATTCGTAAAAGAATAGGGTATACATTTCTTGGGGATGTTAATAATAAAATATTTTCTTCGTATCAACTTCAACTCCTGCATTATCGTCAAGAAATCTCCAAGAAAACGTTTATTTGTAACTGAGGAATGTTGGCCTATCATTATTTGACTTAAAATGAACTGAAATAATTAATATTGCCTTTTTGAATCTGAGAAGTTCATGAAAAGGGAGTAAAAATGCGTCGGTACGAAATTATTTATCATTGCATGAAGTGACATGGATTTAATGCTTAGACAGAATACTAAAAATTCAAATGATTATTATTATTTATTTTCTTTAAACGTTTTTTTTGCGAAAATTACTTTATGATGTTTTGTTTAATAGAGGTAAACAATTAAATGAAAAAATGTAAATCAAAAAATTACTAACTCTCGTAAAAACTCATCAGAAGGAACAAATTACACATTTAATGGAACTTGCAAAAAAATCCTTTACCTTTATTTCGTCTTCTAAAGGATCTATTTAAGGAAAATACATTCTGAGAAAACAAAAACTTATTTTACTCAGATACATGAATAGAAAAGCATAGGTGCATTAATTATGTTTCTAGAAGTAAAATAAATTTGAATTCATACCTAATATTATCGTTTTAGGTTAGGTGTATAAGAACTTATTATTTGATCTTCCACTTCAAGAGAATATCATGCAATTTTATAAAAAAGTAATAAAATCATAAATTTTCGAAAATATTTTCGCACGTACGTGATTTTGACCTATAAATAGAGGTTGTTATAGACATTAACAAAAGAAATATATCTAAAGAAATGTATGCAAATGGCATATCCCGAAAATTTATTGTTATTTTTGTATGATTTGGAAATTGCTTAGTTATCTTAATCCTATGCAAAGTGCTTTTTATGAAAGCAAATATTCATGCAGTATCAATTATCTCCTTCTTATGCAAAGTGCTTTTCATGAAAACAAATAATTCATAAAGTTTAAGATATTATTAGTTCTCATATATTTCTCTGAGGCGAAAAGAAGTTGATACTGGGATATCGAATAATTATCTAAAAAAAAAATCACGTGATCTTATTGTTGTGCGTTCTCTTTTGGGGAATAACTCTTCTATCTTTTGTTTTGGGAAAGAAAATGATCGAAGTTTATGTTAAAGTGCTAACTATTTATGATAAAAATGCTACTTTTTATGAGAAAAACTGTTTAGTATTATAAGTCTTTCAATATTTCAAATGGCTGCTAAGACTTAAGTTCAATACATAGTATATTGAAAACTATTAGCATCAGGTGTGTTAACCTGATATCGTGTGTCTCAGCAAACTCTTCATCTCAAAACAACTCTGAGGTAACTAGGACTGTGAAATCAAGGTTATTGTGTAGTGATAAATAAACCCTGAATTGATGGCCTTCATCCACTTGCTCAAAACTTCAGATCGTAATGGTTACTAATTTGTGCCTTATTTTATATCGTTAATGATTTACACTCAGGCAAGCTACACACGGGGGAGGCAAGCATTAACTAAGAGACATACAAGAGGCAGATTCCCATGCTTTTGCATAAGCATGTGTACATTACCTCTGCGCATTCTAACGCAAAATTATTGGAATTCGCAACCTGTATGCTATCTTACACATGACCTCCTCAGTGTGTGGCCTGCCTTTAAGACTACATTGTCTTTTTTTCTTTTTTAAAAATTTGAAGTGCATTATATGAAACAGGATTTGTGCGCAATATGTTTAAAAAAATGGCTGTTCATGTTTTTGTTTACGTCTGAAACCTTCGAATTATGTTGATGTTTTCTTTTGCACCAGATTTTGTTTGTCGTCGTTCATTCTTGTTAAGTATTTCACTGTCGCAAATGACATTTATTTATATTTTAATTAATTGTGTTAGAATTTTTAAACCTAACACGAAATTTTAACTGCATTTATTATTTTCTTTTTGTCGTTTTTAACTGCAAATCACTTGTTCTAAATTTTGCAATTTTTTCCATTACTCTTCATGGGTTGATATTAAGTCCATAGCTATTTTTAACTTTACAATTCGCTATTTTTAGATTACTGTAAAACATGTACAATTGGGAAATTAAATGTTTGCTTGCAAGTTTTTTTTCTTTTGGTTTTGGCAAATCTCATATCGAGATAAAATATATTTTTTATGGGGCTATTGGACTTTCCATATCAAGTTAACCCTAGGTAAGTTAGATAAAAAGTGCAACGATTTTAAAACTCATCCTCCCACTATTAGCTCTTAATTTATAAATAAAAACATACATATTTTGATAATGTCTTTATTCAATATTAATTAATTAAAATTAATTAAGAGACATTTTATTATATTTTTTCTTTGAAATATGGGAAATGGGGAAAATAAATTATTGCCGTTTTTGAAATTGTGATTTTTTTATATAGTGTTTAAAACTATCAATAATCGATAGTGTATTAATCGACTATTTAAATATCTAGGGTTAACTATACTATACCTAAACTTATTAATATTTACTGCGAAGCTAGTAAGAAAATTATTTTCACTCTGTAGTTGTAGCTGTTTTTAGTGAATCAAATGTTGAAAAATAACGCAGACAACATGATATTTATGATATCATTTTGTACATATTTCTGTAATAATGTTGCATTTATTATTTATTTATAATCTGTAATACGGTTTGTGAATGAATTCCTTTCACAATCGTTATTCTGAATGTTTTATTGTATTTGTTTGCATGCTTTTAAATTAGTTAATTCAATTAATTAATTCAATTAGTTTTTCTTGCAAACAAAAGAGTTAATGTTTTTCACGAAATAAAAAAAATGATAAGTCAAGGATTCCAAAAAAAAAAAAATCTTCCTTTTTGTGGAAAATTTAAAAAAACTATGCTTGAACTAGTGATTAAAGAACACATTGCAAGATTAAAATCAGGTTGTTAAAATTGATCCGGTAACATTTTGTGATATAAGAAGTGATATTTGTGAGATATGGAGTTGAACAGTTGGTCCTCTGAATCGGTTTGTTATCTTCTACCGAAAATAAGGTTCTGAAATTATGCTTGGCGATAATTTATTTGTGGCATTTATACAAATACTTGATATTGCTTTATTCGGATTAAGTAGAGATTTCAAATTTGAGATTGGTTTTGCTCCTAAAGCTACAGACTTGTTTTTAAAATGGAAGTTTTAGTCTATTTTTTGTTGAACTATACAAGTTTAAAAATGTTATATTTAGCAATAATGTCGTGTAAATGTTGCAACAAACATTGAGGGAAGTTAGGCGTCTAGAGGTGCTTCTCTATTATGACCTGTTCAGAAGCGCACGAAGAAACAGCTCATAATAGAGAAGCGGACCTAGTTTATAACGACATTTCCGGGTATAGGTTTTTTTGCAATTTTTATTATAATGATGTGCCCTAACTCCCCTTGAAATTTTTTGCAATATTTATGTCACCCCCTGTCATATATAACGTTTGTAAACTTGCACATTTCGGCAAAAAAAAGACTAAAATGTCATTTAAAACGAAAAAGAAAACAGAAGCTCGAAAAGAGAAACTGATTGCAGATTTGAAATTAGTGTTTCGAAAGTATCTAAGATTCGTTAAAAAAAATCTCATGCAACAAAATCATTAAGCAAAAAGTAAAATATAATAAAAAATAAAATAAAATAAAATAAATTGTTTTCCAATGTAATTAATTACATTATAAATGAACAATTTTCGCTTCTTCTGTCTTTATTAATCAATAATTTAAATCCTGAATTGACATATTTTAAAGCATGCGAGGATAATAAAAATATTGTATTTTTGTTGTAGTTTTTTAAAGAAGTGTGTTTGGTATATGTCTTTTAAATTAAAGCATTTTTCATCAGTCACTGGTATGTTTTTAATTTGTATATTTACTGAACTCTTTTCCGTATATTTGCTAAACTTGCAAGCAGACAGCTTAATAAAGCTTTTTACAATTTACAAGCTTTCGTATATTTACAGTTAAAATACATTTTACAAAAATTTCATAATTATTACATTAAGTACGGGTTACCAATATGTCTATATACGCGCTCTTAACTTTCAAAACTATAAGTATGATAGGGGTGTCTAGGTGTAGCAAAGAGGCTATGTGCTACAAGATGAGACTGCTTACAACGCCTTGGAAAAAAAAATGCACAGTTACCGGTTTTGTTTTAAAAATTATACAATATGGGAGAAGATAAAAAAAGATTTACAAAGTTGTAATACACCATCGATTTGATACAAGCAGCTATTTTGAGATATTAATAAAAATAAAGTTTAAAATGCACATTTCCTTTATTTAAGATTATGACATGGCGAAATTATTCTCTATGCTTTTGATAAACTTCTAGGGAGCCTTGTACAGTGCGAAAAATGAAAAAGATATCATCCTGAATAACTTTCGTTCTATAGATCGAATTTTCGCGCATTAAGAGTCAATCTTAATGATTCCTGGGGTTAAATTCAAATATGCTATTTAATTAGAGATAACTGATTAACTAAATTACAAAATCAGACTCAAAAACGCCCTTTCTCTGAATAAACATATATATTTCTTCCGCTTATTTGGATTCTCGACCCTCAAATTAAGAGAGGTAGGAAAAGTTCGAAAAGATTGGATCGTAAATTGGGGGGCTAGGAAGCTATATCTCTGATTCAAAACCAAAACGACACTTCTGCACTCACTTCTCATGTTATTTGAATGAGAAGTGAGTGCAGAAGTGTTGTTTTAGTTTTGAACTAATGATATATATTTGGTGATAGTCCCCAAAACAACCAAGCAATGTTGCCACTACAAACGAGTAATTTAACACATCCATAGAGAATAAACTTAATCACGAGAGCAAAACATAATTTTACTCCGTTGCTAGGCAACAAGGTTCAAACAACAAAAAATAATGAAATAACGTATTGTGATTGCACGGAGAGGTTTAGTTATTAATAGTTAATAGAAGAATATCTTGAAGTTTCTAGGTAATAGACTTTTTAGAGCTGATTTCCGATCAAAAAGCAAAGATTACTTTCTTTTTAAAAAATACTTTTTTCTTTGAAAAAATAAATTGTATCAATTTATAAATTATTTATAGTTTTCCAAGCTTTTGGAATTTGAGCACATGAACTTATAATCTGATTTTGTGTTTTTTACGTTGTTTTTAATTCATTTATCTGTGGATTTCATATTAAAATCAAATTTACTTAACTTATTATAACTACTATATACAAAACTTTGAGAATAATCATTTTTACAGCTTTGTTCGAGTCTTCTAGGCAAAGAAAACTCTGTTTAAAAAAGCGTCTGAAAATGTAAAGGGTATGATAATTCTAATACACATTCACAATTTTATATAATTTACAATATTTTTTTTTATAGCTGAAGAAATAGGCTCCTTTTAAACAGAGTTCGTAAGGTCCCTAAAATACTGAATTGGTGGCGCCAAAACTAAGGATATAAAATGTTTTTTTTTTCCGTTTACATTCATTACAATGAATGTTTCTAGTAAAGAAATTTAGCAATTCATGGATTATATTAACCCCACCCCCAAAAAGAAATGTATAAATTTTTTACAATAAATATGTTTCGAGGCAATCTTTTTAAATTTTTTTTTTATTTATTTATTTCAGAAAACTTGTTAAAAGACTCGAAATAAATACTATGGAATTTTATAAAAGGAAAACGCTTTAATTACGATATTTACAACAATTTTGGAAGCCTAATGAAAATTCGAATTACAACATATCTAATCAAAATATACAACTATTGTAGAGTTGAGTTGTAGGCTGCTGATACTTCAACACTAGTAATGAAATTTAGCAATTCACGGATTATATTAACCCCACCCCCAAAAAGAAATGTATAAAAATATTACAATAAATATGCTTTGAAACAATCTTTTCAAATTCTTATTTATTTATTTATTTCAGAAAACTCATACCTACACATTGCGATATCTTATCTTTCTTACTCAATAATGAAAGAAATCGTTTTAAAATCTAGTAGCTAATTTCTGCCATAATTGTACCAGCCATAGTTTTAGGAAAGAATTAACAGATTGAAGAAGTTGAATCTTCTTAAAGCAACAGTTTCCATGCTGATTTTTGCATTAATATTTTTCGTTAGGAATATTTTGAATATTGAAATTTTACATAACTTACAATCCATTGATGTAAATAAATTTTTTTGACCTAAAGTGTATTTATAAATTTAATTTTATAAAACAACAAAAGTTTATCTTTTCTCAAAAATAAATAAATAAAAATAAAATGTAGAAAAATTAGTAAGTTTTGCTAAGAAGTTCATAAATGAAAATTGATCTTTCAGAACGTTGAATTTTTACTAGGTAGTTGCATTTCAGCGGGCTACAGATTAACCAAACGGCCTGTAGTGCGGAATGTAAGATATTTCTTACGTCAAGTTTAACAGCTAATAATCCTCGAACTAATTGTCGAATGTTAGTTTTTTTTATTCCATTGTACTCCTTGTACATTTTTCTACACGCCTGCAATAATAATTCTGAAATAATAATATTAAGTTTCTAACTCTTATTGTTTTTACGCAGCTAGATGTTAAGTTATGCAGCCAAAACAGTTACAGCGAGAGAAAAAATAGAATCCTAGAAACCAAGTTAAATTTGTGATACTTTATCTAAGAAAATTGGTAATTGATTTTATTATGACTTCATCGTTTAATATTGATGGCTGAAACTAAGACTCCTATACTATCTATATCCTATACTATACTCTAGCTAAAACCATGTACTGTTTGGTTTTGTTCAATTAAAATATATTTTCTTTCATTTAGGTAACAAAAAAATAAAACTGTTTAAAAAATCCTTTAACACAAAATCAAATTTTTTAACGAAATCAGTCATTTCAGATTATAATCAATTTAAAATAATTAAGCAGAATATCACGAGGTTTTATTTAATTTTATCTAATAAAAAATTCTGAACGAAGTTGGTTTGCAACTTTCTATGATATTTAATTCATTTGATTGATTTGAGATTAATACACATTTTTTCTGGGAGGTAGTATTATGATTATCATAGAAAAATCAACTAATTTAAAGTGCAATAACCTTACTATATATCATATTACGATGCCTTTTTTTCGCGTGAAGCAGTTATATTAATTATTTATTAGTTCTTAAGTTATATTACAGCCTTAAATGGCAAGTAAATAAGAATATTTACTTGTAATTCAGGTGAAAATTTTGCAAAATTGATTTGAATGAACACTTGTATATAGGGTTTACTTTTTTTTTCCTTCCAACTTACATATTAATGTTTTCAAGTTTACAATGAAAAATATCATAATAAAATTTTGAAATCAGTACATCAAAGATATTATCTTCATCAAGTTGAGAAAAGTTTTGAGGTTTTTAATTTTTTCCTTTATAAATTTTAATTAAATAAGCGTTTCTTGAGCGTAATTTAATCTAAGCACCAAAAAACTAAAATGTGTGTTCAATAACTTCTTCTAAATCTATTGCTTTCTAACTTTTTCAATGCACAGTTCCCAGTTTGACACTTCCTCAAAAGGATCACTTAAATCTGTTAAAATCTGAATCTCGCTTTTCAGACTCTGGATACTTATTCCCTGTCTTACTGCATCAGACTCAAATTCATTTTTCTTATTCTCTATCTCCTTGCCATATATGCCATTTAAACTTTTCACAGAATTCTCTTCCATTGAGTTTATGTCCTTGCAAGCACGTCTTTGGCACCCTCTAGTACTGATGACAGGCGATCGATACATTGGAGACTGGAAGATGCTTTTATTAGACTCTTTACTTGTCTGCTCAGAGTCTGAGGAACATGAATTGAATTGGGAGAAACAAGTATAATCAGAGGCTGTGAGTTGGTGGCCAAACGCTGATGACCAAAGTCGATCTTCCTTAGAACTTCTGAGAGCCATTTCTTTCTTGCTGAAAGTATGGCTATTATAGAGAACGGACGGCTCAGAAAATTTCTCACTTTCTCTTTTGGCAGTATTTTCTTCAATTACTGGAGACAATCCACGGAAAATAGATGGCATGGTTCTGCTTTCAATTTCAGGACTAGCAAATGGCGTTGAAGAATAAGGATATGTAAAAGAGTCTTCACGTCTATTTGAATCATTAGCCTTACTAATCTTTTGTAAACATTTGTCTTGTGTTTTATTCCCTTTATTTTCTTTACCTTTGGCAACTGTTTTTCGTTTTTTCCCCACTCTAGGTATTTTGAAACTATCCTCTTTTGATTTATTGATGCGTGTCGTGTCATTTGTTTCTCCAGTTTTTGAAAAGTTTTCGGATATGGCACCCAGTGAATCAATTAAGTAGGAACCATTTTTTGACTTTTTGACATTTTCAGTACTTTCATGTTCTTTAGGTAATTCCTTAGAGGCGAAATCTGTAATGATATCTGAGCTTTCCCATGCATTTCTAAAATCATTAATTATATCCAACTTTTCTTCTTTACTTATTGAAGCAGATGCATTTTTCGAATAGCTGTTTTTGGAAAACCGATCACTTTTTTTTACCTTGTCGAATGCTTTATTTTTCACTGCTTTATTTCCATTGTTCCTGTTTCTCTTTTCTTTATCATCAACAGTGACATTGAAATTTTTGGCTATTTTATGATCAGCAACTTTTGTATTGGTCTTTACTTTTTTCGTTTCTAGTCTTTGTAAGCTTTGTCTGCCGTCAATGTATTTGATGCATAAGTCGTCCAAGGCAATTTTAAGAGACTGCATTGCTTCACTGCAAGAATGGCTTTTTGGAATCGAAATGCACACTGGAAAAGCTTGAGAGACATGCGATCGGTTCCGTTCCAAACTTTTATATTTTGAAGAACTATCTAAATTCAAATTACCTCCATACATTCCCGATGATATATCGTCAATTTCACACTCATTCAATTTGTTTCCTATTTTAATAATTTCTTCTTGAAAGGCTTTTTTGCAGCTTTGTCTTCCAACATTTGATTCAAAACCATTTTCTGTGGAACTCTTCCTGATCTCAGATGCCCCGGGACTAACTGCTTCATCTTTATTTGATGGTTCTAATATTGGATCATCAATTTCAAATTCATTCCATTTATTTTCAGTTTCTTCTGCAAAAGCCTTCCTGCCACTCTCTCTTTTGCTGTTTAATTTAAAATCATTTTGTTTATTTCTCTTTCCCATCTCAACGGTATCATACGATGTACCAGAACCATTTTTTTCATCTTCTGTTGATACTCTTGACTCTGTATCATCAATTTTTAATTCATTCAATTTTTTTCCACTTTTATTAGTTAGTTTTTTTGAACCGTTTTCTGTGCAACTCTTTCCTATTTCAGAGGTAGCAAATGATGTCCCAGCACAAATTATACCATCTTCCCTTGACATTTCTGATATTGAATCATCGATTTCAAATTCATTTTCAGTTTCTTTTTCAAATGTGTTCTTGCAGCTTTCTCTGTTTAATTCAAAATCATTTTCTTTGATATTCTTTTTCCTCCCAAAGGTACCATACGATGTACGATCACTATTTTTTCCATCTTCCGCTGATACTCTTGATTCTGTATCATCAATTTTCAATTCATTCAATTTTTTTCCTGTTTTAGATACTTTTCTGAAACAATTTCCTGTGCTACTTTTTTTAATCTCAGAAGTACCACACGATACACCTGCACTGATTATTCGGCCTCCCTTTGATTGTTCTAAAGCTATTTTGTTATATGGTAGTTTTTTGTTCCTTTTCCCAAGCAGTGAAACTCTTTTACTATGCAACTCTTTTACCATACCATGCTCCACGCTACTTGTTAATTCTTCATTTCCGAACGAATTCAATTTAGAAATTACTTTAACTTCATTCAAATCCTTAAAATATGCACTTTTCACTCGAGAATCTTGTTCAGGATTCAAAAAACTTATGCAATTCTTTTGCAAAAAGCTTGAATCATACTTAGAATCAAAGTTGCATCTGTTGAATATCTTTTGGCGCTCATATACCTTCTTTGGCTTAAACAGACGTGGCCTCACAGGAGTTGAGTACGTAACTTTAGGATTCGCATCAATACTAAGACTTGAAAAAGAGATTTCAATATCCTCACAAAATTTATCTTTGACAATAGTGGTTGATTTCTTTTCCATTCGTTTATTTTTCTTTTTAATTCGTTTCAAATGATTCAAAGAATTTTTTGAAGCGAAGTCACTGGTCGGTTGCCTGAGAGAGCTAATACGTTCCAATACTGGGAAAGTCTGGGTAATTGAAGTTTTTGAATTAGGAGTGCTTGTGCGCCAAATCTTAAAATTTTCTTTAGATTTCTTTTCAGGTATATTCATATTGGTAGAAAAACGTTTTCAGATTATTTAAACAAACTCTTTCATGTACAACTATTCTATCAGTATTCAGTAACCAACTTTATTTTTTGAGCTAATAATTTAATCAAAACTCTACAGTCACATAGACGTATTTAAATTATTAACATATACACGTTAATAATATTTATATTAGATGATATTGAGAGGAAATATATCAGGCAAGATGTTATTTTAGTACAAAAACAACAGACCAATTCAAATCACTCATTTTTTAAAATTTGTGAAGCATAAAAAGTTGTTGTCATACAATCAGATATAAAATATTGTCACACAAATAGATATAAAATAAGCAGATATTTATCCTCTAGTTTTAATATCTTTATAAAAAAAAGTCCCTGGCGTGATATTTTTCAGTTAAATTCACATTTCAAAATATGTAAATATGTTTCAATGTATCATCATCATAGCTCACTAACTTTGTTGAACCTGCTTGTAAATGACTTATAATTTTATGGCACGACTTGTTAGAAATTTCGGCATGTAACTGAGGCTAAAATTTATTGAATTGCATATTATTTTTTTATGTCCTACCATATTTTAAACACAAAATAGAAATAAATGAAGTATGAAACATTTTAAACATATGCCTAAGTTTCTAGCTTCAGTTTTCTTAAAAGCCGACAAATAAAATGCTTATCTTTTTTGAGATTTCACTTTCCTGAATGTATCTTTAATTCAATAAATGTAAATGAAAAAAAGTCTAATAAAATTAGAAGCTGAAATAAAGTCTTTTGTCATAAATATGCTCGAAAATACTTCAGGACGATGATCCACTCTGACGTCATCACGATGCTTTTCTTGAAGTTTCATTTCACCCTCTAATTTCACCTAAAAGCAAAAAGGCTCCTGTACTGTGATTCCTTTCGAATTCAGCGGCTCTAGTTTCACCTGACGGGTCCCCTGCGCCCTCTAACAACAATAAAAAGAAACTTTTCGTTGATACAGTAAATTTGAATAATTAGCACTTAAAGATATATTATGTAGTGTTTCTGTCATATTTTTATTTTCTTCAGTACGATTATATTTGAATGAAGAATTGTGAAATTAAAATACTTAAAATAAATCGTGCGTCATGACAATTTAAGTAAATGTCGTTCCCAAACATCGTATGGCAATTTATTTCTCATAATGTATTTTGGTCTGCTTAAACACAGGAATGAATGGAATGTCGGCTTTAAAGAACACAGGAATGTCGGCTTTAAAGAATTGACACATAAACATTTCTTAGAACTAAATTAAAAAACATAATGGAACTAAAAATTAAAATAGTTATTCATTAGAATAACCCTTAATTTATAACTTTAGAATCTTTGTCGAAAATAAAGCCAAAAAGTAGACACACACATATGGTATCGCAAAATGAGGTTTAAACTTGAAAAAAAGAATGTTAATCATTCTGACAAATTATTATTGAAAAGATCAGCTTAATACATCGAAACCAGTTTAATTGCTGGATGAAGCTTCCAGGCAATTTTCACTAATTGGCTTCAAATTGCCCCCTGTTTCGTCAGTCAAACAAGCTGGTTTTGAAGTGTTTTTTATCCGTTTTATTCAAAACTGATTGCAATCGCGTTTTAGTGATTTTTACGTCTGCAATATTACTTAACACCCACTAATGTGAATATTTTTTGTACTTCAATTTTGGCAAGCATTCTAAAAATACATATTTGGGGTGATCAGTACACATCACTCTGTATATTCGATTACAATTGGAGAAAAATGACACAAATAAAAATTTTTTTTGAATAGAAATAGCAAAAACTAGTGCTAGTACTAAAACACGCTTTTCATTTTAAAGAGTTATTTAAAATGTTTACATTTTTCCTACGCTAACATCTAGTTGTAAAATAGTGCAGAAATTTAATAAAAAGCGACGCCAGATAAATTAGTCTCAGGGAGAAATTAATTTAATTTAATCAGCATTTTCTAAAATAATATCTAGTTTTTATAATTGGTCAGAAGCCAAGAACTACGTGGAATATTTCCAAGATAGGTCATTGGTTGTTATGCGAACGACTGTCCTACTTGAATTGGCTATTCTAAGGACATTAGTGTATGGAAGTTTGCCAAATTTAACAGACGGCAGCGTTGTGTTAGACATAAAAATTCAATCACAAATTCTCAGGTTTTTCCCCCCTCTACTTTAAAAAAAAATCAAATAGAAAATGACCAATGGATTTAAGTTTGTATTAAAGTACTAACAAATATTAGTAGGCTAAATTAATTGTAATTTGACGAAGTAAATTTTTTTAAAAACTTGGGATTTTGACGCAATTTTTTATTTTTGCACGTATGCTTCATGCTTCAGTCCTACGGTGGACTAATAGTAGGACACTGTTCTTAGTAGATCTCCGAAATCAAAGCTTAACCTCGTCCCTCCCCCGTTAGGGGGTATCCCGGGAATACTGTAGACTCAAAGTGTGCGCACGTGAATACTCAGCAAGAAAAAAGATTATTCACAAAGGTAGGCTTGGTGACGATCCATGGCAACACGTCGGAATAATGGGCAAGAGAGGTAAAATCAACTCCAGGGAAAGCCCTGGTTGATGTAGGCTGGGTAGTAGATCCCCGAAGTCAAGCATCACTGGTTTCAGCTAGTGAGTGACCACTTGCGAAGGGATCGAGGATGTGCGGCATCGGTTCTCATTAAAATGTTCGATTGTGCGCTCAGGCCGTCGAACTGCCAAACCGGAGAAGCCATCCCCTCTGTAGACAATTAAAATTGATGTGACATGTCTTCGAATAATCCTTTGGAATGTTTCTCAGACCGTCGCCAATAGCCCAATATGCACGGCTATAGTTTTACGCAAATATTGTATAACTACTCCTGGAACTCTTATTTTGAGAAGGTTACTTGTTCAATTAAAAAATGTGATATATCAGCCTATATGTTTGAAAATTGAAGGCAAATGCGTCCAAAATTCAACGTTTGACTAATTGGGACAAAATTTAAAAAAATGTATTCTAAACTGCTCAGGCATAAATCTTAGAAATTTAAGGATTTAACTGAATATGTTTTTAATTATTTTTAAATGCCAGATATTTCTGCTATCTTATTTGAAAGCTTCTGCCTCAAGCATTTCAACGATTAACGACCTGCTTTCAAGCATTTCATTTTGAAAGCAAAATAATTTTTAGAATTACAAGTGTGTAGTTTTATTCGATTACAAATTAAAAAGACCAAAACGTTTTTACGATTTTTTTCTAGCTGGAATCCTTTTCATTCTGAAGTTCTGTTCTATCCTAAAAACCACTAGATAGTTTCTTTCCTTCTTTTTTGAAAAAAAAAATTATTATTATTTCTACTTGAAACAGTTAAATCTCAAGTTGAAGTTCTTCATAACGAGAAAAAAAAATTAAATCGAAATTTTTTATTTTTATTTTAGCTTGCCAGCTGTGAGCTTTTCAAGTACCATCGATTGGGAAATTGAGTTTTAATGCATTTCTTTTGTGATTTCAAAATTATATAAGTTTTTTTTTTTGCATCAGCATTGAGAAGAGTGAATTCTAATGAATTTTTACATTAAATATATTGTGTATTTTTATAAATATTAAAAATATTTAAAAAGTAATAAAACTACTTCATGAATTCTTATATTTGTGTAAAGTAATTTTATTGAAATAATCTAAACTTTTTTGTTATAGTCAAATTATAAAAGCCATTTTTTTCATAAAAAAATAAACACGAAAGACCATACGAAATGCAATGATACTAGGCTAATTCTTGAAAATTCAAAACAAGTAAAATATTAAAATGTACAAACATTAATTCCACAGCGAGTATAATTTTTTACCCAATCATTGTTTTCTTTATGAATTACATTTTAGTTTCACAGTTGTAAATGTTTTGTTGTGAAAGAAATTATTGATTTTGCTAAAGGGGGAAAAACAGTACTGGCAAAGCAGACCACACCCTTTTAATTAAAGGAACACTCAACCAAAAGTACTAAAAACAGCTACTTTCAGTAATTTTTTTTTCATTTACTGACTTTTTTTTCCATTACTTTCATTACTTGTGAATATAAGTAATAGCGCCATTTATATGAAATTAGTTATAAATGTTAGATCATTTTTAAAAGTTATCAAAATGTTACCTTATTATTATTATTATTCGTTCATCTCTCATTAATGTGCTATTTGAGCTGTATATTTTCACGATACTGACACTCTTCCTTTTTTAATATTAGAAATAGAATAAAAATTCAAGAACTCGTGTAAATCATGATTTGACGGTTGAATAATCAGTATAGGTTACTCTGCGCCAAACTCAAATAATATTACGCAAATAAAATTAAAAAAAGACAAGAAAGAAAAACAAGAAGATCGTATAGTGTACTTAACTAAGTCTGACACTGTAACAAAATAAATAAGCAAATAAAGTAAAGATAGAAAAAAATCACAACGGTTTCTCAGAATTGTGAAACCCACATTTACTTGAAAAAATAAAGGATATATATACATGGAACGCAAATAATTCGTTTAGAGGCAGAATCGGGATTTTTTCCATAAGGGACTGAGTTCTCTAAAAATGTACGCCATAAACCGGCTATATAACATTTTTTATTATTGTTATATTGTAAGTGTTTTCCTTAAAATTAATTTAGGAATTAGAAAATAGTAATTTAATGGGAATAGTTTTTTTTTCTCACCATGATAGATATTTAGATTTCAAAATAGATTATAGATTCCAAAAATAGATATTCAGTCAAGACATTGTCTTTGTCCCGTTTACTATAGATCGAAAGTTTATTCATTTCCAAACGCAAAATAATTCATTTTGGGATATGTTTTTGGTTGGTTATTTAGAGGCAGTGTACGTCAAATCAATTTACAGAATGTATTTGCCCTGCATGTGATTTTATTAGCTTATATTTCCAGGGAAATTTTATTTCAAGCATGAAGAACACCACAAAAACTTCCCACGGTTAGCCCAAATGCAATGGGACTCTCATCCACGATGTCACAGAATACAAAGAACCACGATGCCACTTGTCACAGAATATTTTTTGGGGTATTTACCCAAAAAAATATTCTGTGACACGTGGCACGTGGGGTAGGTACAGTAGTGGATTCCTATAACAAAATGTTTGTAAAACCGTAAAAGGGGTAAACGTAAATAATTTAAAAATTCTTTAGGGAGCTTTTACGTTTGCCCCAACTACCAGTCGAAATTTTCAGTTAAATAATACTTAAATTACTGTTGTTATCATCATAATATAACTATCGAGTACAGATGCTTTTAACATATTTCATTTTTCTCTGTCATTATGTTTCTATGTGCTATTAAATTTAGCTTTCACATTTAAATAATCCAGCCAGAACTATAATTATTGCAAATGAAAAACTAAGCACTTTACATCGTGATAATTCATTTCGAGATAAACAAAGCAAACCGAGAAATTTTTTCTCATATTTCTGTATTCCATAAATTGCGCTCATAATTTTTTTTTATTTTTTTACTCCTTATTTCTTAACAAAGGTGAAGCTTAAAGAATTTATAGATTATGCGCTGTAAATTTATGCTTTATGAAATTAAAACAAACAATAATGAAACTTGTCAAATGGCAGTTGAAGGAAACAGTTGAATGAAACATTAAAGCCTGTCTGATTGCGGAAAAACACTGAATTTGAAAGACGTTTATTAGAAGGACCTTCATATTTCAAACAGAAATCAAACAGGTTTTGATGTAAATGTACGTACACACGCTTTTTTCAAAAATATAATTTGACAGATTTCGATAACGCTTTTAACGATACGCGGTTTTAACACGTTAACGAAAATAATATGTAGAATAATTTTTACGTTTCAAATTATATAATTTTCAACAACAAAAATCGGTAGAATAGCTTTTGAATAATAAGATTTTGAAAAGATATCTTGTTTAATTTTTCCCTTCTGACTAACTATTTGTTCGATGTTACTTAAATTTTGTATGTTATAGATGTTTTATTAGCCTTAAAATTCAAAATTTTAGACTACAAAATAAAAAAATTTGTTTGAAATTATTTTCGGTTAAAGGAGTTCCATAAGTGGTTGAGTCATTTTTGAATTGATCGACCGATCATTTGTTAATAAAAAAAAAAAAAAAAAAAAAAAAAATCAGACCATAAACAAAAATGTCAGTGCCGTAACTTCACCCTTCGGGGCCCTGGGGCTCAAATTTTTGCCGGGGCCCTTTTCTAAAACTTTGTGTACTCCATCTCTAATCGCCATTTTAGCTACTTATGTATCATGTTGATTAATATATTTATGAAAATAAGTCACTTGTTCACATAGAAATGGGATTACAAAATATTGCAAGTTGTAAATTTAACACTAGAATGTAAAATGTTATATTTAAAAAAATTAATTTTTAATTACAAAACACAAATAAGATATCTAAAAATAATTACAAAACACATACTAAATACAGATTTTAAATGTATTTAATGGTTCTAGTTTGGTAGATAGATTTATACACTTAAGTTTGTTGATTATACATCAGTTTGCATTAAAATAAATGTCTAGAATAAAGATTTCATATTTAAAATTTTAGATTAGTTTCAGTTTTTGAAAAATATTTAAAGTAAATTGTAAAATAGATTTCATAGTAATAAATTTTTTAAAAAAGGTGAAAAGAAAAAAAACAATTTTATAAAATGAAAAAAAGTCATAAAATTTATATTTATAATTATTAGTACAAAATATAAATCCATCCATAATTTGAAACACAGTCCACTAAATTTGCTAATCTATTATTAATTAATAAAAATTAAATAATAAATTATAGCAATTTTAAAATTACTGAACATAAATTTTTCTAAAGATTTCAAAAATCTGAAATAAAAAATTTCAAAACTTAAAATTTATTTCTCCTGGCCTTTGTTGCCGCAAATTCATCAATTATATCTCTGAAATCAATATTTCGTGTTTTTTCGTTTTCAATAGACAGTAGAGCAAGTCCATTCAATCGATCCTGTCCCATTGAACTTCTTAAATAATTTTTTATAAGTTTCAATTTTGAGAAAGTATAACAACAAGTATAATCTCTACACACTGTCACGAAGTGCATAATACATCCTTAATCCATTACAGTGATTTTTGTTAGTAACTGACAATTTTTAATGTTTTTTTTTCTTTTCTTATTTCAAATTTTATTGTAGTAATCTAAATGTAAATACTCAAAGTCATTAACTTCTTTGTTAATTTCTTAATTCAGTGAGATCCTCATACAAAAATTTCTTTCAATTTTAGTTCAATTAATTATCTCATACACAAGTACAATACACAAGTACTCTCGAACAATTAATTATCTCATACACATTTTATAGATAAGCAATTACATTTAAAAGAGATGTTTAACAACTATTTATATTTTAGACTTTCTTTTCCTCCTACACCAGTCGTTTATCATCATATAGGTCGGTCATTTTAGATATAAAATAAAGTTTCAGAACTTCCAAGTCATTTTTTTTCAAGTGTTACATTAGAATACTAGGAATAAGCGTAACAAGAAATTTTTATGATATAGTATAGTTACGTTAGAATTTTCTTTCAAATGTTAAAGGGTAGGATATATTAATTTTAAGACATTAATAAAATGAGGAAAAGAAAGAAGAAACAAAATATCTCGATTTGACCAAGATTTCTTACATTTTGAGAAACGAACACACTGTGTTTTTAGAAAAATATTCTGAGTTTGTATTTTAACGTTTTGTCTGCATATTAAGACATTTTTACGTATTTCCGCTTTTTACATATTCTTGTCATCTAATTTATTGTATCCAAGATTTTAAACATATGACTACTGGGAAATAAAATTTTTATAATTTATTTTTGGTTGTTTCAATAACGTATCATGAATTTCTATCTTCTTTAATTAATAAGTTAAAAGATTTTTTCATTACATAATTTAAGTTCACATGCATTCCATCATACATGACAAGCTAGATAGATTTAAATGGCTTTTAAATCACTTGTCATTTTGACGATTATTTATTGATATATTTATGCAAAATTGCTTGATAACATTTGTTTTATCGAATTAAAAAATAAACTTTTGTGATATAATGCAAATTAATTTACATTTCAAATGTTTCGAGAAAAGCTTGTAGATATTTTTAGAAGTAAGTAGTAGTTCACATAAGGAAAGATTTTCGATCAAAGTTTTGATACATAATTAAATGAGATGTAATTCAAGCTGATAGGATAAATAGTTTTGAAGTTATAATGGTCTTCTTCATAATAAGTGCAGTTCAAAGACAGTACTTTTGTACACATACATGAAAAAAAGAAACATTTCAACTTTTCAAATGTAAGCACTGTTGTTTCGTGTTTTGTCTTATTTGGTTCAGTGATTTAAAATACAGACGAAATACTACCTCATTTGTCTGTATAGCATAACAATGTAAGATAAATAAGTTCAAGTAAAAATTGTACTTGTTGTACAGGGTCCTAAAAATATAGTAATATTTAGAGCAGAATTCATTCATGAATATTTTACCTATCGAAACTTCTGAACAGACAAAATGGCAAATAAATATATGTATTTATGATGGCATGTAATTATATATGATAAAAAAATTATGATAAGAAACTAATATTTTTTAATATTCCAAAAATTTTTTTTCTCATTTTTCTAAAACAAAAAATAAGAAGAAAACCTTTTTAATGGTTTGTAATGACAATGAATTTTATCTGATTTGGATTTCTACATTGAAAAATACAATAGCTTTGAAAATATTTCAATGAATATCTTAAACATTGGTTGCAGTGAAAATCATATTCACAATGGAAAAAAAAAATAATAAGTCTCAAAACTAGAATCTTAAGTGTAATGTTTTACACATCTTGTTCCAATATTGAAAACGGAAAATAAAGTAATTCATTGATAAACAGAAATGTTCACACATTTTAAAGAAATGATTAAATGTAATTCTGATGGTCGGATAAATTCCTTTCCTACATCAGCAATATTTATAGTTTCAGTATTAAAATTTTCAAAAATGTATAAATAAATAATGCATGAAAAATGTTCTCAGAAAGTTATTATCACAAGATAATTACTTTGATTATCCTATAACAGTTCTATTTAAAAAACATTATATTAATTGCGCTCAACACTACCTCCTTCCTCAAATGTTATGGAAACAAATTGTGCCATTTTTGAAAATATGATTTTTTTTCTAATTAAAGCAGTTTTTAATAATAATATTTTAGTTAAACGTTTATATCAAATATATTTCTTCGTTATTTTAATATTTAAAGTATAAGTTAAGGATAATTTTTTGTGTTAGAATAAAAGTTACTTTTGTCTATATAAATTAGTGCTGTAAAAACAACAGAGATAGTCAAATAAATAAGACAGAATAAATGTGCAATGGGTTTGGTGTCTTATCTCCGCTCAATATAATGTGGTTATCATATAAGATAAGAATGAAATAGTAAATTTAAAGGAAAATTAATTGCATTCTCAACCCAATCGTGATATTTCCTTGTTGTTTGAATTAACATATTTTCTTTTTTTTCCTCTCCTAAATATATAAAACTACAACATGTACCATTTTTGTCAGTGAAAGCAAGGAATTTGAAATTAGTTTAATTTTAATGCAATGTAGATAATGCTGATCTTAAAGAATCGACAAAAGTCTCTCATAAAAATAGAAAGATTTATCGAAACAACCTAATAAAAAATTTTATTCGAAGAATTTTTTTTTATTGATTGAAAAACAATGGTTTATTTAAACCAAAATACTTTAAATGATGACATATTTTCAGTTATTCTCAACGAAACAATGTTCATAGCGTTTTATTAAATTAAATGCGATTTTTTAATTAAATTAAATATGATTTTTTTTAAACAAAATCAAAGTTTGCTTTTCAATTTTGAATGAAAACAAAATTGTTAAAAAGCATAGAAAATCAAATTTCCAATTTTAAAAATTTAATGGTCTTAATTTTAAAGATATAAAATAAGAACAAAATGTTCTACATAAAAGCAATTTGACATAGGAATATAAAAAAAGCAATTCCAACAGTACATTAATACGCAGTTTTGAATGTATTAAATAATTTAATGTAAACAATTGCTTACCTCCTTAGAAATCAATTTCCTTTTCGTTTTGTTGTAATCCAAAGTAATGACATTTATATTTAAAAAAAAGTTGCAAATAATTTTAATAAGTATCAATTAAAGTTAAATTTTAATTTGAAAGATTGAGCAAAATATAAGTTAACAAAAAATCTATATTTGAATTAAAAATAGTTAATTTAAATAAAGCAATTAAAGGAGCTAAAAATTGAAGTTTAACAGAGAGTGATTCCCGCGTTTCTTTCAGAAAAAATATGTCAACAAAAGTAATCCCCTTCGATCCCTTAAAAGCTTGCATCTGTTTTCCTAGAACATCTAGATAATTGCTTGTTTAAGACAACTGTGACTAACCGACAAATGCATGGTTCTGGAAATATATGATATTTTATAAAAGGACAAAAAGCCTAGGGTCGTAAAGCCCAGGGCAATTTAAAGAAGTCAAAGGAAGGACATTTTCCCATGATGTAAAAGGAGATGGCTATATTTTGAGGGGTCAGATAACTGTCTGGGTTGGTGATCTGAAGGTGATGAGAGTCAAGGAATGCTTTAAAATATATGTCAGTGAAAGATGCATTTTATTACACCAGGGAAGGGGAAAAGAGAGGCAATTATTTTAGTTTCCTAAACACTTGTTTTATTTTTTTATGCTGAGCTCTTCTTTTGGTTAAATTTAAGTTTTAAAATTTTTTCTTAATAAATTTGAAATTGTCATATGTAGAAGAAAATTCAAACAAAACAGACGTATTTGTCTCGGTTGGGGGGGGGAGTTTTATTTTATTTTTTTATTTGAAAAATAGCGTCAAAAGGTGAAAAAAATAGTAGTCTCTTTTTCTGAAATTGCTAATTCTATTTTATAAGCAAAAATTACTTTATTGTAGTGAATGTCAATGTTTCAGAAGGAATGACGCTCATCAATTAAATTGACGAGGAAAATAAAGATTGCTACTTGAAATTTTACTTTATTTTCGTGAATGTCTGAATTACAGAAGAAGCAAAGTACTTTCTTAGCTCCCTCGTTTTAATTTAAGAGGAAAATAAAATTTTCTACTTGGAAAATATCTTTAAATTTGCTTTTCCTTAAAAAAAAATTTCAGCAGATTTCTCTTTTTTATTTGGAGGAAAATTAAGTTTTCTATTTAGAAAATAACTTAAATGTTGAAAAAAATAGCTTTTTTCTCTTTCTGAATTTACTAATTCTACTAGAACTTACTTTTGAGAATGTCTAAATTTTAGAAGGGGTGAAGCACTCCTTTACAATTTTGAAACAAAATAAAGTTTTCGACGCTCAAAAAATAGAGTGAAAATAAAGATATTTTTCCACTTTCTTTCACTTTACTTTCCCAAATTTCAAAAGGCACCTTATTTGCCCATTCAAGTTAATTTCAGAACAACATAAAGTTTCTAATTAGGGGTATAGCTTCAAAAATGCCTTTCCTCTTTTCTGTGAAGCGTTTTTGTTCTTTTGAGGAAGGGATGTAATTCTCGGAAAAAGTCTTTCACCCTATTTTAAATTATAGGTAAATTATAGGTATATATATATATATATATATATATATATATATATATATATATATATATATATATATATATATATATATATATATATATATATATATATAAATTATTTAAAAAAATTTCGCGCGGTCCCTTCATATGGGGCCCCCTTGACCGTCGGGGCCCCGGGGCGGTGCCCCGACTGCCCCGGCGTAGTTACGGCTGCCTTGTAGCCTAGAGATAGCGGGTTCAAGTCTCACCTTCAACTTGGTGTCTCTGTGATGTCCTAATGTGTGCCATCTGTTCTTAAAAATTGACAAATGACTTATAAGCCATTTCTGTTATAAGCGATATCTTAATAATATTTTATTTGTCATTTTTGAACGTATCAAATACTCAAAATACTTACCAAACAAATATAGTCGGATTTAAAAACGCCATGTACTCACTATCGAGTATAGTGATACGTTCAAAATTCATACATTATACACTCATCAAAATTAATACATTGTATCATCATTGTATAGTATAAAAGTTTTTATATCATTTCAAACTAAGTAATTTCAGAATGCAAAATTCACAATTTGGAACAAAATTATGCGAACATTTTTCAGAAAATTAAAATTGAAAATTAAGGATCTTTTTAAATTTTCTCTATCTCAATTCGACTATTTGAACATTATTCGAACCCACTATCTTTTGAATACTTTTTTTAAATCCATTATCTCTTTATCGGAACTCTAACCGGATATCATTTAAAAAGTTTCCAAGCCTATCCTTTTATTGGTACTTGAATTTGCTATCTTTTAATCAGTACTCAAACTCACTTTTTTTTTAATCGGTTCTCGAATCCACAAATTTTTTTTATCGGTTCTGGAACTTGCCATTATTTGTTCAATAATGGATTCTACTATCTTCATATTTGTCCAATACTGGATTATTACTTGTATCCTCTCTCTTTTATCCGTACCTCGGAGGAAGTGACCTTACCTCGGAGGCCAAGGGACGCAACATCAAGAGGATGCTGTTGTTGTTGTAGTTCATTTACGTCGCACTAGAGCTGACAATGGGCTATTGGTGACGGTCTGGGAAACATCCCTGAGGATGATCCGAAGAGATGCCATCACAATTTTGATCCTCTGCACAGGGGATAGCACCCACGCTTCGGTAGCCCGACGACCTGCACGCGAAGTCGAGCACTTTACGGTAGAACAGTTTAACGAGGATCAATACCGCACACCCTCGGTCCCTACGCAGACTGATCCAAGTGGTCACCTACCCGCACACTGACAGCAACCAGTGATGCTTGACTTCGGTGATCTGCTGGGAACCGTGTCTTAATGATCAGTCAACCGATGGACGGCATCGGTTAGTGAGAGGGTGGGTGACAACTTTGATCAGCCTGTGGAGGGACCGAGGGTGTGCCGTATCGGTCCTCGTTGAACAGCTGTACCGTTCAGTGTTCGACTGCAACAAGTTAAAAAATATTTTTCCAAGCTTGGGGATTATTTAATTATTTTGTTAACAATCCCAGTAGCGTTCTTTCATCAAAATAGAAGCTATAAAAACCTATTTAAGATGTACACAAAAGGGTTCCTTAGTAATAATTTCTATCGAAAATGAAACAGCAGAAACAATTGGCTTTGAAGGATCTATTAGCGTCTGCTAAAGCACAAAAAAAAAATTTTTTTTTAATGCTCATGCTTATATATTTCTATGCCATAAAAGACTACATTCATTAAAAATATTACTTTTAATAGATATTTATATTAGAATACTAGAACTTATGACTTTCTTCTTTTAACCTTGAAATCGTTAATTGTTATTTGTTTTCACCATGTGGTTTCTTAAATCACCGTTCTGGGTTGATTTAGAATTTTATAACTTTTTGGTAGTAATATTGTTTTTTAAAGCATAAAAAGCAATTTTATACATCATTATGACTACACCAGAGAGGTAATTTAAAGGATCTTTTTTAAAGATTACTTTTCCAAAATTATGTTAAGGGAGCCGTTTTTAGTATCGTCCGGGTCTTGGAAAGGTCTTCCACCGGCACTGCTAGTAAGCATAATGCGTTAAAACACTGATACAAAGTGAAGAAATAAATTAATAATAACATAGTTGTACAACCATTTTTTTTAAATTTTATTAATTAGTTTTTTTATGTTTGTTTAGCTTGAAAAATACATGGTATTGAATAAATAATAAAGTTTATTTGTCATGCACGGCAAACAAAAGGAAAAGAAAACTGGTAAAGCTTCTAAAAGAACAATCGAAAAAGCTCATTGCTTTACCTTTTGCTTATAATTTTTTTGAAAAAATAAATTACTTCGGTTAGAGAATCTGCACAAAAGATTTCAGTTCTAAGAAGATTAAATTGGAAAAGGAAAACAGTGAATTTTCGAATATACTTTTGGAAACTTTAGAATCAGTTTTTTGTAAAACTTTTGTGGGTCATTTTAGCTGGATGTCAGTTTAGCTGGATATTAGTTTAGAGATTTTTTCTTCTTTTTTATTTGCAAAATTGTTTGGTATTAAATATAAAAAAAAAAACTAATAATTTGAACAAATGTTGTTCCAAGAGCTGGTAATTTAAAATGATTTGCCAGTCTTGCAATGCTAAAAAATTAAAGAAATATACATTTGATTAATAGTTTATAGATTGGGGAATTTTAATCAAAGAAATATAAAATAGTTGTTTAAAATTTTGAAATTTGTTTTATTCTTCAATAATTTAGCAACATAATATGATATTCATCAATAATTAATTTCGTTTCAATGCACTCTTTTTGTAAAATTATAGTTTATTTTAAAATTAATGGTAAATCATTAATTATCGCTTTCATTATAAACAGATGGTTTATGAGATCATTGATATTTCTCTGTCAGTTACTCATCCGTTTACGTGGGCCTTGAATGCGACGAGTTTATTTTTCTTCCAGTAATAATTTGGTGAGTAGATACCATACATGGTTAAAGGACTTGTGTTCCAATTTCACCATTTTTCTTCAGTTTTTTTTTCACCTACACTGCGTCTCATTTCATGTCATAAAATAGCCAGTGGGCGAGCCAATCATGTTGCCAGGTGAAACCGGTGCTGAATGGTCATTGAATTCTTCCGCAGATTTTCTTCTTGGTTCTCGTTGCGCATGCGCAATTTTGGAAGCCAACTGAAGGAATAACTCGTGAATCGAAAATGATTTAAATTTGCGTGAAAACTGCACAGAAAATATTATTTTTTTAGATACAAAATGTTATTAAAATAATAACAGAACGAGAATTTATGCATTTATAATTGTAAAAAGCCAAATTTATTAAGAAAATACAGGAACCTAAACCACTCCCTTACTTGAAAATACACTTTTTCTCATTGCAATAAATTATTTTCAAAATATTGGGACTTAAAAACAAAACATATTAATTTTTTGCATTTAAATAACCAAAATATTATTTATAATCTAACTTCTCTCATTATTTAAATATCGCTCAGTATTAAACACTGAGTTGGCTGGCAGATTGATCCAACTCCACCCTTATCTGACGTAATCAAGGCTCTTAAAGGCGCGTCCTGAAAACCCGCGTCAGTTCTCCATTCTGATAATTTCAGTCTGACAAGACGTTTAATTTGAAATTTAAAGAAAACTCTATTTCAAATCAACTATGCGTGAAATAGTACATATTCAAGCTGGCCAATGTGGTAACCAAATCGGTGCCAAGGTATAAATATTATATTTTATTCTGTTGACTTGTCTAAATTTTTTGAAATATAAATGGCAGACATTCTTATTAAATCGATAGCCGCTGGCGTTCTAAGAATTGAAGATTCCCTTTTAGTCTTAGCTAATTTTATTCGATATTTCTATAAAAATACTTATGCTAAGCTTTAAACTTTTAACAATACGCGTTTTTGTTAATGATATTTTATAAATATTACGGTTTTCTACGACCGTTTCGTTCCATGTGGTGAATTAATTGACCGGCACTTAAATTATACGTTTTCGATTTGATGATAATCTCAGTGATTCGCAGTGGCCAAAGGAAAATGTATTCTGAAATTCAAACATAAATTAAAATATCTATTTTATATTTATGTCTTGCAGCATATTTTTAGTCTTGAAAATTAGTCCTCGTAAAATCTTAACTAATAAGCATTGTTTAAAAAATGGCATATCTTAATATGCCATTTTTTAAACAATGAATAAAATGTTCAATAATTTTATAAGTTTTAATTTCCTTTGATTTAAAGATTATTATAAAAAATTTTGTATAAAATTGTGATAATCTTTCAAGTTTAAAGTTTAGAAACAAATTAAGTCTGCATTTCGAAAATCGCGGATTCTTACCCCTTTCCGAATAAAAAAAATTCTTTAATCTAGGTTTGAATCAAGTGAATAATATGCCAATTATTCATTAAATTTAGTTTATTAGTGATTTTTTTTTTCTCTTCTGGCAGGTTAATTTTTTTAAAACTTCCAAGTATTGTAAATCAAATCCTTTAGTTACAGAAGTATATAGAATAGAAACTTGCAAATAGCATATCTGAAGGAAATTTATATTTTATAGCAAGCATTATTTCTGAATCGATAGTTTAGTTTATTACTAAAAATAGTGTTCTGGTGAACAAATTTCTTTTTAAAGCAGTGTGTTTAGTTTTAATTCAAAAATGGATTTTAAATTCCATATAAGTTTTAATTGTAGTTGAAAATTAAGTTTTATTTATTTTTTCAGATTTTACTTTTATGCATAATTTAATAACAGTTCAGCTATGTTTCTAATAGGTAAAGTTAACAAGTTCTGCTATGCTCTAATAGGTAATTTTAATAATTAAAAAATTTAAATAAGAATATTTTTTCAAAATTTTTAATTTCTGAATAGAAAAGAGCAATTTATATTACGATTTTGAACTCTTTCATTGTATTATTAATGCCATATTGTGTATTTTATTAATATTTCTAGTTTTGGGAAGTTATTTCTGATGAGCATGGCATTGACCCTACTGGTACATATCATGGAGATTCTGATCTTCAATTAGAAAGGATCAATGTATACTACAATGAAGCATCAGGTATGTCTTTAACTTTATATGTGCAGAAATAATGTGAGCACTTTTTCTCTTATTAGAGAATATCTGAACTGAAGCTCATTTATTTGCTTTGTTTATGGTGTAATAAGAGATAGAACATCAGATAAGCAATTAAAAAAATTCCAAGTTAAATTCCAGATTTTTTTAAATTGCTGTCATAATTTTACTATTTGAATAATTTTAAACTGTTAAAAATATGGTACATCTAAAACTGATAAGAGATCATCTTTCTTTTCAATTGATATAACTTAACTGTCTCACAACATGGTTTAAAATTCTGTTTTTCTTGATTAAGGGTTTAAAGTTCTACTGATTTTTCTTGATTAAGGGTTTAAAGTTCTACTGATTTTTCTTGATTAAAAATATTCTATCTTTATTTGCCTTTATTTTTAGCATACTGTCTTTATATATATATACATTTTTTGTTTGTACATAACCAGGGTTTGCCAAAGGGGCCCCGCCCTAAAACCAGAAAGTTTATTGATAATTCAAGTTTTGTTCCAAACAATTTAAGATTAATTAACTTAATGAATTAGGTTTAATTATTATATAATATAGCTAAATTAACTTGATATATAAATCAAAATGCATTTAACTGGTTTGGAATGTGCCTCTAATTTGAATGGAAAAGTTAAGTATCTGTTCTTATGATTGATGTAGGTATGTGTGTCCAATCATTCTTGAGGTTCAAAAAACCTTAATATTTTTTTAGATTATGAAATCATTACTAAAAAGATTTCATTAAATTTTAATTTTAGAAAAGATAAATTTTGCATGTTTTGAACATATATTCTGTTAGTATTGATTTTTTAAGAATAATTTATATCAAGAACAAATCATCAGATTTTAAGAAAATATTGATTTTTGTTTAGAAAACTGAGTTATATAATATCTAACTTAAGTTTATATATTAAACCATAGCTTGTGCTCCGGAAAAATCCGGAATTTTCACTGTGATCTGGAAGTTTCCGGAAATCCTAGGTCCAGAAGTTTCAAGAAATAGAACTAGAATTTATACTTGGCATTTCTTTCATTTGTAAATATTTTTTCTGGTAGAATAATAAATGTGATTAGAGATAAATATAACTTATACATATTAATTTAAATTATGCTGCATGTAATTTATTTAGAATTTCATGTTTTGAAAATATCAATGACTTAAATTTATAAAGACATAAATTTTTTTTAATGCATCATAAATGATTTTACTCAGGGAATTTTCAGTATTTTTGAGTTAGGCTCACGATCGCCCCTGTTAAATTAAAAAATTCATATTTTAATCAAATCCATAAAATTAATTTGCAAATTCTTGAGTGCATTGATATTGAGCTAGGTTTCAGAAATTTTTTCTAGTTCTACAGTTACTCAAAAAATTAGATTCATATTTTTTTTTTTTTTTGTAGTAAGTTTAAAAGAAATTCTGATAAAAAAATACATTATGAAGTTTATTTCAATATAATAAGTAATTTTTAAAATATTTACATGTAGTAATTTATGTTTTCTTAATATGTTTTGTATGTTTTCTTAATTCTTAATATGTTTTCTTCTATTCTAAATTAGAAGCATAAGTTTTAAACTATTAAATTACATTAAGGTTGAGAAAGTTTTGACAATTGGCTGATTTTCAATACTCGTGTAACATAGATTAACGTTAGTTAAAATAATGTGAATAAAATCAACTGGAATATATATATATATATATATATTTCTTTTAATGTAAAATGTAAGTTTTTTTTTGTAAGAATGAATGAAGTTATGTTGTGATCACAAGCTTTTCTGAAAGATTACTGCTATGCTGAAGATAATTCCCTGCATTAAATTTAGGTTAGAATAAATACATAAAATAATGAATAACTTAAGCTTTTATACATTTTTGAAATTTAAAGCTTTTCTTTATAAAAATCAAATGGATTTAAGATTTTTTTCACCTAACATAGAAATAAATTAAAAAAATATAAGATTAACATGGTTAAGAAAAATTAATTAAAATTATTTTCTACTTATGCATAATTTTTAATAAGTTTATATCAGGCATCCATAATTCATGCTACAGTGATTTCATCGCAGAAAAAAAATGGGTGAGAATTTCTCACCCTTTCTCAAAAACAGGGTGAGATTTCAAAAAATTAAAAAAAAGAAGAAAAAAACACAGAGACTTGAAAAAAAATCACTATGAAAAAAAAATCTTTTATTATGATACTTTTTTAACATCTTCTAATTTTTAAAGCATTTAATATTTTTGTTGCATCATCATATGGAAAATGTTCTACATCTACTTTTTCAACAGCTGTTCTCATTAGGTTGATCAAATGCATGTTGGTTTCGTTCTGATCGTTTCTACCCACATTTGTTTCATTTTCATTTCAGAGTAGAAGATCTTGCCTTTTCAAGGTATTTGTCCACCTTGCATTAATGCGCAAAAAATTTGAATTTCTTACATGGAGAAACCTTACCTATGGTAAACATGTGGTTGCAGAGAAATGCGTTCTGAAAGAGGTTCCATGGTTCGGAGGGATGATATTCTGTTGTTCTTAAAGGTTCTGAACAATACTGGTAAATAGGGAAGCTAGATAATGGGGCAGATGTTGAAAATAATGAAAGATCCAGGAAGAAAAGTGAAACGCATTTTATTCTAAATGGCGCAATGAGAAATTTTTTTCAAAATGCGAGAAATTCGCGAATTTTGAAATTGGTTTATAGAATGCACGAATTTCTTGCGATAATAATTTTTTTAATGCGAGAAAAGAAAAAAATATGCGAGATTCTCGCGCTGTAGTGAAAACACTGATGCTAGCACCTTTTTACTGAACTGAAAACTTATACTATTCAGAACTAAAAAAATTTGTCAACTATTTAATGTTTCAATATTAAGCCCACGTTTTCATTAAGATACACTGGGGCACGATTTGTTATACATATCTTTGTTCTTGCATAGTTATTTACCATCTAAAATAATTGAATTCAATTATGCAAATTCAAACGTAATGGCTGTCACAGCAATTGTATACAAAATGGCAGATGTGCACAGTAACCTCAATTCGATAATGAGATTCGGTGTTTCAGACTACCACAAACGTTTTTTTAAGTTTAAAATAAGTTTTTTTTTGCTTAAAAATAAATAAATTAGAGCTTTTAGAAAAGTAATGAAATATTTTCTGGGAGTTTTGTTTGAGGTATTCTGGATGCATTAAGATTTTAAAGTAAACCAACTGTAATTGTCCATTATAAATAGAAATGTATAAAATCAAAAACTATCCGATATGTTAATTTGTTATTTTAAATAGGAATAAAAAAACAATTACCATAAAAAGGCACTCAACTAGCATCTTATTCAATATTATATAAAATCAATTTTTATTTACTTCCATTTGGATGCCTTATTTCTGACCCTCAAAATAAAGAGGTATATAAATATGAATCCTAAAATATAATTTTGGAATCTCATCATTTTGAATTTTTGTAAACCAAGGGCTTTAATGAATCTTGAATAATTTAGCAATTTTATTATTCTATCCCTCAGGGGCCTCCACCAGGGGGGAGGTGGGCACAGGATGCCTCCACTTGAAGCTTGGGGGGGGATGGGGGCCACTGCTATCCCTGCTTTAAATTACTTCCACTCTAAGCATTGGTTAGGAGCAGCAGCCATTCTTTCTAAGTAACAACAAGAGAGAGCTAGAAAGAAAATGCAAATAGAGCACTGTTTTTTAACTTAAAACTACCAAAAAAAAAAAAAAATTAAATCCTATTTTCAAAATCAAATAGGATTTAATATTTTTAACCTTATGAAAAGGAATTTTGAAGTTACAATTTTAAAAGAGCTCAGATTTCTAAATGACTTAAAATTCTCAAAGGCAAGTAATTGTATTTCACAAGTCAGGTTTTGAATAGGTGGCCCTGTCACTTTCATCATTAATCTAATCTAGCAATCTAAAACTTCAAAAAAAAAAAATGGTTACATTGCATTAAACCAAATCAGTAAATAGTCCGGTTTTCTGAATCTACAAAATGCCGTTTTTTTTTATATTGTTAAACCCAACTAAAAAAATATATATTTGTAAATAATCTTAAAAAGAAGAAAAAACGAAGTAACACTAATGATTATTTCCAAAATGATGGTAAGGTAAAAATGTTTCAAAAAAAGAAAATCCTAAAATCTTATTAGGAAAAAAAAAAATTTTTTTTTTAAAATAATTCGAAAATTTATTGCATTTTGTTCTGGTTTTCTGATTTCCGGATAACTGGTTCTGTACTTTACAATTTAAATATCTTTGTATTAAAAAGAGAAATGGACCTTTATTTTGGAAGTTATAAAAATGTATCTAATGAATTTGTGCATTTGTTAATTCTTCTGTTTTTTGTTTTATGCAAAACTCAACTGAAATTTTATAAATAAGTAACTTGGTATATGCTATTTCAGGGGGAAAATATGTTCCACGAGCCATCCTTTTGGATCTTGAACCTGGAACCATGGATTCTGTTCGTTCAGGACCTTTTGGACAGCTTTTCAGACCAGATAACTTCATCTTTGGTAAGAGATTCTTATTAAATTTTTTATAATAAAATTTTTAATTTTTACTTGGTCATAAAGCAAGTGCTTTCTGTTATTACAGTAAGTTAATGTTTTATATTAAGAATTTTTGCTTGAAAAAATCTAATGTACCAGGGTTGGCATGATTTATGTAAACAATGATTTTTTATTTAAGAAAATCATTGATTCGAAACCATTTTTTTTTTTTAGTTGAATCATTCAGTCATTTTTTTTAGGAATACATTTAAAGTGTGATTCTTTTTTTTAAAAGTGATTTCATTGGTAGTGGAAGTTTTATCTAAGGAAATAAATTGAGATTAAAAGTGAATAGAGTAACATTAGGCTGTTAAATTACGGATTTTCCATTATAATAATTTGCTGTTAGTAAACATTTCAAATTTACTCATTTAGTTTTGTTGATTTGAATGCTTTATATGCTTTTAAAACATATTAAAATGCATAGCTAGTGTTAATACTGAAAGAAAACACAAATAATTAAGATCAAAAGGAAAAAAACTTCTTTGAAAAAAACGCGCTAAAAAGCAGCAGAAATTTCAGAAAAAAGTATCAATACAAAACAAATGAAATAAAACAAAAATACGACCACCGAAGCCGACGTCTTCAGGGGGTACCGGCCCCGGTAGCCATTAAAAACAAAACCATTTCTATTTGAGGGAGAAGCAAAAGCTTAAAATATCTCCCTCAGTACCCCGATGGTTTTGTATAGAGGTCCAGGAAAAACAAGATACATTCAAAAGAATAAACAAATTACGAAAAGAAAATCAATAAAAATCATCAGAAAATTAAAAACTCACAGTCACAGGTCAAGAATCAACTTCAAAAGCGGAGGAAAAGAAAACACTAAAAACTGAAAAACAACGCCCCCTATAATAATGCGCAGTAAAAGTTTAAAAATGATATGAAAAGGTCAGGAGAAGGAGATACGTAGATAAATTAATAGAATGCTTAACTGGGGCTGCTCAGTTAAGACTAGAATTGCGCCCTGTTAAAAGAAAAAATATAAAAAAAACCTAAAAACCATCAATCATTTTTTTAATTAAAAAATTAACATTACAAAAATTAAAAGGAAAATCATTTTTACTCAAATTATTTAAAAAATTATCCACAGCTTCTCGAAAACTTTCAACATTATTACAAATTTTCTTGATCCTAACTAATTGCGAAAAAACAAGATTTTTGAATATTTTACTACACAAATTAGTTTTAAAGTTGCAGAAAAAAATAACATTAAAATTAAAGGCTTTTCTTCCTGAAGACGTCGGCTTCGGTGGTCGTATTTTTGTTTTATTTCATTTGTTTTGTAGCTAGTGTTAACCAATATTGAAGAAAATCTTGTTTTGCACTGAGAAACTTGCAACAATAATTTTTTTTCTTTAATGTATTCTGATTTAAACTTACTCTTCATTGGATTTCCAACTGATAAATTGGTGATTTCATATTTATTCAATGATAAGTTTTTCATACTTAAATAATTTTGAAACATTCTAGTTAGAAATATAAACTATTTTAGCTATATTGTTTTAATGATATTGAGTACTGTTAACACATTTTATCAGAGGATTTTGCTGGTAAATATAAAATAAAATAATCTCACTGAAATCAAAAATATCTGATCTTTATTTCTTAAAAAATTAAAAAAATATTTTCCGGTTGCAAAATCGACAAATCTCACTAAAATTTTATTTCAATAACTTAAAAATAAGTAATAAAAAAAGTTATAAAATGTTGTGATATTTGTATCAAAATTTCCTTTTTATACATTCACAGGGTTCCCGCGGCCTTGAAAAAGCCTTGAAAAGTACTTGAATTTCATTTTGATTTTCAAGGGCCCCTAGAAGTACTTGAAAATGATATTAAATCCTTGAAAAATTCGAAATGACCTTGAAAAGTATCGAAAACTCGGGAAAACAGCCCTATTTCCAGTATTTCTATGTATTTCTATGTTTAACTTTTGACGCGCGTAAGTGTGAGAGAATGACTTCCCCGTCTTTCAGATGATGACACGTACTGTTTGATTTTAGGATTTTATGTAAGTTTGGCTGATTTTAAGAATTTTAAATATTGGGAACTGCGCCAAATTCTGACAAAATCTCGATACTTATTCAGGCGATTTTAATATCAATCATCGATCTTCGTATTAGACTTATTTAAAAATTATGTGTTGCAGGGATGAAAGACTTCCGCGAAAAAGCGGATTCTTTTCCGCGAAAAGCTTTTTTTCCCCATTTTTGAAAATTTCCGACCGTGTTCCAAAAACTAAAATTTTTGGGAAGTCCTATTGGAGAAACCCAAGCCTCCCGAATGATAGTCGGATTACCGCGACTTCTGCTATGGAGTGGAAAAGAGTCTAAGCGTTTCGTTTCGAGCGCCGATGTTTTTTTTCTCTTTTTTTTTGGCTGATTTTTGGAATATTAGGAACTGCACCGGAATTTGCCAAAATCGCGATTTTTAATCAAACGATTTTAATATCAATCATCGATTTTTGTATTTAACTGATTTAAAACTTACGTGATTTAACTGATTTAAAACTTACGTTTTTTACGCGATTTAAAAATCGTACTAGCAATTCCTATTCACTCAATTTCAAAATCCAATATCGCGATTTGTATTTAAGCGTTTTTAAAACCTAATTTTGCTATTTGTATTCTTGTGAGTTTAAAATCCAACATCGCGATTCGTATTCACGCATTTTTAAATCCAATTTTGCGATTCGTTATCACTAAGTTGTAATATCAGATATCGTTTTTCGTATTTGTACGCTATTTAAAAATTACTGCGATTCGTATTCACGTGATCTAAAAATTATGTATCGTGATTCTTATTTACGCGATTTAAAAATTCAATATCGCAATTTGTATTTTCGTGTTTTTAAAATCCAACAGCTCGATTCATATTCACGGGATTTTAAAATCCAAAATCGCGATTCATATTCACGCGATTTTAAAATCCAAAAACGCGATTCATATTCACGCGATTTTAATATCCAATATCGTTATTGGTATTCACGCGATTTTAAAATCCAATATCGTGATTTGTATTTTCGTGTTTTTAAAATCCAAAATCGCGATTCATATTCACGCGATTTTAAAATCCAATATCGTGATTCATATTCACGCGATTTTAAAATCTAATATCGTGATTTGTATTTTCGGGTTTTTAAAATCCAACTGCACGATTCATATTCACGCGGTTTTAAAATCCAATAGCATGATTCACATTCACGAAATTTTAAAATCCAAAATCGAGATTCATATTCACGCGATTTTAAAATCCAATTTCGTGATTCATATTCACGCGATTTTAAAATCCAAAATCGCGATTCATATTCATGCGATTTTAAAATCGAATATCAAGATTCATATTCACACGATTTTAAAACCCAATATCGCGATTCTTGAAAGAAGTAGAAGTAAGCTTTCTCTTGAATTAGTTACTGTAAAGATGTGATATATTTTTCATTAGTAAGTAATTTAATAGTTGCGCCTTCCTATAATTGCTTAATTTTTTTAAATGTATTAGTGGTCGAAATTTTAAAATTATATTTAAGAAAAATTTAAAGTTAACTGTCTAAATGCTTCTGCCACTTTAAATATTGAATAAAATCTCCCAGCATAATTAAAAGTTGCTTTTATAAATCTCAGTATCATATAGAGCACCCCCCCCCCTCCTCCTAGTGACCTGCATTGTAAAGGTTCAGCTTTTTTTATTTTTGTCCACTTTAATGCCTGCTGTTGCAATTCGTTTTCGCGTGATTCAAAAATCGCACTCGCAATTCCCATTAAAGTAGGGGTGCACAACCTGCGGCCCGCGGGCCAAATGCGGCCCGCCAACCCTCAATGTGCGGCCCGCTACCGCTATCTGAACAAAATGAAAAGAAAAAAAATTTAATTTTTAAAAAAAAAAAAAAAATTTGAAAATTTGAAATTTACGCATTTAAGTTTTTGTCGCACCCAATTTCACTCAATGTAGTTTACGAATCGCAATGTAGTTTACGAATTACGAATCGCGAATATTATTACGAATCGCGATTAAATAATCGCTCATTTAGATAACCATTTTTTGACGTGGTTTATTTGTGCCAATTTTATTGCAAATCAAAATATTTCTCAATCGTTATTTTGGCAATTATTGTTACACATATCTACAAGGTTTTGAAAGTCCGATATCTTTTATACGCTATTTTGATACTTTAATTTCGCATTTAAATACATAAAATTTTGACGCGTTTTATTTACACCAATTTCACCGCAAATATAAAGGTATTTTGATAATTTCCTTTGTAGTTATTACTACGCTTTTTACCCGTGATTTAAAAAAAAATTGATGTTTTTCATATAATTTGACAGCACGCGAGTTTTGAATCGCGCATTAAAATAATTACTTTTTATGTGCTGTATTTGTGTCGATTTTTACATACATATAAGAGGTTTTTCGAACGTCTTTTTACTTGTAATTTAGAATATCCTGATATTTTAGCACAATATTACAACTCTTAAAATTCGATACTGTTTTAATTTTTTTTATAACTTAAAAAGTAATTATGTATTTTAGCAAAATCGATACCTTCCTAAAAAGAATAAAAATGAAAAATAAAAACAAGTTGTGTACATTTATATTAAACGCGTTCCCCTTTGCTAAAAAATAATTCAAAACACGTGTATATTTCTTTAGTCCCATGAACAAGTGCAAGTTAACATCACACACTCAACGTATTCTTTTTGTTGTTACATGATTTAAAAATCACATATCGAGATTCGTATTTATACGTTTTAAAAATCATACGTTTTAATTTTTCGCGTAATTTAAAATTCACAGATCGTAATTCGTATTTACGCGATCCTAAAATTGCGCAGCGCATTTCGTATTAAAAATAACGAGATTTAAAAATCATCCATCGCGATTCATATTCACGCGACTTAAAAACCATATATCGCGATTCATATTCACACATTTTAAAAATCATGCGCTGTGAGTAGTCTTTTCGCAATTTAAAATTGTACATCTCAATTCGTATTCACGCAATTTGAAAATCACACATTGCGTTTTATATTTGCGCAATTTAAAAAGCACACATAACAATTAGTATTTAGGCAATTATAAAATAACACATCGCTATTTGTATTCACGTGATTTAAAAATATGGAAATGAAGAACACCATCTAGGACAAATTAAGTTTTTTGCCCTAATTTAATACTACCCACAACAACAGCTTCTGTCATAAGACTGTTTTCCAGAATAAATTTGGCCTGTTCAAAATTACAGAGCAGTCTTTTAATAAATTCATTTAATGGCTCGAAAAAGCATGATCAAGTGAATCACATGATCAAGTGAATAAAATTATCCCAATATTTAAAAATTTTGCAAATTACAGGAAATTTAAGAAAATTAAGAAAATTTTTTAGCCATTTTCTTATGCTATACTTCCACCATTTCATATCATTCATGATTGTACGCTGGGAAATGATTTGTATATCATTAAATTTTAACAGTAAAAAATATAATCAAAATAAGTTTCGTTAAGTAATGTAAATGTTACTAATTGTTTATGCATATGTGTATTAATTGCAAATAGAAAGTGTCATGTTAAAAAAAATATTCGCAATAAAAATTTTTAAACAAGTATCTTAATAGTTTTTTATAATTAAGGAAAATAGTTTATTCAAGATTAATGCTTTCTTTCTTTCTTCCCTCTCTCTGCCCCTGCTTCCTATCATTAATTTAAAATAAATGTTTTAAAGTTTAAGTATATTCCCCTTTTCGGCAGATGGGGTTTTGTTTCAATTTTTATCATTTTTAACCCTATAAACTTTCTTTAAATCAAAGTATTTAACTTGTATTTATTTTAATAACTAGAACATTTTTTTAAAATTTATTTCTATGAACAAATTTTTTAAAGTTAAAATTTATGTTAAAATGGACTTATGTATTATGTAATACGACTTCTAAAAAACATGTATTTTCCCATAGTTTTTTAATTATTTCAATTTATCTAAATTTTCTTCTGATTAACTGATTCTGTTTTTTCTTAGAAGGCTCAGTTTTTTCTTAGTTTAGAAGTTTTTAACTTTAAACATTTAAAAGTATTTAATTTTATGCTAAGATATTACAAGGTTAACTTAGAAAAAGAATTTAGTGGTTAGAACAATGTTTTTTTTAACAATTACTACCTAAAATTGCTATGAATATGTTTATCTATATACTTTGGGTGTTCCCTTTGGCATGCGGCCCTTCATTAGTCAATCTGCTGCGCATGTGGCCCTTCACTCAAAAAGGTTGTGCACCCCTACATTAAAGCAATTCAAAAATCTAATATCGCGATTTGTACTTAAGCGGTTTTTTAGCGCAATTAGTTTTTCCGCGAGTTCAAAATCCAATGTCGCTATTCGTATTCGCGCATTTTGCGATATCAAACATCGATGTTGTAATATCAAACATCGATTTTCGTATTTATACTCAATTTGAAAACTACTCGTTGCAGTTCATATTCACGTGACCATGTCAAGTGCAAATAATCGATGCTAATGAAAAAAAGTTAATTCAAGTATGAGTGGTTAATTAAAAAAGTCAAAGTGACCAAAATTGTTACTAAGAATCTATCAGAAGGTATTGAGGTGAAAGTTGGCAACTGTTTCAATTTAAAATGGTTGGCTGGTAATAAATTTAAAATGATAATTAAGTCGCAACATCCAATAATTGATTAATTTTCTTAAATAGAAAAGTGGTCGAAATTTCAAAATTATATTTAAGAACAATTTAAATTTCACTGTCTAAATGCTTCTGCCACTTTAAATATTAAATAAAAGTCTCCCGGCAGAGTTGTTTTTAAATATCTAATTGATATCACAGTATTATATAGAACATTCCCCCCTACCCCGTCTTCTGCCCGAATCTTTGCTTATTCAGAGGTTGTATACCTAGCTTAAAATAAGCCTTAATGCAAAATTCAAACCTGACGTTTTTATGCATCATGAATTTTATTCTCGACTTGATGCCAATCACCCTTGTTTTTTTTTTTTTTTTTACTTAGATCACTTTCCAAAATCAAGAGAGAGCAATGGAAGTCTTATTTTTCAGTACTGCTATTATCGACTAACATTTATCGTCAAAACATTTTAGTTTAAAATGTTAAATTTTAGTCTATCTTTAACTAAAATTTAAGTCCTTGAGAATTTTATAATAAGTCTTAAAAAGTCCTTGAAAAGTACTTGAATTTTATTTTTATAGTAGAGCATGAACCCTGCATTCAATTTCTATAAAAAACTTTTATATCATCAAGAATATATAGGGTAATGGGTAATTTCATGCAACAATGTTCTAAAAAAATTATATTGAAGAAATTACCATTTCTAAGATTATGAATTTTAACATTAAGATTTGAACAAGAAAAATATTTGTATCACATTCCACATGTTTGTTTTTAAATTTTTGTATTGTGATAATTAAAACTAATTTATGTAATTTTATTAAGGTCAAAGTGGAGCAGGTAACAATTGGGCAAAAGGTCATTATACTGAAGGCGCTGAATTAGTAGATACAGTTTTGGATGTTGTCCGAAAGGAATCTGAAAGCTGCGATTGCTTGCAAGGATTCCAGTTGGCTCATTCACTTGGTGGTGGAACTGGATCTGGCATGGGTACACTCCTTATATCCAAAATCAGAGAAGAATATCCTGATAGAATTATGAATACTTTCAGTGTAATGCCTTCACCTAAGGTAACTTAATATTAAGCACTAAATTCTATTTGTATTATTCTTGATGATTATGAAATGAATGTTTTTAAAATCTTGGTATTTATATATACTCATATATCAAGTAGAACAGGGTTTAAGCTGAGTCTAAAAATTCATTAGCAAAAAAGCTAAAATCTGAAAAAAAGTTTTAGCAAAATGCTAAAATGCCATTAGGCTTATAAAATTACTTTATATCAAACAAGTACCGTAAGTTATCTGACAAAGAATAGCTTAATGTACAAGAATATCAAAAAGAATACCTATAACAAAAAAAAAAAAAACACATTTATTATTTATCAAAACATTTTGGTTTATAATTAACAATCTTCCTTTCTTTCATGTTTGCCCATTTTACAAATGCTTCTTGAAAGTTAAATGCACTTTCAGGGCCCTCAATATTAATCATTAACAAATTGTTTACATGGTTGATTAACAACCTGTTTCGAATATTAGTTTTAATCAAATTAAGGCAGCTAAAGCCCCTTTCACAGTCAACAGTGTGCATTGGTATTGTTGCACAATACTCTATAACAGAAGTTATTAATGGGTACTGTTCAGACACATCATTGGTATATAAAAGTAATTCATTAAATGACATGTTTTTACATCGTTGCATTAAGATGTGTTTAGGTAGTCTTGTGGTTAGTTTATTTTTCTTTTCTTCTCAGTGAAACTCATATATTCTAGCCATTTTTGTTGATTGCTATGCTTCATCTCGTTTGATCAAATTTTTTTCGTGAACGCTAGCGTCATGGTTCTCGCGAAAGATAATTAGATTTTTTTCTCCTTCTTGTTTGATCAAGTTTTTTTCATGGATTTAGCGTCATGGTTTTTCGCGGAAGCTTTTTTTTTTTTAATGGAATTTAGCAAAAATGCGAAAATGCTTTTTTGAATTTTAGCATTCTTGAGGGGTCTTTTCGCATTTTGCGAAAAAAGCTACCGTAGCGGAAACCCTGAAGTAGAAGTATTATGTTTGTAGTTCTAACATTCATACCATAATAAGTCTAATTAGATTTTCAAATGACAGAAAGTTACCATGTCTCTATAAAATAGGTTTAAGCTTTTTAATGTGTACTATTATGGCATCCAAGGAAACTGTTAAATATGTTTTTCGATGTATAAGCTACTAAACTTAATAGTTTGCTAATGTATTATAACAACTATAAAACAATTACTACTATTTTCCACTGTATAACCTGAATAGTAAAACTTGTAAATTTAACATTTTTATTGTCTGTCTTCTCTGGGATAAAGTTTAAATTGTTCTATGTTGTACATTTGTTTAAACATCTTAATATATTTTCTGCAGTGATCTTTCTGTATTCTGACAAATAATAGTTCCATATCATTTAAGTTGGAACAGTTATTCTAGATAGCAAATTCCTGCTTGCTTGACCTATCTAGTCATAATGCAAAAACCTTCGTTTTATTGAGCTTGATGTGCTACATCATGCAAATAAAGTAATTTATTTTTATTCAACTGTAAATGACCAATGAGATTTTAATTAACAAAAGGATTTAAATACATCACAAGAATAGAAATTCTAAAAATTCATTGTTCCTTTAGGACCAATTATAAGATCTTACTAGTCTGTATGCATATAAAATGGTCAGTTAACTATAATTTTTTTTTTTTTTTTTTTAAATAGTTGTAAAATTATAATTCGGAGAATTTGTTTACAAATAGGATGAAATATCCTATTTTGTAATGGAATACTAACCAACACAAAATCAAATTAACAAAACATCAACGTTTGCAGCTGTCCTTTTTAAAAAATACTTTCTATGAAAAAGAAACTATTAAACTTTGTTTTAGTGTAGAATTTCAGGATCATATACTTATTTTAAGCAAATGCAGTAACAAATCTTGTAGGATGGACTTGTGCAAGTTCACAATTGATTTATCTCTTTCAAATGATTTTAAAAATAAGATTTCATTTAATACTTTTAAATGATGAATTGGGAACATCAACTGAAATTACTCTAGTACAAAAATATTGAGTGGCATTCATTGTGTTACCGTTTCAAGATTATTGGAACCCTATCTTAAAATACTTAGATTTAAAAATTAAAATTTCTTTAATCAATGTTCCTTCATACCAACATATAATTAAATGATATATTTTTATGTAACTATACTATCAAAATTTTTGATGCATTGATTTGATACTGTTGTGAGTTGCCCAATATTTAATAAATTCTACTGGTAACTGTTAAATTTTCTTTTCTAAATAGAATCTGAAATTATAAATAGTACATTTAATTGCTCTTTTGTGTTGAAATTTGCTTTTATTATAAGTGGAGCAAATGATACCTATTTTAATTAAGTTAGTTTAGTAAGTTCAGTTTTGCCTTTTATGTTTACTTATTTAACTCATTACTGGTTTAGTATAAATCTCTTTAGGATAATTTATTTTTTTAAAATTAGTTTATTTTGGCTATGCAAATTTTTTTTTTCTTTCTGGAGAAAAATAAGGCTCACATTTTTTCTTTCTATCTTTGTTCTGAAAGTACTTTCACTCTTCCAAACTGCAAATATCAAAAGATGCATGTAAATTTAAACTGAAATTTATAATTTATTAGATATTAAGTGACATGCTGAAGAGCAAGAAACAAAAGTGAAATTTTGACTTTTTCATGGTTCTGTGTATGTTTTTTTTTTTTTTTTTTTTTTTTTTTTTTTTTTTTTTTTTTTTAAATTGGTGAGTTAAGTTCTATATTGTAATATTTTGGTAAGCCATTAAGATGTAAGTCATTTTGATTTATTTCAAAGTTTTAATTTTGAGTTAAGCGTTAGTGTATAATTAAATTTTTACTGCAGTGATATAGTTTCAGTATAATTTACTTAATAAAATTTAAAATATGATTATTTTTTAAAATTCAGCCAATTCTAAAGTAGAATTCCTTGAATGATTTTTTTAAAAAAATCCAGAGCCCTGTTTGAAACTAAATTACTTAAATATAATTTAACAAATTATTTAATAAAGTAAAAAAAAAAAAAATCATTTCAGTTTACTTTTGATTTGTATGAATAAAATAATGAAAGGTATTTAATTTTGAAATTAAGTCTTGTTCTCAATCCTTATTTGTTTGAGTAGTGCTTTTCCATAATTGTTTTAAAAAATTTATTTTAATTAATCTAAATTTACTTTAATGAATGGTTTCAGCTTTTCATTTCTGAATTTAATTTATCTATGGTAACTTATAAAACGGGAATTTTGCCTTTTCTTTTTTAGAATTTGAAAAATTTCATAGTAGTTATGTCATTCAAGATTTTTACTGTCTTATAGTTGAGACTGCATATTATGCAATTATCTTTAACGTATTGTTTGTATTTGTAAATTTACCCTCTTTTGCTGCACTACTCTATACTCCAGGGACTGAATTCTCAGAACTTATTTTCCTGAAGTTCTTGTTTTTCGGTTTTTAAAATAATTCATAAAATTTATAAAAATATAAGGTTTCACTCTATTAGTAACAGCATTTCTTAATAGTAAATTAATACAGCCTACTAAGTGCCCTTTATGTACTCTTTGTGTATTAAAATTTAATCTCGAGATGTTTCTTAAAGTAAACCATTTACTGTTATAAAACAGAAGTTCTTGGGTTCAATATTAAAGAGAAGGTTGAGTCTGAAAGATTTTCGTTATAATCAGGAATGTAACTAACATTGATTTGATTTAGCTGATTACAGAATATTCAGTGACTGTAAAGTAATATTTTTATAAATCTTTAATAAATATCTTTTATCTATAAATTTAGTCATTGAAAATTAATAATTTTAGCTTTATTGATATGTTTAAAAAATTCAGTGTTATAATTGTAATACAGTACAATATCCCGGCACCTCGTCAATAGTCTGAAAATAAAGTGGAGCAAAAAGAAACTCATTCAATAACAAAGTGTTATTTAATTCAGTATTCCATTTTCATTTAATGAACTTTAAAAAAATATATGTTCAGAAGTATGTTTAAATGACAAAAATGCAGACAATATTCTGAACATTAGGCATCCCTCCCCCTAAGGAGATAACAAGTTTTTCTTTTATGTTTATTTACTGGGTATACCTTTTGATAATGAAATTTAACTAACAAATTAATGGAAGAAATTTGTATATAATATGTCTGAAGAGTATAATAATCAAATAATTGAAGATCTTCGTATGAAGGGCAGCTAGATAAAAAAAAAAGTTAGTGTAGCATAAACCCTAATTAAAATTAAAGCAATCGTAATCAGAGATGCCAACTTCGAACATCAAATATGTATTTTAAAGTGGTAGTTTATCAATTGTGATTCTTGGTTTAGTAGATTTTTATCCACCACTATTTCTAAATAATTCATAGGCTTATATTAATCACCACTTTATAGTACTTATGTCACAAAAGCAAGCAAAAATTGTCAAATATTTGCAAAATTTACTTTAGTTATTTAACCGTTTTTTTAAAAAAAATATTCTGGCATGTCCGGAGCAGTTTGCATCTCTGCATAATAATGATATAACTTGAAAAATAACTTTAAAAAAAATTTCAGAGCAATCAACAGGTCAGGGAATTTTATCTTTAACTTAAAGCTAATAATAGATTCTGTATTACCTTAAGCAGATTTTGTATTAAGTAATTTAGTTTCAAATATTCGAATTTATTTTTTTCAATTCGTCAGCGGTTACATAAGTTTGTAAACTTATGGATTTTAGAACTTAATGTGTAAACTAATTCTAATGTATAGTTTAAAATATTATTTTAAATTATATTGTTGAATTTTCTCAAATCTTAGTCTTAAAATATTTTGCTGAACACTTAGTGAGGACAAATTAATAAAATCCCAAGTTATAACTATCTCTGAACACTTAGTTATAACTAGGGATTTTATTAATTTGTCCTCACTATCTTCATAATTTTTCTTTAAAATTATTGGAAACTGAGACATATTTAAAAGTAAAAATTTTGTTTTGCAGGTGTCAGATACCGTTGTAGAACCATATAATGCTACTTTATCAGTTCACCAGCTTGTTGAAAATACAGATGAAACCTTCTGTATTGACAATGAAGCTTTGTATGACATCTGCTTTAGAACCTTGAAACTCACAACCCCCACTTACGGTGATCTCAATCATCTTGTATCTGTAACCATGTCCGGTGTCACAACTTGCCTCAGGTTCCCTGGCCAGCTAAATGCTGATCTGCGGAAACTTGCTGTCAACATGGTCCCATTCCCACGTCTTCATTTCTTCATGCCTGGTTTTGCTCCTCTTACATCAAGAGGCAGTCAACAATACAGAGCCCTGACTGTTCCAGAATTGACTCAACAGATGTTTGATGCCAAGAATATGATGGCTGCCTGCGATCCAAGACACGGACGTTACTTAACTGTTGCCACCATCTTCAGAGGACGAATGAGCATGAAGGAAGTTGATGAGCAGATGTTGAATGTACAGAACAAAAATAGCAGCTACTTCGTTGAATGGATTCCTAACAATGTTAAGACCGCAGTTTGTGACATTCCACCAAGAGGATTGAAAATGTCTGCTACCTTCATTGGAAACAGCACTGCCATCCAAGAAATTTTCAAGAGAATCTCAGAACAATTCACTGGTAATTATTAGCATAATTATTACTGTTATTTAAGTATAGTTTGTCTTTTCATTTGCTTAGAGCTGGTAAACTCGGTTTATAGTATATTAAGTATTAAGTATACAGATATTAAGTATTAGTAATTCAGGACTATCATGGTGTCCTTAGAAACCATACAAGTGTTCTTATCAGATTCTTTAAACAACTGTGATTAATAAAAAATGCTGTTGTAACTGTAAAATTTTCGTTTTTTGCAAATATCAGTTTTTCCACTTTTTGGCAGAATTCAGCTTTTTCAACAGGGTTGCCACTTCACAGGGAGAATAGGAAAGACCTGGAAAATAACAGGAAATTTAGAATTTTTCTTTACAAACTGGGAAAAAACTTGCAATTTTATTTCTTATTTTTGTCTTCAAATGCAGACCTCTCAAGGCATAATTTGTCATATTTAAAGATGATGCTTTATCTACATTATACAGGACTCTGAAAAATTCCTATATAATACCTGGGAGATAACAAGAGACTTTTCAGTTACTATGATCAGTTAAATTCAATATAAATAATTCTAACATCTATTAAATTTGTTTTAAAAACTCTCATTGTAATAAAGCTTTTCCACATTTCCATCCTTATTCAATATTTTTGCTCACGAATTCTAATTTACCATTAAAAGTAAGAATCAGTTTTCCAATGAAAAATTGCATGGTGTAGATTAAATATAGTCTAGATTTACTTTGAAATTTTCCTAAAATACCTAGAAATTTTTTTTTTCTTCTGAAGTCAAGTGGGAACCCTGTTATATTTCCTTTATAGCATTTGTTTTATGTTGAACTGTACCTTATTTTTCTAAGCATTTCCAGAAATTAAAACTAGCATTGTTATCCTAATATAGTTCGCAAGAGCCCTGTGATTGTGTTTCCTCTTAATATATTGTATATAATATGTGCAGGGAAAACGGAGAATTTTTCTTTCCAGATATGAGTGACAACCCTGTTCAAATTCCCCAAAAGGATTATTTTTATGCTTTTCCTACCTGTGCAACAAAGATATAAAATTGCATGCTCACAGTTTTTAAGATCTCATGTCACTACTTGTGGTCACAAGATTAAAAATTTGAAATGATTGTTTGAAAGATTAACTGTTTTTAACTTATTAATATATTGTTTTGTTCCTGTATTAAGTTTTATTCTCATATTTTAAGACTATATAAATTAACTTGAATTTAAGAGCTTACAATCAGCCTATATAAATTAGCTGCAGAAATTAATAACTTACGTACTATGTCATTTTTGCCTCAGATATTTCTTGAAACTGGATTATCTTGATTATTCTTTATTGATATTGCGATCTTTCATTTTCATAGTTTTATTAAATTTTAAATTGTATTTTTTTTAGCTATGTTCCGTCGTAAGGCTTTCTTGCATTGGTATACTGGTGAGGGAATGGACGAGATGGAATTCACTGAAGCAGAGTCCAACATGAATGATTTGGTATCTGAATATCAACAATACCAAGAAGCTACTGCTGATGATGAGGGGGACTTTGAAGAGGAAGATGTTGCTAATGAAACTGCTTAATTTTCAAAAAGATGTCTTGTTCATACTGTACACTTTTTTTTCTTAAAGTTCATATCTAAATTTCTGCTTGACAACAAACCACCGATTTTTGTTGCATTTGTGTATAATTAATCCAGCTGTAATAAATTTTTTTTCAATCCTTAAACTTTTGTTAATTTATAGTTTTTTATATTCTATTTTTCACTACCTTATGTTGGAGTTAGACACCAGTTTTTAAAAGTTAAAGCTCTCTAATATTTTTCTCCAGAACTTAACTGTATATTATGGAAATCTGATGTATAAGAATAAAACCATATGGGTGTGAACATGACTAAAATTTATTTTCTAGTCTGTCTTCAATCTTTATGATACAGCAGTCTGCTCTGCTGAATTTACTTCACTGAATTGTGCAGTGTGCGCATTGCATGTCTGATTCTTTTGCATGTTGCCTAAAAATTTAAAAGATTTTGCAAGTATTTTAAAAATGCAATTAAGAGTAATTCGAAATAAGCTTAGTAATTTAAATCAATGTGATAAATTAAAACAACTCTTCAATTTTTGCACTCTTACTTAAAATTTAGTCTTCTGTTTGCTCTACAAACGATGCACTTTCTATTTCAATTCTTTCCCTGTCTATTTATAAATCGATGAAAATGTCTTTATGACGTACAAAACATTAACTTCAATCGAGTGTAATGATCAATTATTTGTAAATGGAATGATAGCCAGTGGCAGATAGGGCGGGCATTTGTTAATAAAATTATAAATTTCCTCCAACATCAAATAAAATATAAATCATCAATATAAAGAAATGTCTAATTGTATTTAGCTTTCCATCACAGTTTCTTTCAGTTACCTTTCGTGGTGCATGAATAGCCCAAAATTCTTAACTCATTTCGGGAAACTTGTGTTTTAATTATTTTTGTCTGTCCTTGTTACCTACCGAACGCTATTTGGATTCTAGTTCTGGAACCGTTGCACGATTCCAGCAATTTTAGTCCCCGAGATCAGGTAAAAATTAAAACAAGTTTTCATTTTTTTAAAAATTTGAATTCGTCTACTCAGGAGAGATGCTTAAATTATGATTTTTTTGCATTAGTTTAACATTAGCCATTGTTATAAATTAAACAAAATTTTAAGAATAAGTGTTCTTTAATGTTAAATTGTTTTTACATGCTCTTCTGTTATCAACGTGAATTGCATGTGTTTCGGTGCTAAATCACTGAATTGATGTTACTAAGTTATCTGAAATTACAATTTTATTTTGAAGTTTTTTTTTAAAAAAAACTTTTTATAAAATAAACTATAATTGAAATGAAGAAAAATAAGTTATGTATTAAAAAGCAAAATCAACAGAGAAAAAGTACTGAGTCACCGAATGTAACCTTAAACAAATCGCCATACATTATTGGAGATACGAGTGATTAATTTTGGTACCCGGCCCTGGAAAAATCTTTGATTTCCAAGATACCCAAGAAATACTTCGAAAATCGTGCTAAGTTCTTAAAAATTTCAAAATGTCCTTTAAAAAAATATTTAAGAAATTCCCCTTGTAAAAGAGGGAACACTGTTTAAAGAGTTGCTTGTTTCGTCGAAAATGCATATTTTGTATTCTGGCAGTTGGTGTGGTTTTAATAGGTACAAAATATATTAATATAGATACAACTGAATTGAGGTAAGGTTTTTCAAGGGATAAATACCATAGAGTTGATATAGTCAACTCTATGATAAATACCAACGAAAATTTCTCGAACACCATCCCATCGTGCCGAATGATACCGTTTACAGTTAATCTTTATTTTCCTGAAATTAACTTAAAAAAAAAAGTTTTGCTTAATTTAATGACGTAAGCCATCGGCAAGGACAATAAATAGAAAAAATTGAAAAATTTTATCATTATTGTGTCGGTATTAGTCTTTCAAGTTTTGTGCGTGATATCGTAGTTTTGATTAAAGCTGTGGAGTCGGTTGAATTGTTCGATTCAATCTCTTGCTTGGAATTTTCTCGAGAGCTTTACCCAGATTACGATAGATACTCAATTAAAATTTTCCAGATAAGTGTAAATTGTTTCGATATCTTTCTTTTTTGCAACTTAATTAATATTGATAATTAAGCTGATAATTTGATAGCTATTCTAATGCTATAAAATCTCTTTATCTCTTATTTCTATTAACTCTGTTGATAATACAGTAGAAAAGTAGATTTATATAAGCCATTATAAGGGAAATATTTGGACGTGGGAAGTGGCGGCGCATATTTTTTTAGTTGAATAATTTTAACTGTTTAATGCCAAGAAACAGTCATTGCGAAGCAAGCATCGAGGTTTGTTAGAGTTAGTGAACAGGGAGCTTAGCTCCCCAAGTTAGAAAATATTTTTACATCTTAGGATTCGTCAAGTATTTAAAAAATGCGCTTTATTTTTTCTAGTATTTTCTCACCTTTTGTAACACTCGATATGAGGTCAGGCGCGATTGTATCAGTGCCGGATTACCCATTAGGCCCGACTAGGCCATGGTCCCCCTTAAAATGGATATTTTGAAAATAAATTTAAAAAAATTAAGAAAAACAATGATTTTTTTTAAATTGATTTCAAATATACATTAAAATTTTTTCAAAACGTTATTATTTTTTAGTTCTAATTTAACAAAATCAAGAAAAATTTAATTTATTATTTATTTTAAATATGCTTTCTTAAATGAAAAGATATATAAATGCTTTTATATTTGAATAAATAAAAAATATACGAGAATAACAACTTAATCGAAGCGCCCCAAAAATTTTAATGGCCCTGGTTTGTATTACATCTAACCAAAGAGAGCCGCTTATAGTTATAATACTTTTAAGATCTTGCACCAAGAAATAATAATTGTAAAACGGTTAGTAAGACCAGACACCGATTTAAAAAAAAAACTTTATCTTAATAACGTAGGATTCCGTTATTCTAATAATAAAAACAATCCTCTTAATGTAGAAAACAAGCAAAATTTAAAACTAAATAATAACAACACAAGCAAACAGAGCCCCTACATTAGAGGGGCTCTATTTGCTTGACCGGTTATCTGCATATAAATTAGCAAAATAATTGATCATTATTAAATAAAAACTTCGTTACAACAATTTTTCCCTTGAAATATATGAACACAGTATTAGAGTTTCGAGTGTTTGATTTTTGAGTTCTAAGATATGTTGATATTTAAAAAAATCATTAAAGGTTTAAAAAACGAATACATAACTGAAAATGAGATTGGTGATACATAAAAACATCAATACATGGGTGCACGGTGATACACAGATACATGATAAATAACAATGAAAAACAATCTTGCATATTTTGATAAAAAATGTAGTTTCAAAGCAGTTTTTTTTAAATATTAAATTGTTTCATATGTCTTTAAATTCTGGATACAAAAATATTTATAGGAAAACAATACCTTTATGACTTATATCAATTTTATACTGATGACAACCAAATCAATGTGGGAAAACTGGATCCTATCATGTGATTTTCCGGTCAATAAAAATGCACCGACAACAATGGAAAACTGTGTTAGATCATTATGTTTTTGTGTTACATAAAGAAATAAAAGAAAAAAATAATTCGTTAAGTTTTTTACAAAAAAGTAAGAAATAGAATATTGAAAACTTATAAGAATCGAGTCGATATAATCTCGGTTAATTTTCCAAACAATTTCATTTATACATTTTATATCAAAATGTTTTGCAAGAATTTCTTATAAAGGTTTAAAAAAAAGCAGATGAAAAGACAATGGTTTCAAACATCATGGATTACGAACATCCTGCACAGTTTTGTTTGTTTGTGTCACGATTTTTTGTTTTCAGTTGCAGGGAAAAAAAGCAGCCCTCATGAGATGATAAGGGGACAGTGTGCCGATTATGTGTGTCTCAGGAGACTTTTTTACAAATAATACGAGCTATTTAAATGTAATTATTTGAGAGGTTTTCAAAATTTGCATGAGAAGATGTACGGGAGAAGAAAACTGGAAAAAATAGGCTAATTGTTTCTCTTTTATCATTACAACGTGTTTTGTATCACCTTGCCTCTAATCCTCAACGTTTTAACAAAAAAAAGGAAAGAAAAAATGCACGTTGCTATGCGACTTCTCTTCCTAATCATAAAGATTATTCTAAAATAACCTTAAATGAAATTCTGAAGGTTTTGGTTTTGACTCCATTCTCAACATTGAGCTGCTCCAGCCCAAACGAATCGTGGACCACTAGCCAAGAAGAGAAATTTAGTTTTGATGTTACTTTATAATAAAATTATCTACTGTGTATTTTTTATCATACCTCGTATACAACTATAACTTTTCTGTAAGTGGAAAATTTCGTAAATAGCTCACAATTTAATTATTTTTCAAATAAATAAATAAGAGAATTTAATAATAAACAAAGATTAAAAAACTAATTATAATTTCTTTTAACCACGTTTAATGAAACTAAATTAAAGGAAAAAGTTTGATCACCGAAAGGCGATCGCCGGTTACCCATTGGCAAAATGAACAAAATAAAAATATCGTTCAAATTATGAAATTCTCTTTTATTCACAACTCAAGAAGTATTTATGGGATCTCTGGTCCCATATCTCAAAAATAAACTCACCAACTTAATGCATAACATAATTAAAAGTGAAAAAATTTTTAAAAAAATTATCAAGGAGCAGCAGTCACCATAGCAAGATGCAAAGATGACGCATGCGCACTGTTTGCTGTTACTCTTGAACAGAGTTGAAAAGTGTGATGACGTCCAAATGAGGTGCGCACGCCATCAAACCCAAAACAACACCCATTTTACCAATGGGTAAAAAAAACCAGGCACAACACACTTTTGGAAACATCAATTGTAACACAATAATTGTGTTGCAGTAGTTGATAAGTTGTGTCAAATTATGGAGACATTTTTAGATTTATCAGCCATAAATAACTAAATATGAATAGAACTGAATGGAAATGAAATAAAGTAAATAAAAAAATTAATTAATTAATTAATGAAAATTAAATAAATTACTAAAAATGAAAAGAAAAAAGACACAACAATACACTTTTTGGAAAAAACTATTGCAACGCAATTGTGTTACAATAGTTTTTAAGATATGTATAATTATAGAGCCATTTTAAACGACTTCCTTATTGAGAAAATGAAGAAAAATTTTTCTTTAAATATTAAAGTAGAAAAATAAGATAATTGTTTCCACACGCAAAAGATTTTTATAGAAAAAGGCTCGGTTGCTCTGTTAGAAAAATGCCACGATACCTGGTATAATTTGGAAAAATAAAATATTTGTTCGATGGCAGATACTTTGAGTGAGAAGAGAAGAAGATAAATTGACGAAGCTAGTGGAGCGTTGCGATGAAATGTCAAACTGGGATCCGCGGTGTGGAAAAAGTGTTAGAAAGACATATATTTTTATTTTGAAGCGTCATGAATATTTATTTCACGTGTATTTGTTTTAAATGCTTGAAACATTATCTTTCAAAGGTTTGCCTCACTAATTTCCGACACCCTGTTTGTTCTTTGCTTACAAGTGAAAAGTCTCATTTGAAATGTTGTTAAGTTTGTAGTTTTTAATGTAATGAATAGTTTTCAATCCAGCTCATCAGCAATGAGTAATATATTTTAAACGGATGGGGTGACATTATATGTACCAGTTTTGCTCATAATTACCGATTTTTAATCGTAATTACTTTAATCGTAATACTGATAATTGTTCATAATTACGGATGTCAGGACTATTCTGACTGATATGTAAGAAATAAGAATAGTTTTAAAGCAAAAAGCAACCCAAATAAAGTATAGAAATGGACATGGTTTTGTTTCTATAAACCTTCCCAAACAAGAACCTTCTTAAATGTTTTTTCACTGTTTCATTTTAACACTTTTCTAAGCCTTGTGCCGGAAAAAAAATCTGTCTAAATTAAAGATTTTGAACCTTTTTCGTTGAGTGCGCCAGTTTAATTACGGTTTAGTATTATAAGGCATTCATTGTGTCAGATGCACTTTTTTTTTTAAATCAGTAAGCCACTGCTTAGGTTTCAAATTGTAAAATTACATAGTGTTACTATATTTGCAGTTCAGTTATGACTTGCTGTAAATCTGAGACAAGACGTTTTTTTAAAAAAAAATTTCTCTTCACAATCGAATATGTAGAATTCATTGATGAAATTTCACCGGCTCATAAATTTGAGCAATTCAATATATCTTAAATTTTTTCATAATTTGTAATTTCGCTTGGCTTCTCTATCAACTAATTATCACACTCACCTCCCAAAATAAAGTTATTCTTCCCTAAGATATGAACTTCTAGGTGTAGCATTAATCCTTTGCGTCCTGGAAAATCCCTTAGTGGAGCCCAAAATCGTACTTGTTTCTGAATCCCCTATTGATAATCGCTAGTGTTGGAGATTCGAATGTCTCTAGTAAATGTAATCGCTTAAAGGTAATTTAAAGTGAAATTTTGCGTGTACTCGAAATACACGTCCTGTGCCTTAGGTTCGCCATCTGAGGCCTAAACGTTTAGGCACCGAGGAAGATTCTTATTTGTAGAACTGATATTATAGTATGCCCATTCTGTACTATAATCACGTCTTTTTTTTTTTTCTTTTCTAGTTTGCGTATTAAGCATACGCATAAAAGTGGCATAAGGTTATATTTACTTTGGTATACCTTATCCTTCTTTTGGAGAAGAATAGATTATTTACGACTTATTGTTGTTTTTATTTATGTTATTGTCATGTTAGAGGAAGATTAAATATTATTATAAGTTTATTGTTAAATTTATGCCATTCATACGCTTACTCTCTCTTTGTATACATGACATTTATTACGCAATCAGCCTGATTTGACTTTGACCGTTTGCAAGAGTCGAAAGCAATGGAAGCTTATTTTAATAGCCATATTAAAGTCTTAAGCAATAAGTATTATGAAACAGTTTTTAATAACTTTATTCTTCGACAAAGCATTAGTACATGTTTTTTAACCATACCGTGAGGCTTAAAACTGAATTATTTTATTTCCGAATGAAATGAAACTAATAATAAATCTTGGGATCATTGATTTATACTACTCTATTCGAAGCAATGATACAACACAAACCTCATTGCAATTAGCTTAAGCAAATTCTGTCTGATAGTGTAAATATTCGCATATTTTTAATTAGCCTAACAGGTTTTGGGTTGCTTATTCGCCAAAAATATCAAACTGATAAGAAAGTACCATAGATTTTCCCAGAATTAATTAGTTTTGCGCATTATAATCTTATAATCTTTTTTAATTCTATAGTGTTAACTAGTCTTGTGTATTGCAGAATGTAGGTGTCACTTGCAAAAAGCTGGCTTTCTGAATTAGCCTACGGAATATATGCAAAGGAAGAAATTAGTTGTATTACGAAAATCATTAAGTTGATCTTGAGAAGTACTCCCGATACACTGTAAGAAATTTCACAGAAATATGGTTAAATAACAATTTACTTAATGGTTATTTCACCGAATATAACCAAAAGAGTTAAGTAACCATAAAAAAAAATGATTGTATTCAAAGTATTAACTGTAAGAGAAATCGTTTTTTGTCTGTTTTCACCAGATACGGTAAAGCAGCCAGAATTTTATCCGCTCCAACTCGGCCCACAGCCAATGAGAATCTAACTCACGTTCCTCGAATACTGGTAGATAAGTCAAGTTATAAGGATTACAAAATCATGTTTTTGTTTTCCATCATCGGATGCCTAACACAATAGAGTATACCTAATAATCTTATTGTAATAAGTGTATAATGAACTCATTATAAAACCACTTAGTTCATTGCGATTGGGTCCATACTTTAGTCGAGAGGGCTAATTAGTCAATCTCATGACCAGTATAATGGGGATACGAATCCCAGCTTTGAGATCGCAATATTTTCTCCATTCCTTCAAGACATGAGGAGTTGACAGTATCCTGAACTCCTCACTTGGTGATCCTGGGTGATTGGAGTATGAAAGTCCCATTCACGAATAGATGGTGGCCACACAGAGATACTAAACACATATTTCCAATTTCTCTCGAAAGATGGCAGCACTAGATAATCTAATTAAACCACATTCTACGATTCACTTGAGAAAACACAGCTGAACCACAACTTAACTCTAAGGCCTTTACCTAGCAAAATGCCTTACTTAACTTCAATGTCTTGTTAAATTTTTTTAACGTATTTAAAACCGCGTTAATTGCAAATGGGTACAAAACTTTATAGTTTCGTATTCACGGTACAAGTTGTAAACTATTTCAAATCCATGACGGTGAATAAATGATTCTAAACGTAAACGTTACGGTTACTTGGATAGACAGACTGCAGCCGATCATTTCACCATAATTTTAGAATGCGAATTCGAACAGTGTAGAGCTTACATTTGAGTTTATTGTCCTAGAACAATAGAACCCAGAACAGAAACTCATTTAAAAAATGAACGTTTGGCAGTGAGGTAGGTACTTATAATGAAAGTAAGGCTCCGAAAAATTAAAGTTTTTTTTTTATAAAGACAATGTCTTTTGCACAATAGAAAACTCGGTAAATTCGAAAATATTCCATCTGATTAAAAATTTCACTACTTTCTTTTTTTATGCATAGGCATATGAATCAAAAAACATCACATCTTCTTCATTTATGTGAGTTATATTTTGAAAGTGTAAGTAAGCTCTCAAATTGTGTATCATAATAATAATGCAGTGACGTATTCCTTTTTATCTTAAATGTGGAAAAGAGAAAGAATACACAGCTCACTTTTTATTTACTTTCTATACATTCTATCAATTAAGTGGCTATTAAACATGAGAGTAAAAAATTTTCAAAATTAAGAATAGAGATGTTCAAATCAGAGGCTGAACTAGATCAGTGTTTCGCTATCATTCAATCAATTTCCGTTTGCACGATTCTTATCTGATGATTCGTATTCCTATCTCAATCGAAACGTATTTCTGATGATTGCATCAGTAACTGATTCATCATTAATATATTTCTAGTGGACTGGTAAGAGAAATGACGTTAGCTTAGACAACTCTAAAGCAACTTCGTCGACAAACGATTTTTTTTCCAACTTCGTTAAAATTAAAGTAAAATTTAATGATTTTGCAAATCCATACTGAATTCAAATAGATTAGTGCGATATTTAGAATTAATTTGTTTTGAAATTGTCTTAAGAACTGAAGCGAGATCTAAAGCGGGAACGAAAATATCGTCTGCGCAAAATATTTCGTATGGAATATGATAAAGCTGAACTCGCAGGTGAATGAAACGTTAATAAATACGCTAGCTTTTATTCGATAAAAATGCTTTGCTAAGCATGCCCATTTTTCATAAAAATGATTTGGATTTATTCAACAATCTAGCAGCGACAACTATTAGGTCGTATTGAGAAATTTCCTGGCTTCGGTAAGTGATTTTAATTTTACATTAAAAATGTATGAAAATAAAATTAGTCATCAAATAAATATTTTTAAAGTAAAAACAAAATAAGAGAGATTTCTTTAATGCTTTATTTTTTCCCCCTACAAATATAGCACCCAATATTAACCGTTTGAACATGTTTGCGTATAATAAATATTCAGTTATAACTTGTTTGAAACAGGAATAAAGAAAAAATATCTAATATAAACTTTAATGTCTTTTAAGAAGTTATGTGCGGAATTGGAAAAAATTAAATGTACAATGCTTTTTCGGATATAAAATATTTAAATATTTATACATACCTCTGGTTCGTTCAAATAACAATATTTAATGGATTAAACCACATAAATCACTACCGTTTGCAAAATGAATGCTTTGAATTCAGAATTATTAGCATGAAATAAATTTATCTTAAACGCTGTTTTCATAAATTTTTTTTTTGGGGGGGGGGGGGTGCAATGACAACGTAAAATGAAGAAATTTGCATCAATTAAATACAAATATTAATATTAATAACAATTATGTGTCTGAAATATACCTCTGGAAAAGAATGTATTCTTTTGCGCACTGATGTTGTTATTATCCTTCGCGCATAAACTAATAGAACAAGTAGGATAACAATATTAAGCTGTCGTAATAATGAAATTATTACGACAGCTATTAAAAATATCTCTAAATCGATTGAACATTATATATCATTCGAAAACTATAGCCTAAACTTTGCTAAAAATTTCAGCTTTTAAAACATCAGAGAGATGAAAAATAATCTGGTGTGAAAAATCTGGGAGATAAAAGTTTTGCATTTTCTTTAATGCAAAAAAGGAAAAAAAAAAAGGTGCAAAAAAGGAAAATATTTTTGCTTCTTCATTAATGCAAAAAAGGAAAAAAAGTACGAAGCATATGTTTAATAAAAATTCTGCGTCAAAGGGTTAAAATAACTAAAAAAACATATTTATTGTAAAGCAGTTTAGAAACATTGAATAGTGAGAAACCTAAACTATTATATTATTATCATTGCACTAGGGAAATTTTTTAAAAACCACAATTTTTCATTACTATTATAGTTACCATTAAATACCTTTTGAAATGGATGCTTATCAATATAAAATAGGTTAAGTATAATATCATCCTTAAACCCGAGTTTAAAAGAATAAGCAGAAATGCAATTTGTATTTAGACATATGTAGCTTAGAAAAATTGCTCAGAAATGGGTGAAAAAAATTTTTTTTGAAAAAAAAAAAATTCATTAATGTATCTTAACTTTCTTTAGTAGGTATCATTTAGGAGTTTCATAAAATAATGATAGATTTTAATTTTCAGGATTTTCTGAGCTTTAAATTTAAATTTTTAATTTTTTTATGTTTAATATTTAGCATTTACGTTATGGTGCCAATTCTCCCTTACATAAACTGCTAAATATTTCTCAGAAAAATGGTTAAATAATAATTTATTTGTTATTTCACCATATTCAAATAAAACAATTAAAAACCACAAATAAGACGGTATTCAAGGAATAAAATATACCACCATACTATTTGGTAAAGGTTACTGTCATCAAAGTTTTAAAATTACTAAAATACACGATGAAATGAGTGGTATGTTCTAAGGAACAGTTTTTACTCTATAGTCGTAATATTTACGAGTATATAGCATGAGTAAAGCATGATATTCAGAGTAAAGCTGTGAGTAGTTAGACCTAAAGTTTTACAGTTGAGAATATTCGATAAACCACATAACGAACAGGAAAATTATCTAATAAATTATGTAAGTACCATCAATTCTTGTGTTCATTACAAGAGTTCTTAGATTTTTCTTTAAATCAGAAATGCATTAACCCTTACAAATAAAGTTTTTTTGCCAAGATTTTTTCCCTGTGTATACAATTTAGGAATTAAAATTTTAAATAAGTGGTTGAATAATTAAAATAGTTCCTTTAAAAAAAAATTGGTTCTAAAAAATGTCAGTTGAATGCGTTTATATGTTTCGTTAATGTATTAGATAGCTAAATGCTTTATCTCATACTTTCGCAATAACATGGAATAGAACTGTGGTGGCTTAGAGGTTAGAGTACTTGCCACCCAATGAGATGACTTGGGCTCGAATCCCAGCGATGACAGGTAAATACGAATTCCGAACCCGGTTCCCACCGACCACAGTGCTGACTTAAAATATGATCAGTGGTGTACGGATCACGGGTTAGAGTCCCCTTACCATCAGGCTAATCATGGGAGGGTTTCGTTATTTTCCTCTCCTTGGAACGCCATTGCAGCTTAAAAATCTTCTCTTGGAAGCCATTGCAGCATCAAAAAGTCTTCAATGAACTCAAATTTCTCACAATACTTGATCCAGGAGTTCCCTTGTCTTTTAAATTGGGTAAAAACTTTAAGGTTATGGTGTTGAACTTTGGTAGTGGAAAAGATGAAATTGGGTCGGCTGTTCAACGATGGTTATAAATTATAAATATAAATGACATAGAATACAAATTTTGTTTAAGAAGGAGATTAAAATAAATGAATAAAATAAACTAGACCATCTGTTAAATTCCTTTTTCATGCTAAGTTATTTCCTTTCAATTTTCAAATTGATGTAGTTTTTTGAATATATTAAAAAGCAAAATAATTATTTATTTATCATTTGCTTAGAAAATTTATCACTAAAAAGTGAAATAAATTTGGCATAAAGTCAACTTTTTCAACTTTTGTGATACTTTTAACTTTTTAAGTACGATAGAGATACCTCTCTTCTGCAGAACTTATTTGCGATTTAAGTATATTACTTAAAACTAATGCTGATTATTTAAATATTCATTACAGCTTAAACTGCAGCAAAATTTTTAATTAAACCGAAATAGGCAAGGCTAGATTATAAACAAATAGTTATGGCTATCTAAAGCTAGAGTATCAAATTATAGCCTCATGCACATTTTTATTTTTAATTTTAAAGAAATAAAATATTTTGATCGGTGCTTTATGTTCTGCGTCATATTTAGCAATATTTGTGTCACAATTAAGTATATTTTACGACAAAAATAATAAAAGTGTAGGAAACCTTAAAATTCCTTCTATTAAATTAGAGTCTCTCTGTAGAAAAATGTATTTAATTTAATTTTAAAACAGGTAGAACGTTTAAATTATGGCTCTGGAACTGTTCCGAACTATTGACTCAGATACTTTATTGTTCAGGAACTATTTGGCTGATCTTCTACTAATATTGCTTACTATTATTTAAAATTACGTTATTTAAATTATTTCTATTTATTTAAATTAAATATTGTTAGATATTCAAATTATTATTAAATAATTGCATTGTTTTTTAAATTAAGGCAAAAACACGTGTATCTCCCATTGCAAAGCATTTTCGTTTATTCTGAAACTGAGCAAATAAAAATATTTAATACTTAAAAAGATATATTTTGCGTAAAAATGACTTTGAGTTGGGTACTTGCACTTCTAGAAGATCACGAATACCCACACATGTGACCTATGACGTCAGCACCAGCTGAAAGCTTATAGGCAAATTGTTGTGTTAACTCTGAGCTAAGATTCTCCAAGTAAATTCGAATGTTAATTAACGTGAAGTTAAATAAATACAGCGCTGCATCGTACATCAAATTTATTGAATTACAATTCTTCCTCGTTTACGGCTTTTACTTAACTTAGATTTATTATTTGTTTATATATTTTATTGTAATTGTGATATAATTTTGCTTCGTGTACCTGGCAACTTCGATGCACAGTTAGCTTGTTTATGTTATACACGGATTCGCGCCTGTTTTTGTGTCAAGTAAGAAATATATAGGGAGAGAATTGAAATCTTTGTGATAGAATTTTAAGAACAGTTGCTAACGTAAACAAATGTGACATTTTAACAACTAATCAGAATCGAGGTACTCACACTGTGTCACTTTCAGGTATCCCATTAACAAGCTTTCTAATTGTGGACAAAATTCTTTGCATTCACTTAAAATATTCCAAAGTAATGGCTAAATGCGTAAAAAGTGAAGTTTACATTAAAATGTTTAAATTTTTGTCCGTTTTTCTGACTAAATTACTGAGACAATAATTTACAGATAGCGAACTGTTCTTATGTTTTGAGTGTTGTTAATCCAAATCAATCAAAAATAATAAAAAAATAAAGTAAAATAAAGTTTATTTTTGTGTTTAACTTCACTACTTAAATATATCGTCTGCACAAATTATTAGCATATTTAAGCGAAAGCATTTGAAAATACATTCACTAGATCAAAAGTTATTTAGGTGTTCTGTTTTTCAATTTTGAAAGCATTGCGTTTATGATACATTTGTACAACCTGTTTCTTATTGCTTATTTTGCTATTGCGATAAATTCTCAGCAAAGCATATTTTAGAAACTGCCAGAACCCCTGTTTTCTAGAATAATTTCTTTTAATAAATAAAATTAATCATGTAATAAATCTATCACTTAAAGCATGGAATAGTGATTTATGAATTCCTTTCAAAATTGATAGAACTCCAAAATTTTCCAGAAACGTTAGTTTAGTAATAGAGAGGATGCTTTGAATCTTCATAAAAAAGAATCTTTAACAAGAAGATTTATCTTCAAAAAATCTTTTGATCGCATCCATGCTCCTTTTATTATTCATTGCAGAATGCATTTTCGTCATTGAAATACCTGGAATAAATCAGGATTATCTTCCAGGAGTATAATGCAATTCAATCTCCACTACTCCAAAGTAAAGTATAAAAACATTGTTTCTTAAAACATTTTTTCATCGATTTTATAGATTTTGCTTTTTGATTACCTGAGTTAGCGTGCTTAGGTTGGTGACCTTTCTACGCCACTCGATTGAAACATTCATCAAAATGTTCCCTCGTATCTCCAATAAAAGTCATTTCTAATCTAAATTGACGATCTCCTTAAAATTCCAAATATTGCAGGAATCTAAAACTCTCTGGTTCGAGTTCGATAAATTTATTCTGACAATTCTATCGATTTGTTAAATGTTATGCATTCCTTCGATTGTGTTATGAAACTTGTAACAAATTATTTAATGATAGTTATAGAATTATGTAAATGCGAGTTAGAATTAATTAGTAAAGGAATATTTGATTACAAATAGAAAATCTTAAAATTGATTTTTGTGGGTGGATGTCTGAACAAATTTAAAATTGTATTTCTAATGAAAATTTCATGTAATATTTTATGTAATTTATACTGAGTTAATGCGATTATATTTTAATTATTCTAATTGGTTTAAACAATTTTCAAGGTAAAGAGAACATTTCGATATTTTTTGTGTTTATAAATGTTATGCGTTATCATCTGTTTGGTTCTTGGTTTATTTTCCATTGCGTGTGTGGCAGAACTTTTGAATTTTTTTTTCTCATACTTTTTTAAAATTGTATATATGTAACTATTTAACGCTGGCTCATGTTTAGATTTTGTTACAATGTATCATTTAGTAAATATGTTGTTCTATTTACATACTCATTTTGAAATGAACGCTAGTCACGTGTTGCACATTTACCTTTCTTTCGTGACAAAAACAAGTAAAAAAATACGTATTTTAACTTGCAATAATTGACTTTTGAAATTTAGTTACATTATTTGTTGCTATTTACAAGTAAAATCAATTGTTTAACAAGTATTAGGGAATTCTGAATTGGTATGAGAGAATTTATTTTTATTTCTATAACTTGCCCTTAGAATGGATTATTTGCCGGTAATTAATCGCTCAACATAATTACTAAATATAAAAGACTAGATATATTTTATAAAAAGAACGAACAAGTAAAAAAGCTTGTTTGTTTTGTTTGATACGGAAGTAAAATCTAAAAAGCGTAGGTCAAACAATAACTATAACAGAGAAATAAGAGAATGGAATGCTAAAATAAATTTTAAGTTAAAACTTTTAAAAATGAAGCATATGTCCAATTTTTATTTAAAATTTGAAATGGAATTAATGAATGTTTCATAACCCCTGCCCTTAATATAAATATTTTAAATTAATGCGAAATGTGAAGCAAAAAAGTATGATTTTGCTTCATAAGGGCGGAGGATTTGCTTCATAAGAGCGTTAAATGTATATAGTTAATTAGTATCGATATCAACCGTCAATCGTTATAGAAATTAAGTAGTAAATCATTATCGCTGTAGGTTTAGCAAAATCAAAGCCAGATTGATTATCAAATGAAACTGAAAAGAGTTGAAAAATATATCATAAATTTCATTGTTAGGCTTTATCTCACAATCAAATTAATTTAGATGTTTTTAAACCTACTTTCACTGCAACTGACCTTGGCAAGGGTTTGCCAGAATTTGAAAAGATTTATTTTTTTAGTTAAATTTTAAGTTGCGATCATGAATATGCGTATTTTTTTCACTTCAATTACGCTGAGAATTTTAAAAAATTGCATCAAGTAAATGGACAGTAAAGCGTTCTGTTTTTGTCATTCCGTTGAGACAGTGATTAAGTATAATGGAGCTCCTTTTAAATTGAAAAAAAAGTAATGTTCTAAAAAATGTAACAAAAATAATTTTTATTTTTTGAAATTACTTTAAATAAGAGTAAAAGAATTTAATTTGAAATGCATTTTTCGTTTACAGCAATAAACTCTATTGTAGAAATATAGACAACAGTAAATTTAATTGTGGAGAAACCTACAATTGTCAGTTAAACAATTATGCAGATAGAAATTTTAAGGGTCTTGTCATTCACATTGTGGGCATTTTATCTTATCACCGTCGTTGAACAGCCGACTCAATTTTTTGGATTTACGACTACTAAAGTTCAAATCCGTAGCCTTGCAATTTTGAACCCAATCCAGAAAACAAGTGAACTCCTGGATCAAGTATTGGGAGAAATTTAGTCTTCGTGAAGGACTTTTTGATGGAAACTAACCAGCATTTGCGTCACATGGAAGGAAAATCACGAAGACTTCCCACGGTTAGTTTGATGGCAAGGGGACTCTAACCCATGATCCGTCTACCGCTGAGGATATTTTACGTCAGCACTGTGGTCGGTGAAGCCGGATGCGGAATTCGCATCTACCAGTCATTGCTGGGATTCGAACCCGGTTCACCTCATTGGAAAGCAAACGCTCTATCCCCTGGGCCATCATTGAAAAAATGTGGGATGTCTCGTAATGTAATGTCAAACTTAGATCTGTCGTTCAAAGAAAGACGTATGAGTTTTCTTCAAAATAGCCTTTTATGAGATTTTTGTATCAAGTGGTTTACAATACATACGCTTAAAACTCACCACAAATCAATTACTGCAAAATATGGCGAAAAAATTGCCTTGTGTACAAAACTTCAATAGAGTCCTGAAAACATCATTTCTCTAACTCTAATAGTTTCAATAGTTAATTCAAATAGTTTCCACTAACTCTAATGTTAACGCTATTTGAGCTTCACAGCGCATGAGTGAAAATTTACCCACTTATCATTATTTCCCTAAGGGATAGAAAATAAAGTTAGCGTTACGGTTAACGTAAGACAAAGCTCTGAAATAACAAAGCTGAAAGACGTTGATAAACGACAGAATTACTAGCGTTGATAAGCAAGCAACTACAAAAAATTCGTTTCCATACAACCAATTTGTTTTCACATTCTGCACGAAAGGTTTTTTTACACTTATTTTTTCATTTTGTGGAATTTTTTATTTATTAGGTATTATAATTTTTTTCTCACTTTCTTTCCGTTCAGTGCTTGAAATATGAATTTCAAATAGGTAAGGATAATATCGAAGTGAAAAATACAAAATCCGCTCAATAAAAGCATAAAGAACAAAATAAACAACCCTTCAAAGATTTTTGCTTTACTTTCAAAAGAAGAAAGCTTCTCGTACATTTTGGCTTACCTTGTCGATTTTTTTTCATGCAACGAGAAGAAAAAAAAAGGCAAAATAGAACAAATCTATTGGTAAAAAATAGTTGGAAAGGAGGAACTTATTTCGCGAAAAGCCCCGCCAAGTATTTTTGTTCGATTGGCAGTTTGAACGGGCATAGCATAAAAAGAAGGCTTTTGCTGCTTTTCGAATTGGAAACAACTGATTCTGTTTTTTGTTTATCGAACATTTTTACAAAAAGATAGGGTCCCAGCATTGTTTAATTCAAACCATTTTCCGACTGAGATGTTTTTACGCACAAATAGTTATGTCCATCAAAGGAAAATTGCTCTACATTCAGTTTTTTTCTTACATCCTGCATTTGAATGGTTTAAAGTTTGTTTCTGGAAGTGCTGGAGATAAATAAAATGAGCTATTTAACTATTTAAAATCATCAAACAGTTTAAAATCTACAAGAGAGTTTATTTTTATTACTTAAGTTGTTATTAATTTTATGAAGTATTAGAAAGTGAACTTCATTCTTTGCTAAACCTGTACGCTATTTTCTTTTCCCCAGGAAAAACACATATTATGGGGCTGTAAACTTTTTAATATGTTTATTAAGTATAGGAGAATAAATTTGTTGTATTTATAATGAATAAATTTGTCAAGAACAAAATTGTTATTAATATTATTTTAAATTAATATTTATTGTTAATATTATTTCGAGAAAAATTATTTAAAAAAAAATTGTTTTACACATTAAAACAAAATATTTAAAAAAATAACATCCTCTCGATCTCATTAGTACTCATAGTTTTTTGCAAGAATGGCTCTAAAAATGCAATATGGTACGGAAATTATTATTTTTTTTGAATTTTTTTAAGGTATACTTTTATTTTAAATTTTAACATTAGTAGCACGTATCGAACTTTTAGTGGATTCTGTAGATTTTTATTTTATTTTCAGGTTAAACTCGAAGTAGGGTTATTTGCGAAGACCAGAAAGGAAATATCATGATTATTTATTTTTTTATAAATGAATAAATTTCTAATAAGAAAGAATCCTAGATACTGTTAGATTAGAAATTTTTAATAGCACTGGGTCTTAAGTAAAGGGTTTGCTTATCGATAATTTTACAATTAAACGGCTAAAGCATATTAAGCCTTAATAAATTTATAACTAGCCAAATCACCCCAACATGCTTATCGAAATATTCAACGCTGAAATGACTAAAGAAGGTTTATAAATATGTTTTCTCAGCTAAGTCATCTAAACAATCATTTTTTTTCTAAGAGGCATTAGCAAATACCATTACATCAATCTCAATTAATATTTCTGATGAAAATACGAATTTCAGAAATATTTTTAGATAATAAAGATAAATGGTTTCCCCGACATCCAATTTAAGAGGTTTTAAGTTCGCTTCACATGAAGACTAATTATAATTTAGATAGGATGGATTACTTAGAAAGATTAAAGAAAGTGCATTTTATATGGTCGATAAAGGAAAATAGGATTAACACACAATGACTTTTCATCAAGTTTTTAAATTATGAGCCTGTTTTTATAGTAAAAAGGGAGAACCGATTTGCTCAAAGAGAGTAAATAATTCATAGCGGAAGATGCTAGCAATTGCTAATTTTTATGTTATATCTCTTTCAGTGAAAGCTAATTTGAAGAAAGTGCATGCTTTTTTAAAACTTAATGGATTTTTTCGGAAGCGTTCAAATTTGAAAATCCTTAAAAATGTTTAAAGGTTAGCTTAAATATTTGAATAATTTGAGTAATTTCTGTTGGAATAAATTGGAGAAATCTAATAGTGTTTTTCAATTAAGCGTTTTTTAAAAAAAAGTTTCATAAAAAATTCCCCCTTTTGATAGAAATGGACTAGACCAGATTAAAACATTTTTTGGTGAAAATTTGACTGCTAGATAATGTTTTATTAATTGTAATCTAATCTATCAAATATTTTCTTGCTCATGGTAGAATGCTTGAAGTCATTAAACATAAGCATTTTATACGGTTATTAAGTAGGCTTATTAAACAATGTTCCTCAATAAATTTGAAATCTGTTTTTATGCTAAAAATAAAAAAGTAAATGGAGCTTTGTTGGTTGCAATTATTTGTTGAAAGTGGAGTAAGTACATTTTAAAAATTTTTAGTGCATCTCAACACCAAAAATGGTGGCAACAACTTTATACCAAGCTTCCATTATGTGTTCCATTGCCCAAGGAGTCAAAAATAGTTCTTGCGTAATGAAGCACCAAGAATGTTCTTCTATACTTTTTGGTGTAAAATAGCCTCCACCAATTTTGTTATTGGTTTTATACACTAAAGTTTATTAGTACTGTAAGATACAGGAAATACACAAAATAATGGAAACACATCTATACTAATACAATTTTTCATATTTCTCAAGAAATAATTAGAGAAACATTTTATAGCTTCAAAAGTGTTTACATCATGAGATTTTTCATACTTCTCAATGAAGTTTAAAGCTTTTAGAATTTTGAGGGACTGACAATAAATTACAAACGGAAAATAATGTTTCTGAACACCTTATGCCAAAAATGTAGGAATAAATTTGTATCTTGTAAAATTTATATTTCATAAATATCTAAGATAGGTTTATGAAAATTTGTTCATAGAATTACAAAAATAATTGTTACAAGTTACAAATTTATTCCTAGATTTTTTGGCTTAGGGTGCTCAAAAAACTATTTTCCGTTTGTAATTTATTGTCGGTCCCTCAAACTTCTAAAAGCTTTAAACTTCATTGAGAAAACTGAGAAATGGTATGATATAAAAACTTCTGAAGTTATAAATGATTCCCTAATTATTTCTTGAGGAATATAAAAAAATGTATTAGTATTGAAGTGTTTCCATTATTTTGGATATTTCCTGCATAATACACATAAGAGTAAAGTTATTTTTAAGATGCAATATAAAAAAAGAATAATTTTCTTAGGATGCATATATATAATATTTCTTTAAATAAAACTACTTTAATAGTATACACAGTATATAACATAGCACAGAGAGAATACATAGAATGCATGCATAGAATATGAATTTGAAGTAAGTTTGATAAAACAGAAGTGAATAGAAATTAAATGTTATAAAAGGGTTTAATAGAGGATTAATTGTAATAGGAATATAATCGGAATTGTAATAAGATTAATTGACGAATTTATGTAAATGTTATGAAAACATATATATCTTTACTATACTGTTAAAAACAAGCATGCATTTTATAACAGTTTATAAGAGCAGTTTGTCAAACTGATCTTGCAAAATGATTAAAATTATTTGGCAACTGATCAATTACAATCAATACTCTTGATCAATTATGTAGTAAAGAGGATTGAAACTTACTTGATATTTAATAGCCTATAAACAGTTTACCAATCCAATCCGACAAGAACTCACATTTCGCCAATACACACAACGAACTACCTTCTTGGCCTCCATATTGTCACTTTCTTGAAATTGAGCAATTATTCATCTTTAAACTTCTAGAAATGTTCGAAAAGTATTTGTTATACGTTTAAAACATGCCTTTTACAAGTCCTTTTGCACAAGAATCACGTTAGTTTAAATATACATATAGTTTAAAATATAGTTAGAAATAGCTTAGTACAGTTTAAAATATCGTTAGTTTAAATATAGTTTAAATGTACAATCATTATTCACCAAATTTACAAAGCTCACGAAAGAACCTTAGTTACCAACGAGCTGTTGTCCATGAAGGGAGTAAAAGAAAAATTGGTGTTACGATTTAACAATTATTGGTGTTAATATTTAACTACACCCTTTAAAGTGCGCATGAACACTAGATTTAATATAAACTTGATGTAACGCACAATGTTTAGAATTTTTCAACATCAAATTTGGATAGTCAGTCTGCCTAAAGGAAAATTGAATTCTGTGTATGAAAAGACTTCTTAAAAAAGTCGATAAAGGAACCAACAGTAAATAATGGTAAAAACTGTCCAGAATTTTAGTTGCGCTTTATCTGTATAACTAAAGTACACAGTCGAATTTGAATAGAATGAATATTGACATATTAAGACATATTGTAGGTTTTAAATGTTTAAGCCTTTATAGAACCATTTATACTATTAATACTGCAATTTCTTAAAAATTGAGATTGATTTATAGAAAGAAATCCGTTTAGCTAATTACTTAAAACTACTTTGATTTTTAAAGCCATTTTTTGATAAGAAGGTACGTGAAATTTTTAAAATTTTACTTATATGATAGAATTGGCCGCAAACAGGAAATTTTGTGTTTATAAATAATCAACTACAAATAACTATAACTACAAATAAATTAGATTAGAAATGATAAAATGAACGAAAGCAGAACACCCTAGAAAAAATGGTTCCTTAGTGTTGATCTTTCTATTTGACCGTAACTGTTACCCACATTTATATAAACAAAACCCTTAATAGGCAAATTTTTATTTTCTGAAGTTATTAGCAGATGCTCGCACAAATCTCAGGTGGGGAAATAGTTTCACATCGACATTTAAGCATTTAATGAATTTGGTGGGAAGTGTACTTCCCATAGTCTTATAGACGGTTAAAGTGTGGTTTGAAAAATACCTACTATTTATGATTTTATGTCAATTCATTACTATTGTCTTTAGATCTTCGTAAAAAGCACAACAAGCTGATAAAATATTGAGGAAAAATAGTGTTAAATAGTAAAAATAGTATCTGCAGACATGAAACATATTTGAAAACTACAAATTCAAGTTTGTAGTTATAAACATTTTAAAAGTATAAAAATTGTATTATTTTTTTTATAGATAGTGCAATAAAGCGATGGTTTATCTTAAAAAGTTTCTTTTTAAAATGACTCAAAATTTTCTTGTATTACTATAATTTTTTAATTTTGTAGCATACATGCAAGATATTGCATTTAAGATATTATAGCGCTTTTGAGATATGGTTTCTTATAATCTGTTTGTTTCAGTTTATACAATTTTATCTCTTAAAAACCAATTTTTGACATGGAATTAATAATACAATTGATTTTTATCACGTTTATATCAACTTGCCTTCGTGTATGTCTGTTCGGTTGGAATTTTGTAATCGATTTTAAACTAACTTCCCGACTAGCTGCAGACTTTAAATTTGGCACATAGTTCAGAATTAGATGACAATGCATAAAAATGAAGAGAAAAAAGACATACAAAGTAAAATAAAATTAAAATTAAAGAAAAATTAATATTTTCGCGATTGTCTTTTGTTGTCGATTCGTTTATTTCAAATTAGTGTCACATGTCAGTTGAAAAGTTTTGCGTACAGTGAGTGGAAAAATTGAGATTTTGGAAGTGAGTACAAAAAAATAAATAAATAAAAATAATATTTTTAAAAACCACGTTTTTGTAGTGTGTAATAATAATTAAAAAACAAAAATTTGAAAAACGAAAAATGTGGGGCCCGTGAAATACATAACAGTACATATACACGTTTTCTTACTCATACACATGCTCAACCACATGTACATCCACATATACGTCCACATGCACATGCATATATACAAACATACTCCACATACACAGCCACATTCATATACAATACAGATATACATACACATATTCTCATGAGCACACATACTGTTACTGTTATGTATTTCACGCTCCCCACGTTTTTCGTTTTTCAAATTTTTGTTTTTTAATTATTATTCTGCTCTACAAAAACATGGTTTTTAAAAATATTATTTTTATTTTTATTTTTTTTGGAACAATAATATAATAGACTTCGATTGTTTAAGATTAATTTACTGTTCTTTTTATTCTTAGACTATCATACTCCAGTTTTGTTATACATTTAGATGATTTCATAATACTCAGCTAAATTTGTCTTTCTGTTTCATTTGTTGATAAAAATGATAATATAGATGATGTTAAAGCAAAAATTGCTTATTAAGTCAATGAAAGAAATCTGTTCAAGATTATAAACAAAAGTCTATCGTCTTGTCTGGAATAAACAAAATATTTAGAAATAGTATAAGTACAAAACATCAATAAAGCTATTTGCTTGACGAGAAAAGTAATTACCTTTATATTTGATCTGAATTTATTCGTATTTTGTTATTCACTGTGCTTTTCTATTCGCTAGAAACTCTCTTTGAAGGGGAAGAAGAAAATAATATTTTGTGACAAGGTAGCTTTATTTCAGCGAAAGAATGAAACTTCTAAGCAAAACTTTGAATTCAAAATTTTGAAAGAATAATTTATGCTGCGAAGTTCAGATTACGTTTTCCGTAGTAAATATAAACATAGCAATAGGAAACCATTTGCTTCAAACAATTATTTAAAATATACTAAATATAGAGAATAAATAATTATTTATGAAACATACAATTAAAATGATTTGCCTGAAAAGAGCCAATTGCAATTATTCCTTTACTTAACAGTTTTATTTAATAGCGATTCTCATTTTCTTTTTATGAAACGCGTGTCTCTATAGCAACCGTAATTGATGAATAAGTCATGATATAGCGAGTTAATAAAATGGCGAAATGAACGAAGGAAGAAAGATAGTAAATCAATGAATCAGCATATCATTGAATGGTCGAATCAGTGTATTAGTTAACGGAAGAAGATGCTAACCAATGATTTAACAAGTGACTGGCTCATTCAAGGAGCAATTCACCAAATTTTGGATAGTTAATTTGTAATTTAATTTGTAAATAAATAAAGCTTATAAAAATCTAATTAAAAACATTTTTGTAATTTATTCATAATTCATTCATGATCTTTAAAAATGTATTTATATGCTTGAAAACTTAATTCTCTTAATAGTTTCATTCAACTGTTAATAGTATAGGAAAAATTTTGAATTAATAAAATTTGCATAAAATATTTTAGAATTAGCTTTGAAATTTTGTACATTATACAGGGTGTTTATAAATTCCCTGACCCATTTTGATGTTTAATAACTCATAAAATAATGAAGATATAAACTAACTTATGGCATTTATTGATGGAATAACTCATATATTTTGAATAACTCAGGTTTGAATATCTTTACTTTTGTAGATATCGTCTGTGCGTGTGGTTAATTTCAGATAATTTCATTTTCCAGTCTAAACATCTGTACTTTTCTAGATATCATCTGCTTATTAATTGCATTTATCTCTCTTTTGTTTTTGGCAACTATTGCAATGTTCTGTTTACTTTTGATGTGTTTGTTCTATGTAGTACTTTTCTATGTGATGCTTTATTCGAGCGGATATTAAGGAGAATGCATACACTGACATGCTTGCCGCTATCGGCGTGAAACTGACTATTGACTTGATATTCTCCGTGTGACGAAGGGGGCACACGTGGAAGTTCATTGACGAGGGTCATAAAACTTTTTGAGCCTATCTAACCATTTATGTTATTAATTTCAAACTTAGTTATTAATTATCAAACTTAGTAGAAAACTTTTCCACAGTATACCAGAGTTTTGGAAATATTGACCCCAAAACTCTCCTCCATGCATTTTAAATTTTTGATCTCATTTTATTCACAATATTTGTTAATTTCACACCAAATTAGGATTTCCTTTAACTATGAATTTGCTTTTTCCCCTTCTTATTTCGTATCTTTTGTGATATATAAGCGCTGTTTAATACTAGATGATCTTGTATCAAACTAGATGGCATTGTAAGTAAATTCCCTCTGAATATTTATGTTTTAAATTAATGTTATATTTTTGAACATAATTTTGAATATAAAAATTAACTACTGATTTCCGGTTTAGCACTAATCTTTAATTATGTTTAAATAATAAGTTAATCTTAAAGATTGAATGAAGAATATACCTTCAACCGTATGATCTATAAAAAAGCTTAATTGTTAACTAATTAACTGTAGTTTCAGATGGCAAATGTTCGCAGTTATACAGCTTGTATTGAAAAGAAAAATAGTATTGTTGAAAAATTCAAACACAGATAATATTACATAGAAAAAGTCGACTCTTAGATTTTCTCAAAAATTGATTTATGGTGACAAGAAAACTTTTGAATGAAAAATTGGTGAAAAAAATAAGGATTTTTTAAATTTTTATATTTCCGAAATGTATTTCACTAAGCATTTTGAAAGAAAATAAAGAATTGCTTTCTGAATTGAAGCAGTGTTGTTACATTTTTTCACACACTTATATGATTTTATTAGAACTATTTTTTTATAGTACTGAAGGTTTTAGGCGTCAAATTTAATTTGTTTTTTTGCTTTTCCTTAATTTTTAAAATTTTAGAGTATTATTATAAAAATTATTTCATACTAACTGTTTTACAAATTTTAGAGTGTATTATTATTAAAATTACTTTATAAAATCTTATTTTCAGCAATTTAACTTCATGAAAAGCAAAAATACTTGCTCAAAAGTCAAATTTGCAGTACTTTACTAACACAATTATTTTTTTTAAAATATTATTCTTGACTAACTTAAAAAACCTCAACTACTTCAGAGAAATGAATTTTTATTCTTTATGAATTAAAAAATGATACTTTAGAGCATATCACCTCAAAATTTATTATAATATAATTGTTTCATTAATATAATTGTTTTATTAATAACTCTAAAAACTCCTTCATTGCGGAAATTATAAGTGCCAAGTTAAAAAAAAACAATTGTTTTTTACATTTTTGAAATTTTTTCCCTGTGTGAAAAGCAATTGTTCTTTTACATTTTAGAAAAAATCAACAACTGATTTTTAAAAAATGTAATAATTTTAAAACCCTATTTTACTTTATAATTATACTATTTAATTCTTTATAATTAAAAGCATTTTAAGCATTAAATAATTATAATGATTTATTCTTCGTAAAATTATTCATTAATCTATTGCATTTAAATTTTTGAATTTTATTTGATCATCATTAAAACAAATTCAATATGAACCTCACAGTTTCTTGAATAGATAGTTGACACAACGAATTGTCAAAGAGTAGTGGGAAAAGCATTTAATTATACTCAGAGGGACATGTCATCTCGTGAAATATGTTTGTTCAATAATTTAATAGCATGTTTAATGTATGTAATAGAGGAAATCGATGAATGCATTATTTTGAATAATGTGGAAAGGGAAACGCATAGGGAAGTAGAGTAAATTTATTTTGATAGAATAGAAATGATGTTAATGGAAATTATTCGCTATAAATTTATGGAAATGCTCTTAAAATATCTGAAGCTTTTTTTTTAAAATTCTAGATGAGAGATGGGATTAAATATGACATAGGTAACAGTTTCAAATTAGCTTCAAATAATTTAATAATATGATACTTATTCGAAATTATTGCCTGAACATTTCTTTTTTTTTTCATTTGATAGAGCTTTTTGTTGTATTTGCTTTTTGTTTGTTCATTTAAATTTTCGTTGGTTGCATGAGGTGAACATCATCTTGTTATCACTTCTACATGAGATAAGCTTTTTTGATCTAAGTTCAGTTAAAAAAAAAGGAATAGAGTTGCGTATTTTTTGCTTGAAACGTTGGTTATATTTTTAGATAAAAGATAACTATTGATATTTGCTTTAAAGGCTCAAAGAAGGTTTTCGATTTTTAATAAAACATTTAACTCTTTTAGTCTGTGCAATTTGACATGAAAAAAACTCACATAATATTACCAAAACTATTGAAGTTAATTAATCGAAAACAGATAATAGCACTCCCCTTTTCCGTACTGTAATCGTCTTCATGCTCAGGTATTTTGTTTAAAATAATTTATTTAAAATTTTGTCTTTAAATATGTTTGTCTCAACTAAATTTTTTTCACCCAGGGTGCAAGATTATTCGTTTTCTAGGAAACCTATGAAGTTAAAGCTTGGTAATTGGTTTGAGTATAGTATGTTGCTTAAACTCATACTATCATTTGAATCATAGTTTTTTATGGTCAAAATAAATTTAGGTCGTCATGGTTTTTCTGTGGTCAGAATAAAATCTCTTTTTTTTTTTTTTGAATTGGAAAATATTTTTCATTTTTCCATTTCGTCGAGCTAGCACTGTTTTTAAAAGAGCATATTTGTCTGTTTTTATGTCGTGCACAAGACTACACAATAAATTTTAACCTTAAATTTTAGCTTTAAATTGTTTCTCAAAAATATTTGTATTTTTTTATATAATGCAAAGGGAAGGTGTAGTTTAAATAATAGACAGAGAAAAATGCGGTTAAAACTACCAGAATATGGTAATGGTATTTGTTCAGAAGCACTTTGGTAATGAGTTTGGTAAAATTGATTATAAAATATGTTTTTATATGTGATTAAGTTCTATGATTTAATCATGATACTTAACATAACAGAAAAACTCTTTATTCTGTTAAACTTACTTTCGAGTTTAGCATTTTTTGCTAAGCGAGTGATAATCAGAATTAGGATTTTGAAAACCTGAATTTCTGGTAAACCGTTACCATATGAACGGAAAAATTACCAAATGAAAGGTTTAAGTAAGATATATTTTGGTTTTACATTCAAATTGTTTTTTTTTCTCCTGAAATGTCATTACCAAACAGTAGGGTACATTAACTAGAATTTTTTCTCCGTGTGAAAAAATTCCGAATTTTATTTTAAGTCAAATTTTAGATTACTTTAGATTATAGAAATAAGATTACAGAATTATAGATAGGGGAGAAAAAAAATTGTGCGTTGGTGGTTTCTTGATAAAATAAAAACCATCTAGACCCCTTTAAGCTTTCAATTATTGTAGCACTTTTCATGACAGTCTAAGATATATAAGTTTTGAGAAACCCACAGTTTGGTTTATGCATGATAATATTGATTACAAGAGTACTAGACTACTATGTTCTGGTATCTAGTGGAAGAGTGAAGTCAGCAGGTTAGTAAGAAATAGGAAGCAAGGATCGGTAGACATCTTGTATGTAAGAGACATGATAGAAAGTTAAGGAGATTTTTGATAAATGTATTTTTTCGAAAATCAAACTGTTATTCTCAGCAACTAAGAGAATTATATAGTTTCATTTATATATATTATATAGTTTCAAATTCCAAAGAAATATCAGAACAGGCACCAAATCATGATTTCACATTTCAAAATGAGTAAATAAAGTTTTTTAGCGCTGAAACATACTACTAGCGAAATCGGGTTTCATAGAATCTTTTTTAAAGTGATATCACAATAAATTATCCAGAGAATTCGACATAATCACTGCTGTGTGACTAATTGCAATAAAATGATTATATCAAAAAAAATATACTCGCACGAAAGTTCAAATAATCAAATGCGTGATTCCAAATACTTCGGTAGTAATAATATCGTATTTGAAATATTTTATTTATTATGGAATAAAAAGATTTTAAAAACGATGTGGAAAATTTCTTGACCGAATGACTTCGATTTACTACTGCATAGTCGTGAATTGAGCGTGTCAAAAATAAGAGTAATCCAGTTTGAAATTGTGTCGTAATAGCATACTAAGAATAGCATGTTGTTTGCAAAATCAAGTGAAAAAGATAATGAAAATTAAAAATAACTACCAAGAATATATCGTTGATAAACTATAGAATAACTGTGTGTCATATGCATCAAAAAGTGATAACTCAGATTCGAACTTCGAGTATCGCAATATCATCGTACGATTTACGATGGAATTGTCCATAATCGAGAGCGTCAAGAAGTGATAACTCTAATTTAAAATTCGCGTGTCATTATAGTATTGTATTAAAAATATCAGAATTAAAGAAAAAAATTGAAAAATAAGGAAAAACGATGGAAAAGTTAAATCATCAGTATCTACTGGAAATTTTGGCTTCTGCGTCTTCCCGTAAGCAATCGGTTTCTTTAACTAGCAATTCGCTATTTGCTGGTCGACAAAATTGAGCCCTGATTCAGTTTAATAGTTCTTTTTAAATAATTAAAGGATATGCAATTGATATTCACTTTTGCACCCGTGGTACATTAGATTAGATTTAATACTTGCACAAGATATAAGAATTGATATTCGAAGTAATAGCTAAATAGTCAAATGAGCAATAGAAAAAATGCTGCATTTTGAAAAATTCTGCTACTGAAACATACCAGTCACTAAATGTCTAGCTTCTATTATTCCAAGTTTCAATAATTATTATAATAAAAGTTTAATCATCTATTTAATATCTCTTTTTTAACCGTAATTTCATTGAAAAATATTTTATCTGCGCAGTATTCTTCTCAGTCATTGTGAAAGACATCAGATCTATTTTAGAATATCATTATTGTGAATTCTAACAGCTATTGAGTTAGTTTATCAAATTAAACTTATTTAATTAATCTAAATCAGTAATTTATTTTATTAGCTCTTAATTTATTAAAAAAATTTCCCAAACTACATATTTAAAAGCTCGAGTTGCTTATTACTAGGTAGGGTGACCTGAGGTCAAAAAATGCAAACAGCTATTGGGCGAAAAAAATTGTTTAAGGCAGACTTCAAATATTTGATGAAAATTTGATGACTTATGTAACTTTTATTTCTTTAAAAACTGCAGAACAGTTTGAAGCATTTTAAGTTCATAATGATATGGACAGGGAAATCCTTGATCACTTCTGGGAAAATTACTGAGCTCCCATATGATTACGATTTTTTCTAGTGAAGAGGCATTTTTTTAAATGGTTTTTTAGTATTTAACAAATAATACAAATAAAGGATCTATTATATCTAGTACAGGATCAGATAAAATGTTTGGTGGAGAAATCAAAAGAAGTCACCACCTTGTCACACTCTAAGTATTTTCACGTTTTGCAAGAAAATAAGAAACCTTTTACACATGTTGTACTAGTAATGGATTTTTATACAATATAACAACATAAGAAAACAATATAAGAAAGATTAGACAAAATGGAAATGTAAAAAATAAATCAGGTTTTTATAAGATAAAAAATTCATTTGATTAAAAAAAAAACTCATGAAGACGGTAAAAGTTGATATTTTCCACCTTCATAAGTGTTGGAAAAAATGATGTTTTTATATTATCAAGTACACAATTCTACTTCAAATTTTTTGAAGTATTCATTTAAAAACACGAGCTCTTTTTCCTTTTAGTTTAATGCTAAAAAGAGAAAATAAATGATTACTATTAAATATGTTTTTGATTGCAGTGAATAAAGATTAATTGTCACTTAAAGCAATGAAAATTAGATTTTATTGTCAATTTCTGCTCAGAGAGAAAAGTTTTTGCAAAATTTCCGCCTTTGTACGGTAATGAAATTTCCGGTAAGAAAAACCTAATTCTGGTAATAAAACCTAAACAAACGGTATTTTAACTATTCATTTGATATTTATCTGTTCGTTTGGTAGCCGTTTTCCGGGAATTTCGGTTTTCAAGATTATAATTCTTTTTACCACACACTTAGTAAAAAATACAAAACTGAAAAGTAAATTAAACCGAATAAATTATTTTTATGCCATGTCATAAAGTATCATGATAAAATTACCAAATTTTATCTCATTTACTACTAAATAGTATGGTAGTAAAACCATATTTTATTGCTAATTTATCAAAAGTCATTGCCAAAGTACTTCGGTAAAAACTACCGTGCTTTTCGGTGTTCCCATATAGAGCCAAAAACACTGTAAATCTTAAATTATTCTGGTAATTTTGGTTGCACTTTTTTTCTCAACGGGATTACATTCATAACAATAAATTACACAACTCAAGAATTCCCTGCCTACTGGGGGCAACATTCGATATGCTTCACTGTTATTAATTTTAATTTTTTCAGAAAATGTAAAACAGCTATGAAAAGCTTACATGATTGAATACGAAAGTAATTAGCATAAAATATTAATTGTTAAGAGAGAGAAGGGATCTTTGTAAAAATGTGTATATTTAGGAACTCATATTTGAAATGCTAGATATAGCAAACAGTTTAAAAAGGATTTAATATTATTATCTACTAACAAATTACTACTGATTTGATTTTATTGTACTTAAGTAAAAAGTTTTGGAATTCCTGGTAACATCTCATATTTCTCAAAAATTTCCACTTTTCAAAAAAACAAAAAAAGGTGATATTTATTTACTAAAGAAATATGGTGATCAGGATCACCCTTTGTATTAGGTGGAATTTTTAGGTCGATACAGAAAAACTCACCTGTATTTTTCGGGTATCCGGGTTGGTAACAAAACTTGTAAAACAAATAAAGTCATTAAATGTTTACAATTTAAAAATTAACTGACAGATAATAATCACCGTAGATATTTAGTACAATGATATTCATCAATTAAAAATATCAAGTTAAATAATTAAATGCCTATTCCCCTTTAATACTTTTTTATTCATTAGTTTTTTCCATTTCGCGAGTTTTGTTATTTAGCATTCCGTGTCATTGAGTAGACCCGTCTTTGTTCGTTACGGTTGATCAAATTAATAAACTTTAAAATTCATTACTTAATACTTTACACTTTACAACATTTAACACTTTGGAAAACACTTTATGAAGTAATTTAATTCATTAAATTTACCATACATATGTAATTACACTATAATTAAACCACGCAATATTTCCGTTACCTTTCATCATTCATCGAAAACATCTCATTTATAAAACGCAAAACTTCTCATGTGTTTCTTTACAGTGATAATAATGGTAATTTAATCACTTACTTAAAAACCAACGTCAACTAATTCGCGTGACATATTTACGTGAATGGTTAAGTCAAGGAAAAAAAAAAGAAAGAAAGGAAGAAAGGAGTAGCGAGCGAAAAGTGAAGGAGTACAATTCCTCATCATCCTTCTCACCCCCGGTCGAAGAAGTCGGCGGGCCCGCGGCATCCATCGATAATGTATCGCGGCAGCATTGCACTCCAGCCACTACGTCACAAGCTCTGTCGACCACGGGTACAGTTAGGACCTTCATAAATCATTTGCACTAGAAACGTAGTCTGCAAAGACCGGGTGCTCCTCCAAACACAAGAGTACTATAAAGTGTGCATTAAAAACCAAGATACATGCTGGCCTAGCGAGTGCATATCGGATATTTTTCCCTTTTTTATTTTTTATTTATGAAAAAAAGTGCGGCAGTATGAAGAGCGATTAAATTGACCGGACGTACGGGACACAACTCTAGACAATTGGGTCATTCACTATGATACCGTTTCCCCGTGCAAAACCTGCAAGGCATAAAGTGTGTTTAGCAATCGGTAAAGTTTAGTTCACTTATATTACATAATGGGCAATGAAGCAAGCCAAGAAGGTGAAGCAGGGGCTGAGGCCCAGCGCCCTCCCCAGCTGGTATCTCAGCAGTCCATGCCGTTACCGGCACAGGCCTCTGAGCCCCCCAAAATTTCGATGGGCCGCAGAGGTAGTGCGGGTCCTCAACTGATGGGAAGACGACCCTCTGGGTCAGGCCCACCCCCGGTTGGCCCTTCTTTGAATGAAAAAAGGGGATCTATAGTTGAGATTCCGGTTGTAGAAATGCCGGACGTAGACATGACTAATTTAACTGAAGAGGAACAAAGGGTAATAAGGAGTGTTATGGCTAGAGCGAAATCCATAGAAGAAGAGCCAATTGCAATTCCTAAGTAAGTGCTCCTAATAATGTATTTTTTTTTGAAGATTAAAAATAGTATAAATATTTACACTTGAAAATAGAGAAATGTTAAGCTGTTTTCTTAATTAACAATCTTTTATATAGCATGAAATGTGTATTGAATTATGAGATAAATAATAGTGAAGTATATTTGAATAGTTATTCAAGTCCAACTTTGTTTCTTTTGAGATGAAAGGATTTAAGTCTAATGAGTGCTTTGTTTTTCTGTTTCATTTGAGATGAAAGGATTCAAGACTAATGAGTGCATTGTTTTTCTTATCTATTCTAATTTTTGGTGCTCACTGTTTGGCAGAAAAAATTAAAATATGATATATGAATTGCATGAACATGAAATTGAGTGTAACTCATTTTTTAAAACTACACTTGGACCTTCATTTAAATAAGGACTTCTTATTGATGTTGACCTGGAAAGAAGGAAAACAAAATATATGAATTTTAACATGCAATTTTTAAAAAAATAACAGTTATAATTAAAGCATGGTTTTTGATTCGAAAATAATAAAATAAGGTTGATTTCTAATGAAATACAAAATAATTTTAATTACGAATTTTTTTATGCATAACTATATTAAATAATGCATTGCGACTATAAGAATAGGGTTTGGAATTTAGTTTTTCAAGGAGCTTATTTAAAGAAAATATTTATTTTGAAAGTGGTTCCTCTACAAATTTAAAAATAAGTTGTTCTTTGGCTATTAACTATTGAAAATAATGAATATATCAATTGTTAGATTTGCAAACAAAAATAACAAAAATTTCAAACAAGTTGGGGCTTTATTAAAAATAATTGTTTTTAAAAATTATTTTCAGATGTTTCTGGATGTTCTAGAGGTGGTTAGTTTCCACTTTTAGAATGTATATGATATTCTTTTAAACTTTAATCTAGTTTTGCGGAATAATAGTAATGATTATAATATAACAGGGAGGATTTTTGTAAAGTATAAACTAAGAGAAGAAATGATAAAGTTTTAAAAAATAGCTAATTCGAAGTTATCTTGATTTATTGTATATTTTATTAAAAAGAAATGCTTAGTCTGTCACTAAATCACTGTTTTTAGTAATATATAGGATGTAGCAAAAATAAATTTTTTGATTGTTATTACTATTACACATATTTGAAATGAAATATGTATATGAAAAATACTAAACATTTTTCAAAAAATATCATAAGTGTTCAGCTATTATATTCTTTTTATATATTCTTTTATTCATTTATATATTCTTTATTCACTTATATGATCTTTATTCATACATATGTACATATATTCCCTAAAATTAGTATATTTTCTTAAACATACAGCATGTTAATTTAGATATCTTGCTTCTCTTATATATATATAGTTAAAACTCACTCTTTTAATAAATAATCTATTTAAATTGTTTTCGTATACATTAAAGTTTTTATGAAGATTTTATAAATTAGAAAAATACACAAATTTATGTACATCTATAAATTTAAACAGAAGCTAATTCAAAATTATATAAATATTATTGGACTTATATAAATCTATTTAAGATATTATGTTTATTGGATATATAAAAATCTAAATTGGATTTATAAAAATCTATACGTTGCCAGATCTATTTTTCAAAGATTGTTTGAAGTAATTGCTTCATAAAATTTAAGGAACTATTAAATTTATGTTTTATTATTTATGTCTATAAATTTTAAAAAGATATTTCACAATATAGTATTAAATTATTAGATTGGTGAAAATTCAAAAAAAAAGTAAAATTTTTTTTAGTGTTTATAGTTTTATTAGTTGTTCAAAATAAAAAGACGAAAGAAGATCGCTGAATTTGTTTTGTATTTCAAGAAAATGTACTATTTTTGAAATAAATATTAAATTTTTTTGCGAATTAATTTCTTAGAAAGATTTTCGGAGCTATAAACATGCTTTAGATAATATAAACAAGAAAACATTTATGTTTCTTATTAATTATATCTACATCTAAAGGACATGACTCATTCACATTAACTTTATGTTATTGAATAAATAAAAAAAATATATTTTATTATTTTAGTAAATATTATGTATCTATTTATTTACCTAACGTTTATCATAGCTAAAAAAAATTTTCTGAAAATTTAATGAAAACTGGAAAACTATTTTCTGTTTGAAACTTTAATGGAATTGAGTTAATTTTTTGATCTTTGTGGTTTATAAAGGCTTATTATAATTTAATCATGCTACTTTTTATGTTATAAAGTTATGAGCATGAGTTTCTTTTAAACAACCCTGGATAAATAAGGAAATAATTAAAAAAATAAAGTCTTTAAAATTTTTTCCTAAAATACGTAGTATTTGTTTGGGGAAAAAATATTCTATGGTATAAATATTTTTTTCATGGCTGAACTTCTTAAGTTTAAAGGAACAGTAGAATTGTTAGATGATCATTAAAGTTTTCAATAAAAACTAATAATTAATATTTGAAATTTCTTAACAATTTAAGATTTAAAAAAGACGAAAATAATTCAGATGTTTAAATTCAGTATAAGATAAATAAAAAAATAAAAATAGGCAGTTTAAAATATTAATGAATATTTTTTTCAACATAGATAAATTTATTCAATTTTTTTAAGATCCTCAGGAATTACTAACAAATATATTAAATACAATATCTAATTTTTCTCAAAACAAACAGTTAATAAAAAAGCAATTGGGAGAAATAAAAGTAAAATTGATACATTCTAATCTATATGAAATATAATGAAGAAAAACTTAATATACTTTAAATAAAATTTAGAGCGTGTTATTTGTCTAAGTATAGAAAATTAGAAGATATGATTGGCTTTAAAAATTTAATTTTTAATCAGCTCTTTTACCTGCATAATCTAATTTTAAATATTTTCTTGCTTCATTCTGAATTTTTTTTTCTGCATGATAAATAATATATTTTAATTATTCCTTTACAAACATATTTCTTAAAATTTCTATTTTTATTTGATATAATATTTCCCCTTTTTTTTCCGTTTGGTATTGAATATGAGCTAATTATGAAATAAGATAATAACTATCAAATCTTAAAAAATATCATTCTACTTTATACTGACTTTTACAGTACTTAACTTATTTTTTCTAAGTAAAATTTTTTAAGAACACGAGCAGTTATAATATTAAGAATAATTAAAACTATTTTAGTTTGCTAATGTGATAGAATTATAAACTTCAAAGATGAAGAGATAATCCCATATTTTTCACTATAGCTGAGTGTTTTTGTTGTTTAAAGATAACTAGTTTTTTTTTTGTCACATACACTGCAATGATGTATGGCTTCCTATGGAAGTGAGTGAGTATTGTTTTGTCGTTTCTCTACAAAGACTTGTAATGCTTATTCAGAGGGAAAGCTCTTGTTGGATATAATTATTACAATTTTATCAGATGCGGTTAATTAGTAGATAATTACAATATGGTAGATAATTAAAATTTTTATCAGATGTGGTTATCCTTTCATATTTTGTGGTTTTCGATTTTTATTCGTTTCAATTTAAAAAAAAATATTTTTGTAAGATTTAAAATACTTACTTAAAATATTCAAACTCTTAGAAATATTATTTCAATTTAATGTAGCAATAAATGTTTAACTATACTTGTTTCTAAGAAAACGCTTGCATTTTAATAAATATTTCATATTGCATTTGAGTGCCTGTAAAAATTTTAATTGAAAAGCACCTTCAATCAAAAATTTATTCGCTGCATATTTTCTGATTAATAAGCAACTTTAAATAATGCATATTTATTCTGCATGCATTGTAAAGATAATTAATTCTTGCATTAAATAATGGTTTTATAAGTAGTAAGAGTGTATCAATTTACGAGAATGATGGTTTTGAAAAAAAGTTTCTCATTACAAAATATTAATCTGTGTTTTATTCAAATGATATTTTCGCAAAATCGTGATTTTAATAACCAATCTTACATTTTTATCTCTTGAAAAAGGAAAGGTTCAATGAAGCAAATTATGCATTTTTTATTCGCTATTTTCAAGAGCTTTATTCTCTTTTGTATTTTATAGTTGTTTCAGGATTCTACGTTACTCAATTGATTCAGGACATTGATCTCATTTAAAAGCTATGTTTATAAAAAAGGTTGTTTTGAAATGAAATTCTAATTAACCAACCAAGTTCTATTCAAATGTCATTTTTCAGAAATTATTATGCTCTAAACAGAAAGTAATTATAATTCATCTGAAAAAAAGAAAAAAATGAAATTAAAATTTTTAAGTAATTTATGCAGAAATATATTGATGATATTTTAAAAGAATGAATAATCGATTTTTAAAATGCAAGGAAAATTTGAGTTCAAAAGCATACTTTTTAAAGCAAAAATGATGTTTGAAAAAAATTGGTTTATAGTGTCATAAAATCCTTGGTTTTTACTAATTGTATATTTTTAATATTTGTAGCTACTTCACAAAATAATTTTACTCAAACGAAAACGAGTGTGTAGTATAAAGAATATTTGAATAACGTGTTTTATAAAGAGCACGTGTGACGTTATTTGAAATTTAAGCCATGCAAATGAAAAAGTTAGCATTAAAGAAAATAAAGTCATGTTAAATGTTAATGCTTAATTTAAATATGTATATTCTATATGTTTCTTGAAATTAGCTATTAACATTTAATGTGATTGTATTTCAATTAGTGTTAATCTGAAAAATGTAAATTTTTTATAATGAGTACTCTTTCCGACATAAATAATTAGATTTATTTGATAGTAGGCTAACAACGTTTTAATGTAAATAACTATATTGTAATCAGCTTAAAAACATCTCTTTAAAATCTGCTTTTATTATAAAGTATTGATTTTATTCAAAATCCTTAAAATCTATAAAACATGTTATCCTAAAACTGCTTTATTTTGAAAGGAAAAAAAAAGAAGTTTCTGTATTAAAAAATAATTCGAAATTTAAATGCATGTTTAGCTAATGTATCAAATATTACTTTTAAAGGAGTAGAGTACTAATATTTTATATAATTTTTTTAAAGTATAGCTATAAATGGCAGCATTATATATATATTGTTAAATTATTTAAAAAGTAGCATACTCTTAATGTTGTTTTATATAACTTAAATTTTTAAAACTAGAAAAGATAACGTTAAAACTTAAAAGTTATGTTTGGAATAGATAATTTATTTTTAGAATTTCAAATAATATTTGCTATTAACCACAGTCATGAGTTATCTACTTGAAGTAAAATAATAATATTTAAGCAATGAAGTCCAAAATCTTATTTGTTGCGTGGAACATATTTAACTATTGAAAATAACTTAAATATTTAAAGTGATAATATATATATATATATATATATATATATATATATATATATATATATATATATATATATATATATATATATATATATATATATATATATATATATATATATATATATATATATATATATATATATATATATATATATATATATATATATATATATATATATATATATATATATATATATATATATATATATATATATATATATATATATATATATATATACACACAACAGTGTAAGACTCATTTTAATTTCAGCAAGAACCTTTATCACAAAGCTGTAAAAGGTTTAAAAATAATTACAAAAAAAAAGAAAGAAAACCTTGCATGCTTAAAGCAATGTTACATTTAACTATGCTAGTTTATGTTGTATAAAGTTCGCACTAAACTTTTTTATTATCTTGAAACTGAATCTGACTTAATTTTTTTTTATCGAAAATGAATAATCATTCTCAAGTCAAGAGTAGAAAAAACGTTCTCAAACCAAGTATAAATTCACTTTCTCAAGGCTTATTTTAGATTTTATGACCATCACTGAAATAAATCATATTTATGCTGGCTATTATACACTTTCTTTAACATTTTAGAAGTGAATATTGGCCTGATCATTAAATTTGCAACCCCCCAAAAAATGCTGCTTTTGAGAACCTGGAAAAAGCTAGAATGAAGAAAATGGTCATATTAAGCTTTACAGTAATAGTTAAAGAAGGAAATTTTTTTGTTAAGTTTTTATGTACCTTTATTCAATCTTTAAGGAAACTTGTCATACTAATATTAAAAAAACTATTAATGAATCAACCTTTCTTTGCCAACGAAAAAAATTTGAATATAGAATGTTTGGCATAATATTGCCTGCTATATGGGTTACTTTAAAAAATATTTTTATTAAATATCTTACATAGTATTCAATTCAGAGAATTTCTTCAACTTTTTTCTACTTACAATTATTTTACAAGACTTTTGTCATTACTAGCAATTACTTTAAGATTATTTATTTTTAATTGGCTAATTTCAAGAGCTTAAAGTTTGTTTTTTTACGTTGTTAGCTTTCTAATCTATATCACAATCGAGTGGCAATTTTGTAAAGAGAGAAATGTATCGTTAAGTTTTACGAATGAACTTTAACAATCAATGTGGATCATTAAGCAGCATAAAAGCAACATTTTCTTACATCAATGTCCAGTTAATGCCGATCTCAGGTCTCTTTTGATGTTTGACGGTAAATCGAACCAGTCTGCTTCATTTGCTCGCTTTGTATTTCACCGAAAAAAAACTTTTTTTCCCCAGTTATACTCGTAACTCGGCGTTTGATAAGCGACATAAGACCATTATCTGCTTTCTGGGCACCATTAGCTGAGCTTGTCTTTCTGCTCTTATTCGGTGTCGTTAAATTCGCTGATTAAGCTGCCGGGAAACACCGTTTGCGGTCCTCATAGACGTAGGAAATGTCGGTGGTTAAAATTTTGTCCGTCCTTATAAAAGGGCTTTTAAAATGTTTTAGTTGGTACGGAAACGTTATTTTGAGTAGGAATTATGTAGATTTTCAGAAACTGTTTTGAGTACTGTTAAGATAACTTTGGTTGACATATTGCGCTAAAAGGTTTGAAGAATAAATGTAATTCCAATAAAAGAATAGAAGTAATTTGAATAGGAGAACAGAAATAGTAATTTGAGTTTATGAATGTACTTTAAGTGACTTTACTCGGCGTATCCAAAAGATTTTAAAAAAATAAAAAATTGTGTTTAAGAATTGTAATACACTGCATTTTTAATTTTTATTGTTTTGAAAAAAATGAGGTAAAACTATATATTTTTTATTTTTTTAATGATTCAGGGTAAGAATTGGAAGGTAAATATTAGAATGGTTGTCATAAAACATTAATGTAAATATTTTTTTTTTCATTTGAAATTATTTTGGTTGTCACTCATTGAGTCGGTAGTTAAAACTAGTATTTATTTGCATGTTTAATTTCAAATTTGCAGCCTCATTTATATTTAAATTTTAGGTTTTTTAGTTGAAATTTGAATTGTTACCTATACTTAATTATCACCTATATTTAATTTCATATAAAACTTATTGACTTATTTAACAGTATAATAACTCTAAGCCTTTCACATTTTAAAAAGGAAGAAAAATTAAATGTAATTGTAAGATATAGTGAAAAAAATATTGGGTATTATTCATGAGAATAACAAAGCTAGCAGGATTGAAGATTTGTTCTATACTAAGTTCTATAATATCTATAATTTTCTATATAAGTCCTATAATTTGTTCTATAATTTCATATTTGTTCTATACTAAGACGCCAGGTAAATGACGAAGTTACCTAGATTTTCACTAAATTTTATAATATATTAACAACTATTAGAGCTCAATTATATTAAGTTATATTATTCATTTGACAATTATAACAATTTTACTCGTGTTTGTCATAGAAACGCATGCAACTTTTATGTATTAAGATTTTTTTTTGTGTTGCTTCATTCAAGTTTTATGTATTGTTATTATATATATATATATATATAAATATATATATATATATATATATATATATATATATATATATATATATATATATATATATATATATATATATATATATATATATATATATATATATATATATATATATATATATATATATATATATATATATAAACAATAGGATTACTTTGAACTGGTTAAATTTTTATATAAGTATTAATAAATGATTTTAGATTGTAAAACTATAAATACTTTTATTTTTTTAAAAAAAAATTCACTTTTAAATGTTAATTTCCTCGTGATTTTTAGTTTAAATTAAAGAAAAAAAGCTTTCAAGTTGTTTATCGATTAATAATTTTTGTCAGCTTACTTTATTTGAAAAAAAATATGAGCAGAGATTGCTTTTCAGCATGTCTTTTATAATTTCTATATACTACAATTTTTTCTCTTAGTTTGTTAATGAAGTAGAATTACTTTTTGAAATATACACATAAAAACATAAAATATCATAAGAGGGTAATTTGAAAATTGTTGAGGATAAAGTTTTATATATATATATATATATATATATATATATATATATATATATATATATATATATATATATATATATATATATATATATATATATATATATATATATATATATATATATATAATTAAACAAATATAAAATAATTTTATTACCGAAGTGAATTTAAAGCGTCGTATTAAGACGCTAAGCCTTTTAGTTATATTTGTTTGCTTTCTTGCGTCAATACTCCAAATGCGGTAAAGAAACATTTACAGAAATCAGTCTGAAGGTCGCAGTAAAGTTCTGAGATAAGCCAGATTAAAAAATTTCCACTGAAAATCCTTAACTAATAAAGAACATCTCCAAAGAATCTCTTAAAATCCCTCAGGATGACTTGAAGAGAAAAATCTCCAAAGGAACTTCTGCTAAGATTTCGAAAGTCAGGACATATTTTTTTTTCTATGTTTGGTATTAGCAAATTAGGAGTAAAGAATATGGAAATAAGTTGAATTAGGGATTTGGTTAATTAAGGAAATTAGTCTTTTAAATGGGAATTATTAAAAATTTAATTTTATTTCCGTCTCAAAGTTTGTTTTGATAAATAAATAATATTACCTTTATTATGATAACTTATATGAAAAATTTAAATTAATTTTTAAAATAATTCATTATAAATGATATAGCATTTTAATCGTGAAAATTTCGAAAATGGTTAAAATTTTTTTTTATAATTGTTCAACTATTAAAAATAATTAATTATAACTATATTTTCACACTTGTTAAAATATTAAAAATGATTAAGTATTGAAAGTTTTGAAAATAATTAATAATTGACTTTTTACAAAGAGCAAATAATTAAAGATATTAAAGCTAATTAATAAAATTATTAAAAATGTACAATTCTATAAATTATTTAAAAAATACTTAATAAAGTTAATAGAATGACTATTAACTAAAATTATTATTAAATAAGTTGTATAAATATTTTTTCTCGATTTTCTAGATCAAAATATTAGTCGATTTGATTTAAAAAATATAGATTACGACATTAAATTTGCATTTTTTAAAAGGCTATGAAACTTGCTTTTTGTGTTTTTTGTATTCAATATTACCTTTAAAAATGCTTAAATATATTAAAAAAAGAGTATCCAAAAATAATCTTTGATTTTAAACTTCTGTTTTAATTTAATACAATATGTATTGATGTATATATAAAACAGAAGTTTAAGATTATTATATAAGCTAGTAAACCATTTCTTCAGTATTTTTTTAACTGTGCATATGTTTCAAGCAAAGTTCAATCTTGATTCTCACAAAATAAACTGTTTATAATATTATTGTTTTAAAAAATAAAATACTGTTCAATTCTTGCACAGGTTTAGAATTCTTGTCATAAACAAATTCCGAAAAGTTTTTGGGAGTTTTTAATTAATATTTAAGCTGTAAGTTCATCACTGAGGAAAGTGGTACTGAAACAGTACAAATATATATGATTGCCGGAATAAACAGATTAGTTAAAATTAAATAATGAGAAATATTTATATAAAAATAAACCTAGTTTCGTTGGTTTAATACACGTCATCATCGCCTGCAGTCGGACGGATTTAAATGGCGTTTTTGTTTCTTAATTAATTAAATATTAATTTCTGAAATCCAATGATTAAATTTTGAAACTACGCTATTTCAATACCAAGTAATTTGCAATGTGAAAAACAGTGATTTTAAAGAGGATAATATGATGTTTTTATTAAATATAAAGTAAATAATAAAAATTACAAAGAAATGAGCACGAAATACAATTAGCACGAAAAGAAACAAACGTTTATTTTATGTATATAAAAAATATGCGTCAATTTCGAATTTAAAAAAGTTACAATAATTCCACTACTTTGGAATAATTACATTCCCATAAGCGATAATATTAAAAAATGAGGAACATTTGCGAAAACAGAGTAATTAAAATGCTCACAAAAAACTGAGAGCGGAGTCTTATGTTTTTATGGCGTTTACATAATTTGATCATTTATCAAATTAATAGCTTAGAGTGGCATGTTTAACGACCTTACGCGCGGAACGTTAGGAAAGTGAAATATTTCTTAAGAAATATGAAATTTTAGAAAGCAACCATTTGAAAATGCTTTCATACCGTGGTATTTATGTGTTTAATTTCTAATAATGACTGTGCCAAAAATATGCGTAAATTAAATTTAACCCAATTATTAACTTAAATTTTCGATCGTATAATATATAATAGAGATTAATTACTCTCCGATTTAAAATGAATTTTAATATCTATTTTAAAACAAAAGTTGAGATATGGGTAATAAGAATGAAAGGTGTATATTTTAAAATGTTTTAATTTAATTATTTTTACGCAAATAATTAGAAGATTGCACTGGAAAAATATAAGAATAAGTCATTTAATGTTTGCGTTTCATAACTCGTAATAAAACATTTAAGCTGTTTCATGCTTCATAAATAAATACAGATTTTTATTAGAGAGCGGTTTATAAATCACTATATAACATCGAGGACAATATGTCATATTTCACTAAATTGAATTATTAATGAACAGTGCGGCAAAAAGAGAAAAAAATATTACTTTAAATTACTTTTGATCTAATGATCGGATCTTCACGTTCTAGGATTCAATCTTAATGGTTCGAGAAGGAGACCCCAAATATGCTAATTAATTTGTGCCGACGATATTTTAAGTTAGGAAATCAAACATAAAAGCAAACTTTCTCTAAATAAACATACCTTTTTCAGCGGATTCGGGTTAAAGAACTCCAAAACATAGCGGGTAATCGCAATCTGGGAAATAAATTCCCAATAGTTTGGTCAAAAGAGCGATCCAAGGTTTGGAACCCTTAATGTTAATTTTACGTTAAAAAAATTTAACGCATATGGTCTTAGAATTTGAGTTTATTAAAAGTAACAAATCCGCAATCAAAATAAGACTTGTGTTAAAATAGGCATATAACGTAAGAAACGTGCCATTAATTGCTAACAAGTTTACTTAGAATACATTCTGAAATAATGTATATTTCAGGCAAAAATCTGATACTCAAATTAAAGAAAAATGTGATTGAGAAAAAATAAAATTCATTTTATTGTATTTAACTTCTAACAAAAAAATACCGTATGATATTAAGCATATTTAAAATTTATAGAAAATATAGTAGTAAAAAAAAAGAAAAGAAAAAAAATTGTTTGCGGGTATCAAAGCGATTCAATATTATAAGTAAAATATAATTCGAATAAAAAATTTATAGTTTTCGTAATTTCTATCTATGCTTATATTAAAATTTCTGTAAATATCTCTGGAATCGAAATAATATTTATCATTCAAATAAAAAAATAATTTTAGTAGTTCCTTTTTTTTAAAGAAGGTTTACTTGCGTAAATCTTCAAAATACACTACCAATAAGTATTTGGACATCCATTCTTGTTAGCGTAGGTGAAAGATTTTGCCTGAGGACTCTATCTGAGTGGTTGGAATTTTTGTCTGGTTTTTCTAGTTCATGGTAAGCTTAGTATTGACATACTGAAGCTTAACCATTTTCATATTTTTTTCTTCTGAATTACATCTAATTTTCATTTTACATCTATCCAATTTACATCTAATTTTCATTAAGCATCAAATACTTTTTATTAACGTGTTTCAGTTTCTTGAAAACCGAAAAACAACAATAGATTTTATTTTATTCAAAATGTTTTAAAATTATTTAACGATGAAAGAAATGATGATAAGTATGAAATGCAAACTTAGAGAGTCTAATGTAAATCAAAACTTTTCCCAATAAGATTTCCTCTCTTTTTCTTTTCGATATTATTTTTCTGTTTCTTTTTAAAAAATTATTCTGAATTTTTTCCTGCTACTTTAAACTAAAAGAAAGGAAAAATACTCTCTCATCAAATCTTAGAGTCATCAAATTCAGAAAAGCCTCCAACTCATTTCATCATGAGCTTTTGAATAAAAAATAAATCGAAAGCAAAAATTTCACTTGTTCCTTTGTTTTGAAAAACTTTCCACTGAAAATTGATTCCATCGCGTATCACGACTCCTATATCTTACTCTGGCCAGTTGAAAAGTTCGTTCGTTTTTCCTGTATCTAGTAGCCCCTTCCCCTTTTTTCCTATCCTCAATCGATGGAATCTTTCAGCGGTTGCGAGTATACGAAAACACTCTTCTTTGATCTGAAAAGGGCTAGTTTTCTGGCACAGTGCCAGCATTGGTCCTGTGAGTGTTTGGGGGCTCGCCTGCAGACTACAGCGCCCTCTTTTTCTAACTGGGTGGTCTGTTGTAAAAGTTCGTCGCAGTACTGCTATTTTTAGGAATTTAAAGGAATTAGACTTTTCTGCCTTTAATTCAGATATATGGCCAGTGGGAAGAATCATTAGGCTAGCGTAAACAATTTGTTCGTTCTTATATTTCTTTTTAAGGATTTAAGTAGAATTACTGCTTCAAAATAGATTTTATGTTTTGAACAATTAAAAGAAATTTTTTATTTAAAATACCAAATTTGTCCTAATCTGTAATGAATTGCATTTATGTGTAAGCAATTAATAATGAACTAATTCGAAATATGGGAAGTGTTTTATTTATTAAAATTAGAATTAAAGTGACCCATTTGACTGTAATTAGTAAAACCACTATGGGGGGAAATATTTTTTTGAAAGGGGGAATTGACTATTTTAAAATAGAAAAAAAAATATATTGACTTCATATGGCTGCAAAGTGTTTAGTTTTTAAACAGATAATATATTAATTATTCCTTAAAGGAACAATATAAACTTGTCTAAGCCTTTAACTGACTAAAGTGTAAGCATAATGTTTTGAATTTTAAAAAACTTTTGTTTATATAATTTTATAATTATATCAGGTTTACAACCTCCTTCATGGAAAAAATAAGTAAATATTTCTAATTGTTTAAAAATGACTTACATCCTTAATTTTTAATAAATCCTTGCATTTAATTTCCTTAAACATATTTCGATTAAAAAATTCTTTAAGAAAAATTGACAAATTTAAAAAAACTTTTATCTTTTTGCCCTCCGAATGTTATAATGTCGGTTTCATTCGAAGTTAAAACATTTATTATGTAACAATGTATTATGCAGCTATGCTGCTTAGAAAGTAGGGGTTACAATTAAGTTTTCAAATTCAAGAAATGTTTATGGAATAATTTTGCATAAATCGTGTATGTTAAGTCATAAAATGTTCCTATAAGATGTGCTACAAATTTAGTTTTTAATGTCCCACCAAATTATTTTTTATAGATTCACGGTTTGAAACTGCCTCTCTGTTAATAGTTTAAAATGTTATCACTATAGAAAGCTAGATGTAGAAGGTTAGACTTATGTTAGAAAATAAAATTTAAATTGACTTATCAGAAAATTTAATTCTTAATAAATAATGTGATTATTCTTTTGTTGTTAAACGTTCTATTTGGCTGTTAAAGGAATAAAGGGAAATTTCTCTAAGTTTGATCTAATGCTTAATCATTTATGTTAATAATTTATGAACAATTTGAGATAATAATTACTATATATATTATCCCAAACTATTTTTACTATTTAATTTAAAGGTTAATTGAAATGAACTATAAGGAAACACATAAAGATTTTTTTCAAAATTATTTTTTCTCAGGCTAATAATTTTTTTTAAAAAAAAGAATGTTTCTCTTATTATACGTATCTGTAACTTACAATGTTTTTCAAAGCTTAGTAACTCTAAGCTGTATTGAATAAAAGCTTTCTCATACTGGATATGTAGTTAGTAAGAAGATTAGTTATATGCCTAAGTTATATTATCATAACTATTTCGCATTATTTAATTTGAAGGTTAGTTGAAGTAAATTTTAAAGAAGCACTTAAAGATTAATTTCCAAATTCTTTGGATAATGATTTTTAACCTAGAATGTTTTTTTATGTATATAATAGTAACTTACAATTTTCTCAAAACTTAGTAACTATAAGCTTCATTGGTCAAAAGCTTTCTCATACTGGCTGTGTAGTTAATAAGAAAGATTAGTTATATATATTATCCTAACTATTTCGTATTATTTAATTTAAAGCTTAATTGAAGTCAACTATAACAGAGCACTTAAAGATTATTTTCTAAATTATTTTTCTCAGGCTAATAGTTTTATGTTTAGAAAAAAAAAGCTTATCTTGCAACCTTTTCAATAACTTCTTTCCCTGATTCCTTCTTAATATGACGCTGAAAGGAAAAATCTGAACATTTCAGGATTGAATTCCTTTGGGGGAGGGATCGATTTCAAGCAGGAAGAGGGGGTCAGGCAAGAATAGTGATCTTTTTCTGTTCTTATTCCCCCAAGAGCATCAAAGAGATGGTTCGTTATCTTCAGAGCTGCAAGATTGATGCCATCTATTCTTTCCCTTCTCCATCCGTTGCTACAAGGGGCATAAAAAGTAGTTTATCTAATTTTCTGTAATAAAAGATGAAAGTGGAAGAAATCTGTTTGAAGTAAGAATTGATTTAATAATTGAAGTTGACTCTTTGATCTGGCTGTTTTTATTTTACAATACTGTCTATCATATGTTAGAAAATTTTAAGCGCATTTATTAATACTGTGTCTGAGCTGTTTAAAAAATTCTAAATTCCAATTCAATTTTGTTAGAAAGTTTCGAAATTATTTTATTATAATATATGCTTCAGCATGTACCTAAAATTAAATAATTAAAAGTTTTTAAACGTAAGTAACGAAAGCAAGCTAGTAAGCAAAGGCAATTCAATAAGTTTCCTTGCTTTTTCTCTTTTTTACTTTCGATTTTTTTCACCACATTTTTTGCATTGAGAAGAAAGTGTTTCATCTACTTCAGTATATAGGCTGTAATAAATGTTTAATTGCATGATAAGTATGCTTCAGTGAAACTGTTTTTTTATTATAAAAATCTGCATTGAAATGAAATGTTTTTCCAAAACATCATTTTATATTTATATTTATTACCTATTGATAAACATTCCGGAACTTTAAATTGTCTTCTTGTTAGCTATAAGCTATTGGAGAACCAATAGTAGTAAAGGCTGGAGTGAGCAAAATAATTCAAATAATTCTAAGGATTCTAGTAATTATAAGAATTTGAACAAAAAATCTGCATTTTAAGTGCATTTTAGTAATTCAAATTGTTTTAATACTTATTTCAAAAAAATTGCTCAAAATATCATTCCATCTTTGATTTTATATTTATTATAGTTTTAGTTATATTTGTTTCATATAGATAGGCCTTCAAAAATTAAAAACTGTCCTAGTTATAATCTTTGGAAAACCATGAGTGGCATATGTTGGTGATGACAAATAATTTGAATTTTGCTGCATTGATTTTAAGCAATATTGACATTGTTTACTTGTTACTAGCACCTGGGTAGCAGTCTACGTTTCATAATTGCTATCGTATTTTGAAAGATTATGGTCAAAGCACTCAATGAGTACCTTTTGCACCCTTGAATAACTTGCATTAAGAACAACAATCAGTATATCTTTCTTAAAAACAAAATTTCCATAAAAACTGGTTTGAGTAAGGAAAAAAGATACCAAGATTTTTAAAATATTCAAATAAAATTTGCATATAGATTTGAAAAAATGCTTAATGGCATTAGCATTACTTTGTCTTTCATAGTCATGAAAAAGAATAGGTATTGACTTTGCCAACAATAATAATGCACACATTCAAGTTTTAGATGTCTTTCTGTAAGTATAGTTGGCAAATTGCTTTGGGTCAACTTGCATTTTTTTGCATTGCTTTTCCAATGTACAGGTACTTCCATTAATATTGAAAGCTTTGATTATGATCTGTTAAAAATTTCCTAAACAAAGTTTGACGCAAAATTGTCAGGGGATACGACTGTGAGGAAAAAAGTTTCGAATTCTTAAAACCAAAAAAAAAGCTCGTATTTTTGTTTAGCCTATATATTTAGTGTATAATTATGCTTTACACAGTGAACAAGGGTAAATTGTACTTGTACAAGGGTAAATTGTACATGGTAGACGTCATTACTCAAAATCTAGTGATAAATGGATTGTGCAGTATTATACAATTTATTTATTGTGTTGTACACTTATTAATTTGTATATTAAAATGTAAATATTTTCCGGGTATGTTATACAGGAATCTAAAAAAATGTGAAATTTTATTTATCTATTTATTGATAGTAGGTTTAATTTTTCCTAACACCCTTTATTTCAAAACACATAAACGGATCAATAATGGCAACTGGTTAAACAAAAAGTGATGCTTCTTTCAACACAATCTGTTCTATTGACACTACAAAAGATTATCTGCTTTCATTCATTCTTTTTTCGGCCAAAAAGTTTCGTAAAAGGTATAACCGTTTTTTGAAGAGAAATCACACAACTAACATAAAAAAAGAAATTCAAAAATTTTTAAAGGTGTGAAAAGCAGCTGAAAAAAATTATAGAAATTGCATTGTTAAGGATTATATAATATTTTTTATGACATTTTAGTTTTATTCTAAATATTGTTTTTTTCCATTCGGTTTCAAATAAGATGGAAATTTACACATGATGATTTATGAATGTAGGTTATTCAGTATAATATTGTTTTTAAATACCGAAAATTAAGTTTATGGAAGATTGTATTTTAAATACAAAGTGCTTTGAAAATAATTCATTTGCTTTATTTCAAAAGAATAAACACTGAAGATTAAATCAAAGTGTCAATTTTTTTGTTAAAAATTATAATGGTAGCATTTATTTAAAGCAAATTTAAGGTTTTGCTGTACAAATTGCAACGAGCAACTTAAATATCTCTTACTACAAATAAAATAATATTAAAGAGCTCTATGCATACTCTTCGTTTATCAATTTTAGAAAGTAAATCGATACATATGTTATTAAAATACTTTTGTTTTTGAGATTTTTCTTACTCGCGTGACAAGTTCAAATTATCTTCAGTAAAAAAGAATTTTTCCACTTGAATATGTTTGAAAAAGTGTGTAAAGGTACAGAAAAACAATCAAGATAGCCATTAAATCACGTTATATTGCTCAAGATTGCCGTTTATGCACATTGTGTTGAGAAAATGTTAGTAAACATCTTGTAGGCCTTCAGCTTAAGCTCCGTAAATCATAAATTCTTGATCTTAGTATATTTTGTTACTAGTTGCATTTTAAAATTTTGTGTTCTCATATTGACAACGGCTGTTTTATTTATAACGATTTTTAAGGATTTAACACCGTAAAGCAGTCGTTATTTTTGGTTTTACTGTTGTCAAGAACAAAATTTAGCTGCTAAGTAAATGGAATTTTAACATGCTATGTTAATCTCTTTCTTTAAGTTTAGGTTTTTAAAGTGCTTAAAGCACAGCATGTTTGAAAATAGTTTATAAACTAATACGAGTTAGAGTATTCTAAGGAAAAAAGGCTATGGTAGTTAGATGATGTTGTAAAAAGTCTGAACTGGTACCCATTTCTTAGTTACGATAGATTCAACGAGATCAGTTTATGTGGTAAAAGGTCTAAGCTGGCATCCACCTCTTCGCCAAGGTAGATTCAGCTATATCGGTTGATGTGAAAGAAGGTCTGAGATATGATAGATTCAAATAGATTAAATGTACCTAGTTCCTTATACATACTATCGTTTTGGCTTCAGACCCTTAGTATGTGTAGTTTTTACCTAAATCTCGAAACGAATTCTAGAAACATGTATCTCTGTATGGAAAAAACCTGAGTGAAAACCATTAGATCAGTTGGCAAAACAAATTCTAGATTTTTATTCGACTTTTTTGGTAACAGAGTGAAATATCTAGCTTAAATCAAAAAGGGGCAAATTTTTATTTATTATTACAATTAGCATTTGCATTTACTATTACAATTAACTACGTATTCATGCATACAAAATAATAATAAATGCAGGTCTATTATCACCTACGCATCTTCGCATTAAACTCAGTTAACATAGTATGCGTATTAAGTTTCTTGTACTTAAATTACTAGAAAAGTTTATATGGAATTTAAGCTTTCTAGAAATTTTATAGTGATACTACAGTTTTTTTCCACTTTATATAAAATATTAAGCTTATATGTATTAAAATAAATATCGGTATTTCTTTTTTTTTTTTTTGTAAAAACATACTGAACTTCTCAAGTGAAAAATAATGTAATTCTATTTGTTTTCTGTAAAACTGAATTTAATTCAGATCAAGAAAGCTTGTTTCAATCACAAATAATATCATGTTGATGTTTGATACTTTCTACTGATGCATGATATGTAAAGAAAGGGTTTGGCTATGATCATAGGCATTCACCATTTGTGTTCTCGTACTTTTTTCCCCCCTAAAATGTTTCGCATTAAATTGGAAAAATATTTATTTCCCATTTCGAATTGGTAAGGGAAATCATTTTCCTTTATGCCTGTTTTTTTTCTTCAAGTTCAAATACCCAATTTATAAGCTGCAAAATAAATATTGCAAGTAGCAGGAAATGGGTTATGCTTTATTATTTCTTCGTACGCATTTTTATACATATTCCAAATTTTTGTATTTAATCAATTGTTGCTGAAATTACAATACAACACACTTTTAAATTCGAAAAATTATTCCAAATATTGCCATATCTATTTGCTGCTCAAAAGCTCTTTTAGGGGTTTGATGTATCTGCATTTTTTACTAAAGATATATATATATATATATATATATATATATATATATATATATATATATATATATATATATATATATATATATATATATATATATATATATATATATATATATATATATATATATATATATATATATATATATATATATATATATATATATATATATATATATATATATATATATATATATATATATATATATATATATATATATATATATATATATATATATATATATATATATATATATATATATATATATATATATATATATATTTTAGAGAAAAAAATATCAAAAATGCAACTCATAACCAAATCACGGTAAATCCTTCACTTATTACATGTCGCCTAATTTATTAATTGTTATATTTAATACCATCAGTATTTAACAAACAATAAAAAATATTTTGAAATAATATTAATGAAAATAATTAAAACCAATGTGTAGTTATTATAGATAAAAAATTTAGTACTTTTATCAATAATTACTAATAATTAATAATGATATAAATAATAAATAATTAACAACTAATTATACCATCAATAATTATTATAAACCAATTATTAATTTGCTAGCAAGAGTTAGTAATTATTTTTTAAGCGTTGTCATTCATACGCAAAGATAAAATAAAATCGATATTTTAACAGGTAATCAGGAAGTAAAGAACAATACTTAAGCCTAGTATATGTTGAAGATAGGGCTTATTATACAGATAACTAGGATAGCAATAGCGCCGCATACAATAATTTGGCGAAGTTTAAGAGGAATAATGGTATGTTTATCTCGAATTCTCTTAGCTGTCTAGAGATTTTAATCAATTGTCAAAGAGGCGGTTCTGATTTCCTCATTAAGGCCACACGCAATTTAGAATTTCTCATTGATGTTGGAATTCAAAGCAGATGATTGGAATTCTGGATTATTCCTAAATCCCACCGAAATTTCTTTAATTTAATTTGATTTTCTTTTTTGAAAAATGTTTATTGATTAATTTAGAATGCGAATAAATAATGAAGACATAAACTCAATTGGTTTTTCACATTTTAACAGTTGTTTTTAAGTATGAAGTTTTACTGTAATATTTATTAGTTGGTTTTTTAAATTGATTGTAGATATATTTTGAGTAGATGTAGTTTTTGACAGCTATTTTGAAATTATAATAAACACCTGGATTAAGTTTACGATTGTACATTTACTTGTCGTAAGCTTTACCTGAGCTATTTTTCTTTCAATCATGCATAGCTATTAAAAACCTAGTTGATCACAGTAGCTAAAATGAATTAATAATACAATGAATTAATAATAGAATTAATTAACAATAAATTAATAAAAAAATTATTTAGTAATAAATTAATAATTAATAAAATGAATTATAATAAAATTAGTCGCAATACATTTAATTAATAATAAAATTATTAAGGATAAATTATATAATAATAAATACATTGATAATAAACTAATTAACAATGAAATTAATTAATAATACATTTAATTAAAAATGCATTTTATTTATAATACATTTAATTAATAATATTTAAATATGTATTTTTATAAAGGTTTCAAATATCTTGACAATATTATTTCCGTTCGGCTTTATTATTAGGATTTTAATTCTTAATTTTTTTTACCAATTTTTCAGTTTTCGTTATTATATTTTTGGTTCTAGTGTACCAGAAATGAAATCACATGATAAGATTTCATAATATGAGTAATATGCATAGTAAAACACGTGTAAGTTTATTCTCATATAATTTCATTAATAATACAACAATTTGTTTAAATAAAATAACTGCTTAGGTCATTTTGTAAAAAATTTTCAGTTTGTTGAAACTTAATATCATTTCGATAAGTGAATCAATTAATAGAAAAATAATTAATTAAATTCATTTTTGGAATAACTCTTTTTTGACTAATTTTCAATTTTTTTAATTACTGTAAATATATTCTTCTACTAAGAACTTTAAATCTTTAGTTTAATTTAGTTTTTCTTTTAATCACTTGAAATGTCACCAGAAATTTTATTCTTATTTCTTTAGAAACTGTGATAGATCTTATTAAAAACAACTTTTAAGTACAAATCTTAAGTAATGAAAGCTAAAATATTCAATGTTTATAAATAGGTTTTTCTTGGGGTGAAATGGATAGATAAATCAAGTAAATGGTTTCAATGATTGCATAATGATGTATGTATTTTCTCAGCCTTATTTTTAAATTTGATTTCTTTTTTCGAAATATTACGTCTAAAACAAAAAAATGAATTCGATTATTTCTAGATATCCTTAGAAATTCACAGCTATCGATGAAGCGTATGTATCATTAATGTTTGAAATCTTTTCTATATATCAGGATTAAAAGCTTAAGGAAACGTAACTAGCGAACCGGAAACAAATTTAAGGACTTCTCATTTCCCGAACTTTAACAATTTATTTTCTTTTCTATTACCTTAAAAGTCCTTTATCTAGTCCTTCCCGAAAAAAGTAGAAGTGGCCTTTTACGTTTTACCTCTTTTGTTTTTTAGAGTTGCAACGATCTATCCCAATGATAGATTTTCCTAAAACAAAGCTAAAAGCACTTTAGGTAAGAGAACATAATTGCAGTTTTTTTTTATTTAGTAGTACTTTAAGTAAAGATGAGAAGCATGCAACAAATGTTAATTTAATTACTTGAGCACGGTTTTGCGAATTTATTTTTCCTGGTAATTAAAGTTTATATAGTTTTCTATGATTTCACCAAATAGCTAAAAAAAGATATTTTAATGAAAATATTATTTTGTTATTTTTAACCTTTTAACTATGTCCTTATATTGTGCATCGTGCTCTTTTTATAATGAGCTCCGACACATATGATTTTAAGCATTTTATCAATGTAAGCATACTATTTTCATATGTAATAGAATTCTATTTTAACGATATATTTTCGAAAATTGTCTTTTTTTCCGTTTAGATTTATTGGGATACATCAACCACTAAGTCGAGTAAACTTTAGCGTGATTTTCGAGTTAATCGAATTTAAATATTTCGCAAGATTTATCAACATACTTTGAAATAAATAAATAAATAAATAAATAAAAAAAATTATGTTTTTTTTAAAAATTCTGTTAATTTGATATATATCTTCAGTTCATCATAGTTAGCGTTCATGACAATTATTAAGAAATAATTTTAAAAGAATAAGCATTGAAAAGTTGCATTTGAAATTTATGCCTAACGCTCTATCAAGCACAATTAAAATCACATTATTTTTTTTTATTTATTTGTACAACATTTAAAAACTAACAGGAAAAAACATTTAAATATTATCGTAACATTATTCAAGCAACATTTGCATGTAAACTTAGATTATATTTAAGTAAAATATGAAATTTTTTTTACTGAAACTGGTGCTTCAGTTGTTTCGAAATATTTTCCGGTACTTGTTTGTAAACATGTAGAAGTATAATACGTGCACTGTAAAAAATTCCGGATAAAATTACGGTATAAAGTTTCGGGATACTGGGGACTTAAATTTATAATTAAATATATGCATAAATTATATTTTCTCTTTAAAATATACCAGAATTTCTACAGTAATATTTATTTTATTAGAGTTATTCAGTGATTTTACAATAATTATTACTGTAAAAACTAAGGTACAACAGATTTATTTTTGAGTTATATGTTTAGGTAAAAGTATTGAGCACCGATTCAGAATTTTTTACAGTGTGTGTAATTGCATAAAACTTTATCTTAAAGAACGTGATTTTTTTGTTATGCATTATCTTTTATGCTTATTGATGTTGTTGGTACTTTTCAGCATTTATAATGTGAGTTTAGTACTTTGCTATTCTGTTGAAAGTATTAAATTTTACCAGTAATTCTTAGAAAGCTTTTCGGTAGTTATGTTTTCCTTTGTTTATTAGGTTTTAGAATTTTCTATATAAGTGCTATATATAAATAACTTTTTATACAATGTTGTTTGCATATCAACACTTTTTAATACTAATTTAAGTACTTTGCATCGTTTTCCAGCCATCTGTTGTGAAATGAATAGGTTAAAGAATGGTAAATGATTAAGATTAGTTTTAAAAAATTGCATTTGATTGCCAATTAAAAATTGGAATACAATTAAAAAGTGCTTTCCAATATGGTTGTAATATCGTTATTTTATTTATTATCGTTCTAACAGTCTCTAAATATAAATTAGAGGGGTTTTTATTTTCAAATAGATTATAATTATAAAATAAAATAAAAATGTAAAGATTAGCTCTAAAATAAATACAATTGAGGGCACAGAGAAAGTAGACACATTAACAAGGACACAGTTCGTTCAAGACATACAAGATTGTTTCATTTTTATTGAATAATTTTTCGCCTGCCTCTAAAATAAAATTGATGGCTTTCATTATTTAAAAAATTACTTAGTTTTGTTGCAGTTTGAAAATAAGAAAGCCTGTTAAGTTGATATAAGTATAAATTTAGTTCATTAAGATAGAAAGTATACGAACAATTATATATTTAATCACTTCGACTAAAGGGGTAAAATTAATATTCACCTATTAATGTGGTCATATACTCTAATGAACTGTTTAAATATTAATGAACTGGGCGATAGTTTCAAGTATCAATTAACTTTTCCAGAAACTCAATATTTAATTCATTATATAGTTCAAAATAAGTCCTCTAATAACCATGCTAATAAATGCAGTATTTTACCACATGGTTTATTTCTCATCTGTATTAGTTAAACAATTAATTTCCATTGTCTGTTTAGTCAAGTATATAAAGTAATTGTATTATTCTAAAGAAACTTTCTTTTCAATCTATTTCTTAGTTGAGAAGTTAGCCACCTGCTCAAATAATACTAATGGACAGGGCAGGTAGCCTAGCAAAACGACCTTTTTATAGTTATTTTTCCGTTTTATTCCCTTTTTATACGATACGTTGGCTAAAGAACGCAGGGAAAAATATCAGGAAAAAGCAGCTGTGAGGTATTTTTTTCCTTCAGATCATCAGATTCGGGGAAAAAGCGAGGTAACTTTGATAATATTTGTCCGGATGCCGCAATTCGTAGCAACCACGCTGCTGTGTTGGGTATTTCGAAAATATTATTAGGATATTGTTTTCTTCGTGTGTTGATATATTAGTGTCATTGTTCGAGTGTTTGCAGTACATTTGTGATGTGGTAGTTTGCCGAAATTTGACGTTAAATATGATCTAATAAAAAATAAGTAATCTGTTTTTATATTACCGATAAACATTTCTTTCTTTGATATCTGTATAGATCATAGCAATTAATAATAATAAATTAACAATATCGCTTCATGAGTTATTATATTATTAGGATATTGTTTTCTTCATGTGTTGATACGTTAGTGCTATTGTTCAAGTGTTTGCAGTACATTTGTGATGTGGTAGTTTGCCGAAATTTGACGTTAAATATGATCTAATAGAAAATTAGTCATTTCTTTTTGTATTGCCTATAAACTTTTCTTTCTTTGATATCTCTATGGATAATAGCAATTAATAATAATAAATTAACAATATCGCTTCATGAGTTATCAAATTTTAATTCAAAGCATGGAATTTAGTGAAATAAAAAATGTTTTTAGTTCTTAATAAAGCGTTTTTAATGAAATATGAACTTTAGTTTGAAAAGAATAATGCTAGTTTGGTACACATGCAAGAAAGGAATAAATTTTAATTACAATATTGATGCATTTAATTTTACGTTTGATAATTGTATTCTAAATATTTAAATAGTTATAAAAAGGTTAGGGGTTGGAGCAAGACACAAAAAAAATGGTTAAATTAACTGCCGCAATTTCGGTAATGCAAAGCTTCGAAGTAAAATTTTTTGTTATGTTAAATTATTTTTTCATTACGTTGCTTTCATGCTAATTATCTATTTCGTAGGTATTTAGCTATATATTTAATGCATAAAAATAATAATTTAGCTTTAAATATGGATTTTACACATTCCAAAAATAATTAAATTTTAATCTGCATATTCAGGAAATCACATTATTTTTAGCGCAATAAACATTTATATTTGTACCATTTTATCTTTAAAAAGTTTAAAAGAATGGAATTCGTTTGTTTTATCTTAACGCTACTGCATATAAAAGCGTTTTACAGAAAAAAACTGTCAAAGCTATAAACCAGCATTTTCGGAAACAAAATCTATGCTTAAGAGTTTTTAAACTGTATCTAAAAAATAGTAAACCATGTACAAATGAATATTTTTCAAAAGCAGAGTTTTATATAAAAAATTAATTAAATATTTTAATTTTGATACAGAAAGAAAATATTATTCTGAAACCCGCTATTCTAATTAAAATAAATCAATACAAAGATAATTTACTCAACAGAGCAAAAGCAAAAACTAGATCATTTTGTACCTAGAATTGAGTAATTATAGCATCGTAAAAATACCACTCCCTACATAAAATAAAAACCAATTCTTTCATAGAAAGCTCTCTGCCATTTATTTCTGCTCAAGTAAACTTCTAATGATATTTTGAGTTTTAATTTTTTCCTTTATATTGTTGCCCGTTTAAGAAGAAAAAGAAATAATTTTACACCAGCTATTTAAAAGGAAACAATTACCTCGGTATCTTAATTCCATTAAAAGTAATCATGATCAATGGTTGAAATTTGGTCATTAATAACATTTCGAGCAAAGAAAAAAGGAGGAGTTTACTTGGGTCAAAGTGAATAGTGGATAACGATCTGAATAAATGTAACTATTTTAGGAAAAGTGGCATTTTAACCAATGACTGAAACTCATGGATGGAGCTTGTTAAGTTTTTTAGGAATAGAATAGTTTCAAACTCATTTACATATGAATATTGTCTGGGAAAGAAAAACATTTGTATTTACTTTTTTAGTTTTACTTAGGTTAATAATAAAGTAATTTTTTCTGCAGAACTAAAAAAAAAAGATAGTTTCTTTCATTTTGTATTTTATTATTTATTTATTCCTTTCTCTTATTTGTTTAATTTTTTCAATCTTGCTTGTGTTAAAAATGACTTGAAGTGAATAGTGAGTTGAACTACTATTCATTAAGTCCCGTTTTTTTTTTTGTACATTGTATGTGTACATAACAGATGTTACAAAAAACGGTAACAACATACATGGAGAAAGTATTTCTATGAAAATTACTGTACTGTATGGTAAAGACATTTCTTTTGAAACCCCCACCTACAATTTCGGTAATATAAACCAAAATACACGGTTTATAAACCATGTACTTGGAAATTTTTCCGTTAATAGGATTCCGTTTTTAAATTACAATAGTTTAGGAACTCCAGGTAGCAAATAGAGACCTACAACATGGTTAGAAACTATATAAATAGTTATAATATCACTTTTAATAAGCAGCTATTTTAAGCTAGCATGCTTCATATCAATTTTACTGGAAGGTCAGATAAATTAAACATTAATCAAATCATATGCCTTTAAAAGAAAAACATTCTCTTAAGGAAATTACAGAATGTTTTATAAATTCGCTTACATGTTTACTATTTTCTAATCGTCCTGATTATTTTTTTACGAGACTATGAATGAATCTGCTTTGCAATATAGTTTAAAAATTATAAAGAGAAATTTGAAAACATTCAGAAATCGGTATTGAACTTTATATGACAAAGCAGAATTAAACTACATTTTCAAATAGTGATAAATAATTCTTTCAACATTCATTTATAATTAACAACATTCACCAACATTCATAAATAATTCTTTCAACATACAATTGTGAATACAATAATAGTTTTTCACATTCACAACTAGCGTGAGTCTAACGTTCATAAATAAAATTCAGTAAAAGTTAATCACTGAATCCTCTATACACTTTTTTAGAATCCTATAGACCTCGTATTTAACTGAAGAATATTCAATAAAGGCATTCTATATTTTCATATTTTTAAAGAGAAATTTTAAATAAATAATATTTAATAGATTAGTAAAAAATTATTTTCGATATAGAAAATAAATTTTCATTGGAATAAAAAACAATTTAGAAAACAACAATCGATCAACAATCTCATAAGTTTTCTTACATTGTTTTAATACTCTAGTTAAATCAATGTGAATAAAATCATTAAACCCATCCTTATGTTTATCACACAATTCAAATTCAAGCCTACTTTAACTGGTTCTCAGAAGTTATAAGATTTACTATTCAAAGACGGAGGGACCCAAATTTAGCATATAAATCCTTTCGTTAATGACTTTATTCTCTAGAAATGCGCCATCATCATCCGAGGTGAATTTACGTCAAGATTAATTTTAAACTGGAGACCTAATCCTTATAGTTATCCCATTTGTGTGAATGTTATATACAACGGAAGCATATATTCAGATTTATTTAATGCAAACATTGTAACAACTCAAGTTTGAGTTTTCAATGTGATTATTCCGTCGTAATTGTCAAGGAAATAATTGGAAAGCTTCAGATTATGAAATTATTTAATAAACAAATGCTTAATTTTAATTATTTAAATAATGGTTTGTTTTTATGTATTTTAATTATTTTAGTTTAATATCTTTTCAGATGATAGACTATTCTTTTTGTAAAGTGAACATTAATTTTAATCAAGCAACTTGATATAAATATATTTTTTTATATAAAATTGCAACACTGTAAAATCAAATTATGGTAAAAAGAATCGAATTATGGTAAAAAGTATTGGCACTCAGGAGGCCATTACTTAATATTTAAAAAATTATTTTTTTCGGAACATGTGATTGAACGAAAAATCTGATGTACCGTAAATTTTACAGTAACAATTACCATAAAGTCTCTGAATCAATCTAATTAAATAAATTTTACTGCAAACGCTACGATGTAATATTTTACGTCAAGAATGTATTTACGGTGAACTGGATATTATGGAAGATGCACCTGAATTTCCGGTACTTCATACCGTAATTTGATTAGGGACTTTTTTCACTGTACTCTACTCAAAAAAATTTTAAAGCAATATTACTGAAATAAATGCTTAGTTTTTCAACTTGTATTATAATTTGAAATCTATGTGTACAAAAATAATGTTAATTAGTGAGATTAATTTACTTTATCAGTTTTGTGAATAATGTTGGTTTCGTAAATGATAAGTCAAATTGGATGAAGATGAAGCTAAGTTATTACTAAATACTTAATTTTAACTGCTTAAGTTATTACTAAATTTATCACATTGTTTTTGATTGAGCAGAATTCATAATGATAATGGTAAGTTTATAAGTATAATAATTTTCTACGTGAAGTTGTAAGTTAATAATAAGGTTACTAATGATATTCCTTAATAATAAGACTAAATGAAAATTATTTTTCTTCTCTATGTGAAATAATATTATTAAAATATTTTTATTTTTTTTAAACAAAAATTTAATATTAGTTGAATACATTTGGTTTCTTAATTACTTGAAAGAAATTTTCGTGAATTTTTAAAGTAACGTAACTAATAATGCTCAAAACTAAATTATAGCTGAAAAAAACATTATATTTCATTATTTTACTATATCAGAATGTTAAAATATTTTCATAAAAAGAAGAATAATTAAGTCAAAAGTAAGAATAAATAAAAATAATTGTTGAAAAATACTTAGAATTCCTAATAATTAAATATTTATAATTAAATATTTAATTATTATGAATTTATAGTTATGCATTTATAATTCAGTAATAATTTTTATGCTATCATTATTTTTATATGTGGTCAATTAGATGGTAGTCAGTCATTAATTATTGCTTTGTTTTTAATTAAATTCAAATTATTACAATAATAAGATGAATTTTAATGCTAAGAATATATTAATATCAAGAATAAGTTAAGTGTTTTTTTAATTTATTAATAAAATTTTATTTTATCAAAAATAACTTTGATGCAAAATTTTAATCTTTTTTGAAAAGACTAATCAATTTCTTATAAATTGTTACGATAATTAAGATAATTATAATAATATGAACTTTTTAATATCGCGAATATTAAAGTTAAAAATACATTCAGAGTTATCTTAAAAATATTTGTAAAGTAAAAGTTGAATTTCTTTGTCTACATATATATACATTTATATATATTATACCTTAGTTATAATAATAAAACTAATTATAAAATTAAAAGAACAAGAATAGATCAAATTTATTTTACGAAAATAAATAGAAACATTAATTTCAATTGATAAAATAATAAGTAAGATATTAATGATAATAATGACAATAATAATGATAATAGTTATGATATTGGTAAATTTAGTATATAATCATAATTATATACTAAATTTATCTTGATAGTAATAATAATTATGTATATATAAATATATATATATATATATCATATTTAAATAACCAGAATCAGTGTATTTTTTTTATCATTGCATAAAATAATATTTTTTGCATATTTTTGAGACAAATTCTTAATCTTACATTAAAAATTAATCAATCTAATTTTTTTGATTAATTACTTAAGGATGCTTCCGGTAATTTTAAATTAAAATAACAATACTTGAAATTAGAATATTTTTAAAAAACGTTAAATGCAGTTAAATTTATATTTTCAATTACAGTAAAACTAGTTATAAATTTAATAATAACAATAAAGTTATGATTAACAAAATTACAATAAATTAATCAGAAACTTTAATAATGGCAATTGAGCATCAACAATTTTTGTATCAACAAATTTATGTATCAACAATAAGTATCTCGATATAAGATTTTATTTCTTACTGTAATGCAAGTTAAATTATTGCCATCATAAAGTGGTTCGGAAGTTTGAAACAATACTTGGTCGCATAAAAGCAAAAATGGGTGTTTAAACAAACAGTTAATTCATCATCCTCATACATAATGTCATATCAAATAAAATATAACTACAAACTCTTTACTAAAGAAGAACTAAAGCTGACAGCTTCACTAATTCAATTAGGAGATAAGTAAGAACTAATTTGTAGAGTTTCGTAATAATTTCATACCAGACTAATTTGATATGATACTAAATTACATAAATGTTTTGCAACAGAGTGTTCCTATGAATTCTATGAAGTGATTTTCAAAGGGAGTTTCATCTTGGATAATGAATAGAATGAGATTTAACTGTGAAGAAATGTTAAGGAAAATATTGTTTATTTGGCTATTTTCTTGACTCTGTGATTTTAGTTTTGCACACTTTTCTTTTTTGCTTTTTATTCAGAGGTTAAAACATGTATTAAGTGAGAGCTTTGCTGTGATCATCCGATAAAAGCCGTTTTTTTCTTGGTGGAAATTTTGATCAATTATTTAAAAAGACGCTTAAATGTTTTTACTTTATTTTACATGTTTAGAAATAAAAAAACTGCTGTTAGTAAAAAATTGCTTGAACCAAAATGCCCGTGTGTTAGACAATGCAAAGTTTCATTTTTCAGGTATCTGAAATTCAGACGATTCTTATTTAATTTTTTTTTTATATTTAACAGTTTAACAAGTAGTTTGCAATTCTAAATCTTTTTGCAATAAAATGAACAACAATAAAAACAATTCAGTTATTATCATTTAATTCTGAAAAAATATCTTTAAACAAATATATAATGAAAAATACTGAGTTCAACTGTTAAAAGTGTGCAAATTTTAGGACAAAATTTTCTATTGTATATACTGTCAAAATATTGATTAATCTTTTGTGAAAGAGAAAGTGAATGAAAAAGTTGCTTCTAAATTTATTATTGCAATCATAAGATCTAATTTTCAGCTATTTGCATATTCCTGCACCTATTGGTTTGTTAATGTTTGGATGATACAATTATATATATATATATATATATATATATATATATATATATATATATATATATATATATATGTATATATTATAAATATTGTACCTTCAATTAAATAATACATTTAAATACCATAAATTAATTACAAGTCTTAAACAGCCTAATTTAAAGTACTTGATAATAATCTAAACGTTGAAACTTTCTGCAACTATGGCCATTTTTTCTAATCTTAAATTAACATAAAATTAGGGCCTTCGCTCCCTCATCGATTCTAAGCATAAACTTCATGATTGATTCTCAGTTTCTTTTGGCCGCTCGAAATGAGCAGACTTTTACATCATAGTTAAAAATAAAAAAAATTGTTAACCGTATTAACGTATTATTATCATTAGAATTATTGTCCTAAAATGCGTATTATTAAGTATTATATTATGAGTACGAATACGTATTATACTAAGTACGTATCATGCGTATACGTATTATACTAAGTACGTATTATACGTACACGTATTATACTAAGAACGTATTATACTAAAAACGTATTATACGTATACGTATTATACTAAAAACGTATTATACGTATACGTATTATGCTAATTACGTATTATACATATGCGTATTATGCTAAGAATACGAATTATTGTCCCAAGACAACGTATTATTTTCTTAAGAATATTTTACTGTTCTCTTATTCCTACTAACTTTCACGCAAACTTCAATTTATTATTGCGATCAAATTTAAATTTCGCTTATCCTAAAATTCGTTTAGTCATTTTCACCTAAGCGAGTAACGTCGAGAAACATTTCATTTTTAATACTTTTGTGCAATTTTAAATACTCTCTATATAATATCAAGAATATAGAAATTTTTTATGCATAACCAATTCTGTTTATCGCTAAATCTTTTACTTGTTTGATGATAAGGTTATAACGAAATCTCACGCATTTAATTTACAATAAACACAACTGTTCGTCTTAAGTATTTAATTTTGAATTGAAATCAAAATAAAAGAATTTCAGAAATGATGTAAGAAAGGTATACTGAAAAATTGCGGGAGAATACTATTATATGAGGGATGAAAAATAACTTGCAGATATCATTCTGAAATGCATGAATTTTATGCTCGTGACTGCTAAAAACATCTTATTGTTTTTTTTAATATCATATGATGCAATGCTTTTGTCTAATGTCATGTTGTGCTGTTAAATAATAACAATCAAAGTGTTTGTCAAATAAAACAGTTTTTATAGAGAGATATAGGATGTAGCTGTTAATGAGAAATTTTATCTGATGTTAATGAGAAAATATGTTAATTAATATGATATTGAAATTAATGATAATGAATATGGTAATGAAATTAGGGCTAAAATATGCTAATGAAATTAATGTTAATGAGAAAAGCTGTGTATAAAAGTAAAATTATCCCTTTCTTCATCTCTGAAAAAAACTAGTAAATTCATTCAGAAACAAAAAAGTTTTTTTTTTAGCATTAAAATGTAGCTATTTATATGCTTTTTAATAATTAACTCAATTCATAAATATTAAAAACGGAAAAAAACTTAAAATTCATAGTGCTAGCTTTGTATTTCCTGCGTTACTTTGAAGCTTACTTGAAATGTCATTAAATTAAAAAAGTAAATAAAAGCGTTAAAAAATACAATAAAAAGTAAAAATAAATATTGATTCCTACGAATGGGAATTTGAAGCTCTGAATGATAATCGTCATTTTTATTTTTCCTTAAATTTTAACTAGCATTTATAGCACTAATTTAACAATCGAAAAAAACCCCCCATAAATAAGTAATAATATTTTTGAATTATTACAGCAATATAATAGTTACATTCATTATTAACCTTTACAATGGGAAACAATGTTTCTTATTTTGGTTTCTGTTGCGTGAGATTTTTTATGGATGTCAGATACTTTCGTATAATTCATTTCAAATCTACAATCTGCATTTTTTTCAAGTTATTTTTTAAATGACATTTTTAGTCTATTTTTTAGTTGAAATGTGTAGGAGTACGAACGTTATATATAAAAGAAGGTAACATAAATGTTGCGACAAACTTCTAGGGCAGTTAGGACAAATTATTGTTATTAAAATTGCGTAGGAACTTATGCCTGGAAATATCATACGCCCCTAGGGGAGCCTCCTTATTATGAACTGTTTTTTTCCGTGTCCTTCTGAATAATAGAGAATCGTACCAAGCGGCGTACATTCCGGGGCCTGTTCACCTGTGCAGTTAATCCTGATGATTAATCTTGATGATAATATGAAAATATTTTATAATTCATTTCAAACAGCAAATTACGATGCTGAATTTGTTATTGATATACCCTATTTTCATTTAAATTAAATTTCAGTTTCATCAATAGTTTTATCATATAAAAATGATAAATGCTTTTAAAAAGTTTGTTTAAAATATGAGATATATAACTTTTTAATACTAAAGCAAAAATACTGTTTCTTTTCTTTTTAAAAATGCTTATTTTTATAGGCCAGTCATTTAATACATAATTTATAATTTAATATGTAATTTTTTCATGGAAAAATTATAAATGCTTTTAAAAAGTTTGTTTAAAACATGAGATATATAACTTTTTAACACTGAAACAAAAATACTGTTTCTTTTCTTTTTAAAAATGCGTATTTTTCTATAGGTCAGTCATTTAATATATAATTTAAAAAGCACATTTTTATTATTGCGTTGGCTCATACATCATGCATTCTTCTACCTGCTATTGATTTATCGATTTTCACCTGATAAATAGAGAGTGTCATTGACAACTGAAAGAAAGATAAATAACATCGAACATTTATATCAAGAAATGTTTTAAATGGAACGCCACTAACATCTGCCATATTTTCTCGAAAATAGTTACTTTACTTTTGAGCAACAATGAAAAAAAAACCGTTGTAATTTATGTATAAAGTATGAATTTAAAGCGTTCCAACCTAGAAAACTAATATAAAATGTACATAAAAAGAGAAAGTCTTTTAGAATGAATGAGTTATCTAGAATTGTATATAAATACATTTTTGTTACATTCTTGTATTTTTCTGGCATCCGTTTTCATTAAAAATGGAATTTTAATCTTGAATGTATTTTTATTTAAAATATATTGGTTTAAGATATATCTATCGTGTTGCAATTATATACTCGATATATATTGTTCACATTCACTTATTTTTCGTAAAAGAAGTTGTTTTTTATAAATTATCAAAGAATTATTAGAAATCGTACAAACTATGATGTTTTAAACTATTGTTCCGAATGTACCAGATGTAAACAATAGTTTATTTAACTTATTACATTGCCACAATTTTAAAATACAAGCGGTAAAATAATAACACTGATTAACAATTTTGTTGTTGCATACCAGCAAATATTTGATTTTGCCTAATTCGGGTGAGGGGATTTCAAACCTAGAATTAGTTTTGCTCCAGAGACTTCGTTTAAATAAGATTTTATTCAATTTTTTTAAAACTGTGTAAGTTTGAAAATGTTATAAATTACAGGGGGTTGCGTAAATGTTGCGAGACACTTTTAGGGGAGTTAGGGCACATAAGCGGGATTGGAACTGTACAGGAAACCATGTCCGGAAATGGGCTCTTACCCTGTTATGCACTGTTTAAAATTTCATTCTAAAATTATGGTAAAATAACTGGCAGCTGTCTGTCCATCTGATTAATCGTAAAGTTTACGGTAAAGAACATTTGTTTCCTTTATGGTATTGAAACCATTTTCAAAAAGTATGGTTACAAAACCATGAATACAAAACTATACGGTTTTTCAGCCATTTACAACTAGCACTTTCAAAAACGTAAAAAAAGGTTAATTACTTAACTAGACATAGGAGCTCCGCTTTTCGTAGGGTAATGGGCATTGGAGAGTGCCGGACACTAGAAACTCTTCATATGTTGAAGGGAAAGGGGGAAATATTGAGGTGACAACACTAGGACTTGAACTCCAGTTCTGCCGGTCATGAGATTGACAGATAAGCCCACCCGGCTATGATATACACGCAATTGCAAAGGACTAAGCTTCATTAGGTGGTTCTAGTTAGCGTGATAAAATTCTGGTTGTTTAACCATATTAGGTGAAAGCAGTTAATAAAAAGTTTTTCTCACAATTATCAGTTTGATTACCATTTTATTTATTGTTATTTTACCATTCTGATTAAGTATGGTAAAATAATCATTCAACAAATTGTTATTTAGCAATTTCTTCCGAGAAATTTCTGATAGTGTGAACTGTTTGAATGCACACACACAAAATAAATAAATAAATAAACATTTCATAACATTTTGTGATTATTATTATTTTTTTTGCATGAGATTTCTTAACAGATCTAGCGGTTTTAACATCATTGTTTTCAAATCTACAAGCGGTTTCTCTTTCCAAGATATAACTTTTTCTAACTGGCATTTTTAATCTAATTTTTTTTCAAAATGTACAAGTTTACAAATGTTACATATATGCCCGGTAATGTCGTGTAAGTGGCTTGAGACTATTTCCTGTTTTTTTCGTGTGTGAGCTTTCAAACAATCTATAATAGGGATAGCTCCTATTTTTCGGGCATGGTTTCTTGTGCAGTTTCAATCCCGATGATGTGTTCTTACTCCCCCTAAAAGTGTTTTGCAATATTTACTCAACCCCCTGTAACTTTAACGTGTAAAAACTTGTACATTTTGAAAAAAAAATTAGATTAAAAATGTCGTTTAAAAAAACTGCAGCTTGGAGAGAGAAACTGGTTGTCGACTTGAAAACAATGATGTGGAAACATCTAAGATATGTAAAGAAATCTCTTCAAAAACAAAAAACAAAAAATCTCTAAATGTTTTCCAGTGTAAGTTTCTCTTTTAAATAAATAATGAAAAATTTCCTTTCATTATTTTATTATATGCTTGGTGTAAATATTTTTAGTATTTGAGGGTTTGTGATAGATCCTTATTGCGAAAATAAATTCGCCAACCCGTCATTTTATTAAGATTTCCCGATTAAAGATTTTATTCTTTTTTGCATAATATATATATGTATTATTCCATGTAAATGATGACATTCAGCTGTTTTGATATTTTAAATAAGTGCTACTAAAAGTAAAGATTGAAAAAACATTAATTTCAATCGTAATCTCACCTATCTGATATTTTTTAGTCTCTCCCCATTTTCTGTTCCGTTTCTAATGAAGCTGACTGTTTTAAGCAATGGAGCAGTTGTATGTTTTTCTTTTTTTCCTTTATGTATATTACATAATTTACAAATTTAGCTATTACAATGCAAAAAAAGTTCTTTCAAGGTACAGAGAAGTAAAACGGAATTAAATAGAATCTAAATTTGAAAAAAAATTTTCAAACACAATAAGTCCGAATTGTGAGTGATTTGTAGTTCTGGGTATACCATCTGTTTTTTCTACTGTGGTTCAATATGTCCCAAGAGCGAATAGAAAATGGGAAGAATGAATATTTTAACATTCGAAGAAAATCAATATTCTCTCCAAAGAAAAATAGAACTAGACAGAACTCCAAAAAGAAATATTGGACGGGCAAAATATCGATATTGTGAAACACATTTTCTGAAGACGAAAAATAAGGTGAAACTTCATGAAAAAAATTTAAATAAAATATAGTAAATCAAATATTAAAGTTTTTATCAATTAACTATTCTTTATAAACCTTTGTAATCTTATATGTTCTGTTAGGTAATAAAGTTTCATTGTATAATGTAGTTCTCAAGTTATTATTTTTTAAAAACTGTTGTAACTGCAAAATGTAAAGTTTGCTTATACGAAATTATATTGCGTATGCAAAAACATATTTATGATAAAGCAGGCGTTGTAAGCAAAATTTGCTTTAAAAGCCTATTTTTAAGTTATTTTAGATAAAAATTTATTTCACGATTAATAACGGAAAGTATTTATGAGTTTACCTGTCATGATGCTATTTTTTCTCACAAACTGCAAACAATGCCAGATCCAATTACGACTTTCAATGCCAGATCATCCGTAAAATACATTTTTACCGTGAAATATTATGAAATATTTTTTACAGTAATATTTATTTAATTAGATTGATTGACTGATTTAACTGTAATTACTGTAGATATTATATATTTTTTGTTTCGTAACATGTTCCAGTAAAAATGAATTTTAAGGTAAAACGCAGCAGCACACAGGATGGCTGCACATTTTGCCATAACTTGATCCGGAATTTTTCGAAGTATTGTTTAGAATGCTAATTAAAAATATATCTATACATATAAATTTAGTTTCATTCATTTGCTTTTGTTTAGTTGATTTATACGTTTTATTTATGGATTGTTAAAAACAATATTTTATGTCTCGTCTGTCGTGTGTCAGATATTTAAATAATAATTTAGTAGTTTCAGAAAATCTTAACTATTTCGTCTTTTTCATAATTGTTTAATGTGTTTGAGTTTCGATTTGTCTTATTTTTAAAAATTACACGTTAAAAAAGTAAATCAAATATTCTCGAATATTATATAGGTTTTTTAGCGTCAGATTTAAAAACGTTAACGTAATTTGTATTTTTAATTTCAGAGAAAAAAAAGCGATTTTTACTAATTTTACTTTAAAGAAATCTAAAAAAACAAAGAAAAGACTTCGAGTAGTAATTTAAATTTTCAGTTTTAAATCCTATACTGAGAATTAATAATTTTGAAACATCAAAAGAAATAATATGGAATGATTTAATGCTTAAAAACAGTTTCAATGATAGAAAAAAGAAATCATAGAAGGAAAGAAAAGGCGCCTCGTTTCACAGAATATTTGAGAAAATAAATTAGTTGCGACATTCTTTTTTCACTGCTTAACTATTTAAATCTCATTGAAATTCAGCAGCTTGCATCTTTTCTTTCAACTTTTATAAGGAAATTTATTGCTTATTTTTAATAAATTAAAGAAGATGAAAGTCTTTTCAGAATTTTCTTCATAAAATAAAGAAATGCATGGGGAACAAGATAATGATGTGCTTTTTTATGTTGAGACATTAATGATTTTCAGTTTAAATATCTTTTTGAATGTTTGGTATACTTTAAAGTAGCTAGGGAAACGAACAAATATAAGTAATAATTCAGTTTCAAGTTTATCGACGTTTAATTTTGCAAAAAAGAAATATTTATAGATTGTTTATTTTTAATAAAATGTAAACGTATTAAGTCAATTTATTAGAATTCAAAACAGAGGTATTGATTATTTTATTTCGTGATGAATTAAAATGAAATTTATATTATGTATATATATATATATATATATATATATATATATATATATATATATATATATTATTTTTACGCTATACACTGTAAAAAATTCCAGACCAAATTACGATATGAATTACCGCCATCCGGAAATTCCATTTTTCCGTAAAATCCTATTTTACCGTGCAATGTTATACGGTCTATTTTTACAGTAATTTGTTTAATCAGATTGATTCCAATGATTTTACTGTAATCATTCAGTAAAAATTACAGTAAATCAGACTCTTTTTATTCCGTAACATGTTTCGGTAAAGTGGATTTCACGGTAAAATATACCGGCACTCTCAATGCGGGTATTAAAATTTTTTTCAGTGTAAGACACACGTTCCATGCGTCCTACCATTTTAAAAGGTAAAAAGAAATGATCACCAATAAGTATTTTATGCAAAGTTTAAATCAGAAAATGTATTTACGTTTCTTGAATGGGATGGTAGAAATTGATCGCTTTCAATTAATTGTTCGATTCATTAATGTGAAAAAAATTAAAATACTTTATCATTTATAAGAGCTATTTAATAATAGCCTGTTTAATATAATTATCTATTAGTTTTAAATAGTTTTTTAAGCTATCCATTGAATAGAAAACTTAAAACCAAGCATTTTTAAATGAATCTGATGCATTCTAATTAAATCTGGTTAATTTACTCAGAGCTTGCTCGACTTTTCGCTTCTCATTAAAATTTCACAATATCATAAATATCGTATTAGTATATGAGCAAAAATAGAATACTTTTTGTGAGATTAAATAAATTAGGTAGAGAAGGTACAAAGTATTCTTTTATGGCCATAATATATTCTTATAATTACTTTTTCTTTGTTAACATGCAAGAATCATGTTCCTTTCCTCATAGTTTTAATTCATGAAACAATGAATGTATGTTAAATCGATAAGACTTAACCTTTGAACGAACACTTTCCTTTGAATGAGATTTCGATTCATTGGCAAGTAGCCAAAAAAATAAAAAATTCCCCTCAAAATATTCTTTCACGGAATGCTGGGTAACAAACATTATTTTTCATTATTTGTAACGACATTTTTGGTTTTATGGGTAATATCTTGCCGCCTTCAAAGTTTAAGTAATATCATTTCGTTGACACGGATTACCTAATGCTTATGGTTTGACTTTATAATGAGAATTTTAAATACGGAAGAAAGCTTGTCTTGGAGGGAAAAGTAATATTATATGTTTCTTTAATACCGTTTTGAGTTTATTTTGTTGGCAGAAAAATACGGAGATGAAGATAAACTGAAGTTCAGCTCTATTATTTTCATTTATTTGGTTTCAGCCTCTTATTTTTTGTAGAAACAAACATCAGTGATTTTCATTGTTTTTTTTCTGCCCTGGAGGAGAAACTCTCATTTTTTAATGTGTTTATTATGCTAATGATAAAATGTTTTACATATTTATAGTAAATATGGATGTGCATTTGAAATCCTATTAGATCTTTTTTTCGAATCTACTTTTTTTCCAGATTTTTGCTAATCCTATATTTTTTGAATTTTTCTCTTGAACAACTTTCTAACTGCGTTTAAGTTGTTTTTTTAATTATATAATTAATGTTAATATACCTAGAACGATTCTATTAAAAAGTAGTTATTTTACAGTTTATGTTCCTTGTAAACATGCATCACTCGGCGCTGTGCTATCTCAGCGATATTTTTAACGTTTTATTGAGTCAATCATAGTTTACAACACCTCACCTATATGTCTTTTGTCACTGTAATATTATTTGCATTAGACGCTGTGCGCCCGATTCCGGTTAGTTTGCTCCTAAACATCGCATCGAATTTAGTTTATTTGTAATTATAAACAAACTGAAAATGTAGTGAGTTTTTTTTAAAAATAAATCTTCAAAAAGCTGTAAATGCTTAGGTTTTAAAATGTGAAGCTATACCATTCATCTCAAAGTGTGTAGACGTTAGGAATTTAAAAAAAGTGGCGGATTTTACTTATGGAAGTATAAATTCATTTTTTATGTTTTAATTTAAATGAAAATGCTATGTTACTTGATTGAAAACTTCATTCACTTCTAAAAATTACAAATTGGAAAAAAATAGTCGACACGTTTCGAACCTTCAAATATAGGCGCCCATTTTCTAGACTTGTGAAGAAATAAAAGTGATTTGGTACAAAAACGTAAAGTTGTCAGCAAGAAATGAAAAAATAAAGGTGGGAAACAAAACTAGAAAAAAAAAACCATGGTAGCCGAGACAGAAAAAATTATTGACGTTTTTTGTCTTCTCGCTCGGCTGCTGTCTTTTTTTCTAGACTTGTTCTCACCTAGTTCTGTTCTAGTCTAGTTCTCATCTTTATTTTTCCATTTTTCGTTGGCAACTTTAAGTTTTTATTTCAAACCACTTTAGCTCCATTAAATTCCCGTCTCGGAAATCCTGAAAATTGGCTGAAATTTTTGAGCTTTCGTAATATGTCGATTTTTTTTTCCAATTTGTAATTTTTTTGTAGTGAATGAAGTTTTTAATCAAGAAATATCTTTCCGCTTCACTTTCTTGGGATTATTATTTTAATAATGCTATGTTATTTGCCCATGCATTTATTATAATATTTTAAACATATTATTGATCTAAACTGATGTAACGAGAGATTTTAAACTTTTTTAATATTCATAAAAAAGTTCTAAGTGGTATTCTGAATTAAATATGTGCAGCATATACAACGGAAATTGGTCTAACAAATGGGACAAAAAGGAAGGATAACGAGTTTCTCTTCTGAAGAAGAAATTGTTCCTTAATTATACCTTTAGGGAATAAGTCTTGGAACAGTGCTAAATTGGAGTTCAAGACAAATGTGGATACTAGTTAAGTATAACAAAATAAGATTCAGCAGACTTGTAACAAAATAGATTTTGTTTAAAATGAAGCTAATTGGCAAGTTATTTGTATCAATTTAATTAGGAATTTATTGTAATTTCTATTGCAGAAATATTAGTTTTAGCACAATTGCGAGTTTGTTTTAATTGAATTTATTATCTACACTAGTTTTGTGAGAATGTTTCTAGAACGAATTATGCAAATACGAAATCTTATGAAATTCTTCATTAATGTCTAAATTATCATTGAGAAATATTAATATAAATTGATGTTTAATAACGAAATGATATTTTTTAAGGTTTTAAAATGTATTGCCACCCAAAAAAATAAATAATTATTTTTATTCAAAGTTTAGAGATTTAATTATTTATTTCTGTTGTCAAAAATAGCATTGTAATAATGATTCAATTATTCTAAAGCTGAAATATTAGCAATGGTAGAGCTCTTTGAAGTAGCCTGTTATTTAAAGTTTGAGTTAAATAGCTACTCGATATTTAAGCACCGGTTTTAATATTTAATCGTTGTTTTCACTACTCTGAAAAAAATGAAATTGCCTTTTTCTATCATATAGAAATTTCCGTTCACTCCGATTTTCTTTGAAAAACTGATGATTATTTCCTTTTTTTGCTTGATATAAAATTATTTGGTACTAAGAATATTTTTTTAGAATAAATCATTGTATAATTTAGCACGTTCGGTACTGATCTCGAGGCATCTCAAGATGATACTCTTGTGACTATGACTCGCTGGTGCGAGATCAGTAGCGAATGTGGTAAGAGAGACAAATGCAAATTTTTTGATTATTTTTAAATGCATATGTCACTTTAGTTTTTGAATTTTTTATGCAGCAACTTATATTTAATAGGTAAAGTTTTCTCAAATATTTTCAAATTATGAATTGTATATTTTTATTTTATGTTCGGTTAGAGTTAATGGTATTTTAATTAAAAGTATATTTCATATTATCGCATAACAGTTGAAGAAATACAAAATCATTACAAGAAAAGACCTAAATATCTCTCTTAGACGCACATTCTCTCATAAGTAAGATTCTTTAGTGAATATTCATGAACTGGAAAACCATTACAAATGGTACATTTAATTAATTTGCAGATATTTTTAATTAATGTTTCAATATACCGAAAAAATCATAGATTTGAAATGTATGCATCGAACGGTAACTTTTTAATAATTTGATTTTACGATTGATGTTTCAAAATTTTTCTGTTTTCTTTTAATTATTTCAATAAAGCATAAGCTTAAAAGCATTTAATTGTGGTAAGTTAATTTGCGATAAGTTACAATTCAAATAATTATGATGATATTAATTTTTTTGCTCCCTGAATTATAAATATTTGTTGAAATAATTTTTATTACATAAAATCTTCCTTTCCTTTTTCAACCTGCAGAATCCTTCTTTTAATTAACCGAACTCGGAGTTTAGAAAATGTATTCGACTCCAAATACTGCGAAAGATTTTTAAACTCTGACACCACAGCAATCCCAGAAATAAAACTCCCACTTTTGACGATTATTTCGTTAATTTTGAGAGTCATTTTGTCACGAAATCATGAGATTTCTGATGAACGAATTCTCAAATATATGACGAAACTGTTTCCTCAACTTGAAACATCATCGTAGAGCATTGTACGAGATTGTTAAGTAAAATGACGAAGCTAGGTTGAAGACTAGTTGATTGAAAATAAAGTGACGAAACAAACCGACCGGATGTATGGTTGGCCTCGTACCAAGAAAACCTGGTCTCGAATCCCATTTTAGTCATCGATGTAAGTTATCCCTTTTCTTCCACTTATATGGTGTACAGGATAAAGTGATTATTAGAAAAGTTAGAAATAATTTTGGAAAAAAAAATAGAAAGACGAAATACTTCGTTAATTTTCACGAAAATCACTTCATCGTAGTTATTTCATTACTATGACGAAATTTTTGCTCGGAGCATATGTTAGAAAACGTTTCCATCAAAAGCGAATTAAGTTTCATAATATTTGCGTATCAATATTTCAGAGAGCACCCTTATTTTTACATCAAATTGTTTTCTTTATGATTGTTTCCTTATATGTACTTTACATAGACAATAGCTGGGCAGTCGATATATGGGATCATTTTATTGCATGCATTGAAATCGTAGTGTTTCTTAAAAAAATGCTGACTTATTGACTTAGTTTCGTATTCATCGTTAATATGCAAACTGCTTGGAGCAATATTGCTCCAAACTGTTTGCATATTAACTATAAATAGAATACTGAAAGCTTGTATATTAGTCTTCCTGTGTGTATATTAGTTTCTAATATACGTATAAACTTGAATTTCCTGTTCCTAATGTGCATTTGCTAATTTGATTATTTGCATATCGCAGTAATTAAACATCTGAATAAGACATTCATGAATCTGGTCTTATTAGTTCGCAACAAAACTAAAGAAATAGGTTTAATAAAATATTACCTGGGATTACTCTCATTTACATGAAAAGTCAATTATTAACTAGACGTTCGCGAAATACCAATAAAAGAGTACATGGAATAAGAGGCATCAAAATATCCCAGCTATATCGGATTATTTAACCATTTGAAGCCTTGATGCAATTATTAATGTGCCTTTGCCTGAACGATTTGATCTCGTGCGCATTAATATTAATATTTCGAGCAAGTCTTTCGGCGGGGGGAGGGTCTAGACACGGGCAACACGTCGAAATAAGGTAATACCCCTATTTGCCAAGGCATCGATATTTCTTGGTTTCTATGGCAACCAAGGGAGTCGGTGTCGATTTCTGTAATGTAGAATATGCTTTGGATGCTATTTTCTCTTTTGTTTGCGGATCTTTCAACATTGGTCTTTCTAATCAATCATTCAGCATTGGAGTAAACTGGAAAAGTTTTTAAAAGACAAAGTGTTTTGCCTGCTGGTAAACAGAGCTTTCCTTTTGACTGAAAAGTGAATTGAATAAAAAAATTGGTTAGAATTCAATCATGAATTTTTTCCTGTTATTATGTAAGGTCTTAAGAGCTATTTTGTTGATAATAGATAATTTTTTTAACGTATATTCTGAGATTGTATTAAATTAATTGATTAGCGTTTTGAAACTGAAGAATATTATTTAGAAATGATATAACGATTGTCTGCGAAGCATTATTTAGATTTTAATGATGACTTCTTCTATTTTAAATATTAATAAAAATGAAATTTTAAAATCAAAAATTTTAATCATTCTGCAAAATAAAATAATCGTTGAACAATTGTAGTAAAAATCACCGACAATCAGGATGCCAGTAGTACATTTTATAGTAAAGCTTAATGTAACAAAAAAAGTCTGATGTACAGTAATTTTTCAGTAATATTTACGGAATCATGTATGTTATACAGAAATTAATTATTATTGTAAAAATTAAATAATAAAATTGTACCGTAAGTTTTCACGATTTTTTTGCAGTGCAGTGATTTAGCACAGAAAATATCTGAAACGGCTTAATGGTAGAATATACAAAAATTGTTTATTAAAACAAATAAAAAATATAAAAAATTAAAAAGTTGTGATCATCTTATTACGATCGCTAGTTACCCATTTGTCAAATGCTTCTTTCTGAATTGACTCCGTTTATCGCCACAACATTTCAAATCATGGGTTGCAAAAACTGTTTAAATTAGTGTTTGTCATCGGATTGGTTTTCAAATTCCGATTTCAAACTTTTTATTCAATTCCATTCGGAGGTGAATTGAATAAAAAGTTGGTTTCAAGTCAATCACAAATTTTTTTAATTTATCATACAAGGTACAAGGTATTTGAATAGCAGTTCTAATAAGGAAATTTCTTTCGTTTACATTTTGTTTTGTGTCTCGTGTGTTTGCATTTTGTTTAATTTATTACATTAAAGTTTCAGGATTAAATAACAGTACTTTTACATATGATTTTGATTACTTTTTTTTAATTCCGTTTTTTAATTTTAGCAGCAGTTATTTTGAATGATTCATCTCAGACAAAACATAAAGTCATTTAATAAATGAATAATTAAATAAAAATGAATAAAATAATTAAATAAAAAATAATGCTTGGGTAGACAAATATCTTAATTTTGTGCAAAAATTGTTTGGTTTGCGAAAAAAAATCTCTAGATACACTTTAAAAATATTCTCAAATTTTATTGGAGCATGTTATGGAACAAAAAATCATATATATTGCACATTTTATAGTTATAAGTAGCATACAATCACTGAAACACTCTAATTAAATATAACTGCGGTACAATATTTTATGGTAATGATGCATCTCTTGGCTTATAACAGATATATATATATATATATATATATATATATATATATATATATATATATATATATATATATATATATATATATATATATATATATATATATATATATATATATATATATATATATATATATATATATATATATATATATATATATATATATATATATATATATACATACATAGATATATATATACATATACATATATGTACATATACATATACATATATGTACATGTACATATATATATATATATATATATATATATATATATATATATATATATATATATATATATATATATATATATATATATATATATATATATATATATATATATATATATATATATATATATATATATATATATATATATATATATATATATATATATATATATATATATATATATATATATATATATATATATATATATATATATATATATATATAAATCTGATATTTTCACTTAAATAATTTCTTAAATAATCACCAATTTTCTGTGTAAAAGCAAAAAAAAAAATCGAATCATCATTTCATTCATATTTTTTATAACTTGTTTACTGTTTCTTAGCACTTAAAAACTAAAATAAAAATCTCTCCTTCTTTTTCTTTTTTTTCCTCTTTTTTTTCGATAATAAGGCTCACTTTAAAAATAATAACCTGCAAAGAATAAAATATTAAATGAAAATAGTTTTCGTAAAAAAGCAATCAAAGCCATTAATATAAGCACCGAGAACATTTCCTGTCGAAGTGTTTTTAACAAAATACAGATAATCAATATTTACCAGAATTAACACAGCCTTTTTTTATTACTATCGTCTTATTATAATCTTTTTTTGCACTTAATATCTCCTTTCTTTCTTTTGCTTATTCTCTTCTATCTAAAGATCAATCTTTGGAAATGATGCTCGAATTTAATGTTAGCAATTAGAGAGTTGATAAGACTAGTCTGTTTATTGCATTTTTTGTTTTAATAAAAATCTAGTGATACTCTTAAAAGTATTTTTGTTGTTATAATAAACATTTTAGACTAATAGTTTAAATTTTTTTTAAAGATTTCATTGGTTCTTATAAATTTTTTAAATTTAATTAAATTAAATTAGTTAAGGTAAATAATAATTTTTTTATTTGACTCTCTATTGTACTATTTATTAAACATTAAAATTGTGTTTTTATTAAAGTTATAAGCTTATTAATATTTTTAAAAAGTTCTTATAAGATATTTTTTCATAATTCTCTTAAAAATTTTTATTTCGAAGCAATTTTTCATTTGTGCTGGATGCTACTGTCTTTTCAAAAGACACTTTAAAAACATTTTTGTATTTGCATGAGACACTTTGAAAAACACTTTAAAAGTTTTGTAATTTTTTTATAATAGTTTCTCATATTGTTTCCTATTATTACCTGTTCAGAAGCACATAGAGAAATAATCCATGATAGGAAAACGTCTATAGAGGTGCATGGTAACTCTCTCGGGCAGAAGTTCCCATGCAATTTTAATCCTGATAATTTCCCTAGATCCCCCTAGAAGATTTTCGCAGCATTTACTTGATCCCTATTTTATAAAATGTTTTTAAGCATGTACATTTCGACATAAGAGAGACTAAAAATGCCATTTAAAAAAACTCTGGTTTGGAAAAAGATGCTTATGCAGATTTAAAATAAGTGATACAAAATACTTAAAATCTGTTAAAAAATATCAAAAATTGTGTTCACTAATGTAATTTTACTAATCGTAGTACAAAAGAATTACTAAGCTTTTTTATTTAAACTCTTTTTGGTCTTCTTAAAACAAAATTATTATCATTTCCTTCTTTTTTTTGCTTTTGGTATTTAAGAAATCATGTTTTTGGTCTTAGCATTTTTTAAAAAAATAGCTTCTAGAGTTAAAGTTAAATATTTTATCATTCGAACTCAAATAACGAACTCATACACATTTTATATAGAACGAAAAATACATACGGATACATATTTTATTCTGCAAAAAGAATTGTTTTTATTCAATAATGTTTAATAAATTGTAAACAATAAAACTTTAAGTAAGATTGGTTAGTTGGATAAGATAAGATTATCAGATTAGTTACAATTCATGTTATTCTAGCGACAGCATGTTACTGCTTAGAAATTGAAGTTATAAGTTATCTTTAGAACAGCCGTAAAATGTTGAAAGTAGTGTTTTATAGTTAGTGCAAAAAGTGAAACATATATTATATATATTGAAGTGTTTATTTAATGCACTTATTTACTATATTTCATACGGCAATCGCTTACTTTTGCACTTACAAATCCAATTCCTACGTTTTATTTATTCAGCTAAAACACAATACATATATTTTAGTGATATGAAATTGGAATTTGTAAAATCCTTTTGAAAAATTGCTGTGTCTTACGCATTGAATTCAAATGCATGAAAGGCGGAAGATCAAATCTCACTGAAAATCGACTTCGCCGGTTGTAAATTTCCGCAGACAGCAATTCGATCCTGGCAAAAAGCCAGCAAGATTACGCCACTACGATTTCCACTTGCCAGTTTCGTGATCCCTGTTGTGCCTGATGTGTTAAGATCATATGTTTCTCTTTCATTGTAATCTAGATGTAGTGTGTTAAATTAAAGAGAAATGTTATCTTTTTATTAAATACAAATGTTTTTAACACGAACTAAAAGAGTATGGAATTTTATTAATTTAATTTCATGAAACTTTAAATGATGTGTGCATTCTTTTTAGTTTGTTTATTGTATGGTTGTATGCACAATAGTTGTAGTAGAATGTACTAGTTGCAAATTAAATTCTTTTTTTTTTACGTCGGTAGATTGTCCCTTATATATCTATGTTATTGTTTGAAAATTTATCTAACCAATTAGATTTCAAACATACATTTCACATTTGAATAAATAACTAAATAATAATAATAATGATTAACAGAGTATGAAATTTTATTAAATTAACTGCACGAAACTTTAAATGATGTGTGCATTCTTTTTAGTTTGTTTATTATATGGCTGCGTATGCATTAGCTTTAGTGTAATATACTAGTTCCAAATAAATTTTGTTACGTGTGGAAAGGTTGTTGGTGTAGCCATGTTATGGTTTGAAAATTTGTCGAAACAAATAGATTTAAAAAAAATAATAAAAACAACAAGAATAACCACAAAAAGAAGAATAACAACAGCAACATCGATAATAACAATAACAAGAATAACAATAACACGAATAATCAAAGCAGCAACGACAACCAAAATAATAATAACGCAAAAAATAATATCAACAACAGCAAGAATAACAATGACAACAACAAGCATAACAATATCAAGAATAATCGTAACAACAACGGCAACAAAATAATAATAGCACAAAAAATAATAGTAACAACAGCAGGAATAACAATAACAACTACAAGAGCAATAATAACAAAAGAAACAAGAATAATAACAACACCAACAAAAATAATAATACCAACAACATCAAAAGTAATAACAACGACAACAATAATAATAATAATAACAGAAACAACAACAGTGATAATAATAATAACTACAGCAACAAGATTAATAGTAATACATCGAGAAAATCATAATTATTAATGTATTTAATGGAGATTTATAGTTTAGGGAAATCCCATCCATCGCTTACGAATGTATTTTTAAACTTTAAATGTCTAAATCTAAGTTTAAAATAATCAATCAGTTCTGAAAAATTGTAATTAAATAAATCTTAGTAACATTTTAAATAATTTGAATTTTCATAAACTTTCAGAAGTTTGAAATCATTTTTAAATTTAAAAATGGACTGTCACAGCACCCAGTTGTACCTAGTTTTTCATATTTAGAATTTTTTAGACTTTAATTTAAAAATTAGAGTGTTCTTAAAGGGCACCTAGAGTCATTTTATCGAAACATCGTAAGACTGTATTGTTTTTTAAAATTGAGTTTTGTGAGTTAAAAGTCAGCAAATATGAGATTCGTAAATGGCGGGACTGCCCTCAAATAAATTACAAAAACATATACCTACACAACTTATTACATAAATTTAAATAGCCAAACAATATTGACTGAATTTTGAAAGTATTTCCATCTGTTAATTAAATCAAAAATATAAAGTTAGGCATCGTATTCTACAATATTTTGTAGATCCTATTCCTTTCTGTTTTATGGAGTGGTTTTGATAAAATAAAATGTATTTAACACGAAATAGCAAGCATAGTTCTTTTTTTTTGTTGATATTTTATGATGTGATTGGAACAATAGTTATCATTAAAAATGAAATCGTTGATTTAAAATGGGGTTGTTTATTTAATTAGCAAAAGAAAAGTATTCAAAACCAAAAATATAAAACAGTTCACAATAAAAATTTGAAAACCCTAATAAAAGAATTTATAGCAATAATTGAAAATAAATTTTCGTAATAATTAGTCTAAAACAAAATATTTTTGTGATCATCAGGGTGAATTCGTTGGGTGTAAAAGAGCAGATCATTTTGACCTTATTTTATTTTTAACTTGTTTTTAAAAGAAAATCTTTGAAATGTCAGGAAGAAAAGTGTAAGTTTACTTACTTAGCAAAATAATTATTTGCTTGTATTCACAAAATACTAAAGAAAATAAAATAGTAAAAATATGTTTTGGAATTTTTATTCAACATAAAAAACATTTCAAAACAGGGTGTTTTATTTTTAAACTTTTCATGTGATTCTAAAAAATTTAAAATTTATTCTAAATTCTGTTAAAAATTGTGCATGGGTAAATCCTAACATCACACTAAAAATTAAAATATTTCGATTTTTAAAATATTTATTTAATGTTTTTCTTTCTAAAAATATATGCGACAAAAATAAACAAAATACGCTTTTCCAACTTTATATATACATAAATAAAAACTGTCCTAGAAATTGCAAAAAAAAGGAAAGAAAAATGATACATTTTTTATGATACCATAATGGCCATGTTTGTTTGCATCTCACTTGTTATTTATGTCCTTGAAGTGTACATAGATGTTTAGTTGACAAAACTCAGCGAAATAAATCAGCGTCTGAGGTTATAAAATTCAAATAAAGCGAAACGCTGAAAGGACTTGTATAACATAAATTTATTCCCACTTTTATTACTTCTTGCGTGTTGATTCTGCTTTTTATGGTTTCTCTCTATTATGTCCTTTCAACATTGGACGATGCGTGGACAGCAAAATGAAGTCACATTTTAGATGACAAAGCTACAGACAAAAAAATAACAGAAAACTAAAGGAAGTAAACAAGAGGCTATTCAATTCATATTTCTTAATTAATCTTAAGTACATAAAAATTAAAGCTGAATGCTTAACTAACAGTATAATGCACAGAGAAAACAATTCAGGTAAAATTACAGTTCTGCATGGTAATGACATTTGAAAAAAACAACAACATAATTCTAGCTAATAAAAGCAAAATATACGAAATCAATCATTTGGCAATTTTTCCATTCATATGGTAACGGTTTACTAGAAATTACGGTTTTCACAATAATTCTTATTACCACATATTTATTAAAGCATACAAAGCTGCATATTAAATTTAAACGAATAAATGATTTTTATTGTATATTCTAAGGCGCCATGAAAAAATATTACCAAATTCTACCAAACTTATCAAATTTTTTTACATATTATAAAATCATATTTTATTCTTCATTTCATAAAATTCATTACCAAAGTACTTCCTTAAAAATTACCGAAGCGCTTTGATCTTTTTTTAAGCTCCCACAGAAACAGAATATTCTTAAAAAATACATATTCTGGTAGTTTCGGTCATACTTTTCTCAAGTACATAATAAGAATAACCCACACATCCTTTTAAAAATTATTCCCTACTTATTTTTCTTTCAATACAAGTAGACAAAAATATTAATCATAAGATAAAAAAATAAATGTTAAAATGTTTTTATAATGCTTTTTTATACTATATATCATTATTTTTTTGTGAACTTTTTTGCTTTTTAATCTTTATCCTAAATCATGCAAAATACCTTACTTCAGGGCATTATTGCTTGTGAAATCTATTGCAGTAATTTCGATTTAAAAAATTTCTTTATTGTGCATTTTCCAAAAACGAAATTTTTTAAGCAAAGTTTTGATAACGGCATCGTCGTATGCAAACTATACATAACTATACATTTACTTTTAGTATATATACATTTTGACAAGTGCATCAAAAATAAAAGCATTGCAAGTCAAAATGATTGTTCATAGCAATAGCATTAACATTGGATTCTAAATTTTAAGCAAACTAACCAATCAATTGTCTGAAGTATGCAGGGACTCTATCGCTTATAACGAAGGTTACTTTAAATCTAAAGAAAATATCTGTTGTGCATGCTAAGTTATGTAATGAGATATGTTTTTGAGTTGGAATGTAGGGCTTATTGCGCGAGTTTATTGCTTTATTACTTAAGAAACCAAAATTATTTTTTTAATTGAATTTAATTATTGTTTTTGTAGTGGAATATAATGTTATTGAAGACTTTAACGGTGATATTAATACGAATTTTCAAAGATGTTTGATTGAAGGGAAAAAAATTATGAAATTTGATTGAAATATAAAACAATCAAAATTCTAATTTGTTTATGTATTTCTACTTATTTAGAAAAATTGGAAACTCTTCACATTATTTTATTACATCAATAATTAATAAAATTTAGCTTTAATTCAATAATAATTAGAACAGTAAGAAATACTAGATGGTAAATAAATCTTAAAACTTTGATAAAAGATACGGATATAATTTTCGTAAAGGAGGTGTGTAATGTTTAATTAGAGTTGCAATACGTATTGGTTACAACTTCGTTGAAAGGTATTCAATTCTTATTCATGTATATTAACCAATTCTACTTACGGAGAATAGAGGGATTTGTTGTATTTTTGCATTTGTAGCATCATTGAGAATTAAAAAAAATAAACTGAACACATATGTTTTTAATCCACTTGAAATTTATCGGAGCAAACGCTATTACCGTAAATTATAGAGAAATATAATATTATACATGTTAATTAGCAGAACTTCTTTGGAATTCATCGTCGTTGAAGCACCTGTGTACAAAACCACTTAATACAAAACCTCTTTTGCGTTGGAAATTATAAGAGTGTAAAATTTCTGCGCAAAGAGGATGGTAGGATGGGTTTATTATTGCACCAATAAATACATTAGAAAACATTGGTTTCAATTTAAAATTATAAACTCGCACAGTTGTATTGTTTTACGCTGATATATATAATAATCTGTTTTTGTATCTTAAATGAAAAATATTATGCTAAATTGAAGCTAATTTGTCATAGCCTTGGTCTTTTTATTTCAACATATTTTGAGATCGTATATAAATAAAATGGAAGCAAAAATTAAATTTCTGTCTTTAATTCTTTTTTAAAAATCAAATTGATTTTTTAAATTTGAGGCTTTTAAAAACAAGTCCTGAAAAAATAGCTGAAAAGAAAAGAGGAATTACGTTAGCGAGAAACAAAATGCTAACTTAATATCTCTTTGACAAAAAAAAGCTAACATAAAAAAATGGTCAGATCTATATTAAAACATTTCTAAGCTAGCAAAGAAGATTTTTTTTGTTACATACTATATCATTTTACTTTTTCTTTTATTGATTTTTTTCTTTCTGTTTAGAACACCCTCACACGACATTAACTTATGATCCAAGTTGCTGAAACTCTCGAAAAGAAATATTTAAAATGATTTTGGAATGGAAAGGAAAGCACACATTCACACATCCTAGGCTCCATGCGCAACATTATAAAGGCAACAGAATTCAATTTAGATATAAGAATTTCCGATTTCTTCGGAATGGTTTGTGCGCTGGGAGAGTTGCGTTTATTTGCATATGCTTTACAGAATATATCGCTTAAGATATATTTTTTGAGCTGTTACCTTCGGTAAAAAAACATATATTTTTCCTTCAAAAGTTTAAATTTTTTTGTAGGCAATAAGCAAAATGCATTACAATATTTTAAGTTGCTATGTCAACATTTATTTCAAGTTTTGTAGTAAAAGCATCAATTTTTAAGCATCATTAAAAAAAATGATATTAAAAATCTTTAAATGTACAAATCTAAGGAAAAAGTTAAGTGATTAAGAGTAACTAATACACTGGAGAACAAATTTTTTGTTGATTTTATACAAGTACTTGATCTTGCTTAATTCGGGTGCGGAGTTTCATATCTGAAATTAGTTGCGCTTCTAAAGCTAAAGATTTTCTTACATGAAATTTTTAATCCCTTTTTTTTGTCGAAATGTACAAGTTTAAAAATAACACATATCTAACTTTGGGTCTCATATATGTTACGGTAAACTTATAAGGTAGTTAGAGTGCATCATCAGAATTAAAATTTGCATGGAGACTCATTTCCGAAAACATTTTATCTTACGCGACTAAAGGCACTTCTTTTTTTGTGACCTGTTCAGAAGCAAGGGAAGAAACAGTTCATAATATGGAATCGCCCCTAGTGGCGTATGATGACATTTCCGGTTATGGATTCCTTTACAATTTTAATTTTGATAATGTGTCCTAGTTCTCCAAGAAGTTTGCCGTGATATTTATACGAACCATTATTATATATGACGTTTTGAAACTTGTGTTTTTCGATAAAAAATGGAATAAAAATGTCGTAAAATCTTTTAGAAGGAAATTGATTGCAGGTATGAAATCAGTGATATAAAAGTACCTAAGATCTGTTAAAAAATCTCATTCAGCAGAAAAAAAATTGCTCTTTGCTTCAAGCGTAGATTATTTTTTGTTTTGTTCAATTTATTTTTGCCAAAATTGTCAATTTTGGCAGATTAGTACAGATTGTATAGATATACTTTTTTGCACAGATATTGCACAGATAAAAGAGATTGCACAGATAAAAGAGATATTTTTATAAATAATATGGATATAACAGTGCATTAACGGGGTTCGAATTCAATCCTTTTAAAGCTCATATTTAAAAGAGGGTGTATTCAAACGGAAATGAAATCTATTGCATTTTATATTACAGAATTCTTATCGTTTTACAAAATATCTTATTTAGTTTTAACACTAGAAGGAATGTACATTACTGTATATCCAGAATGACTGAATGTACCAGTTTGGCTCTTCTCTGATTGTTTGTGTGTAGATCAATCAAAATCTTAAAATATAATCATAATTAATTTAATTAAGACAAATTAAAGAGTTGATCATCAATATTCTATGGTATTTCATTTGACTTGGTCAACTAAAAGATTCGATCAAATGGATCACTGATTTTTCAATTATACGCATGAATTAGTTTCTTAGATAATTGAGTTTCCGTTTCTCTATAAATATTAATTTTAAATCTGTTAAAATACTCCAGTTTTTTTACTGTAACTGGTACCTCATTTATACCGAAGGGCATTTTATCCCCCAAACCACCTGGGGTGATAAGTCACTCCGGCCCCTCCCATTATATACTATGTATAAAGTTCTATATACGCGTTTCCATTAAGCTAACACATTAATCATTTAATGAGAACTTAAATTGGATCTAATTATGAAAAGTTAGAAGTACTCAAATCTTTCAGAAAGTTGTTTTTTGATTTACAGAGCAATAGAAACTGAGAGTGGCAAAGTTGGCCTCATCCATCTTTCCAGTTTTAAGGTTTAGTTTAAAATTAAAGCATCGGAATATACTTTTTGTTTAACAATTAGTAGTTAGATTTGGTAAACTGAGCTAACTTTGATATATTTGATGACTACCGAGTTTTAATCTACTATTCTATGGTTACCATATCAGCGTAAGCTCATAAAATAAGGACAGTTCTTATTTCTCATATGATGGAAAGGTGACAGAACAAAACAAAAACGACTAATGCTGATTTATGATGGCGTTTCGGTTAACATGGTTGGTTAGTGATTGGTGATCATTTCCGTTTGCTGTCAAACGAATGTTCTGAAGACGAAATTAATCATAATTTCATTGGTAGTATAACGTCTTATCATTTTTTGATAAGTTCCCTATATATTTACAATTTTACTCTCAGAGTTTAAACTTGTTATAAATAGCTGTATTTTAAAACTGAATTCATAAAGATAAGTCTCATGTACTCTAACTAAAATTATAACTTAATTATTAAAATAAAACTGAACTAAAAAATTATTTATTAGTAAACTAAAATTATTCTTTATTAAAATAAAACTACTGAAATATGAATTTAAAACTAATTTTTTTGTATACGATTTGTTTATAAATAATATTAAGAAAGTATGTCGAATTGGTTGCAAGAAGTTGTGTAGTTTGTACCATTACAAAGAAGTAAAACCAGCTCAGAAAAATGCACAATTATCAAACTCGTATTATAATAATTCTGTGCTGAAAATAATCATTTATTATTTTTCAATATTTATTTTAACAATAGCTAAAAAGTTTTTTTTTTAATTTTTTAGGTCTAATAATTTTACATTATTTTGAATTTTATTTTTCAATAGCAATGGACAAAATTTGATCGGAATAGGTCTAAAATGAAAAAATAAATTAAAATCTCATTTTTTTAAAAAAAATTCTTATTACTCAGCATTTAGTTAGCTCATTTCTTTCAAATTTTGTTTTCTTAATTGTTTAGGATTATAAAATGATGCTGATGTTTATATACCTCACAATTAAAAAATGTTTTCGACAGTTGTTAATTTAATTAATAATAACAAACTATTGGCACCATCTTGATTGTGAATTTCTTTGTTTCAAGGATCAAGAGTGCTAAATATGTTTTTACAGTTGCGTAACGTTAAGCGTTTAAAATATTTAGTTTCAAGTTTTTTTGTTTATTAAGTTTTAAATCCATAATTTTTAATAACAATATACAAAATTTTATCGGAATTTGTCGAACAGTTCATGATAAAGGAAAATCTTAAACTACTAAACCATAACAAGCAGGGAGATAATTAAATTTAAAACCTTCAATTTATGTATTTAAAGAACTTATATTTAATTTTCAAGCGATAAAACTGCTTTTAAACTTTAACTTTTGCCAATAAAATAACACAATTTAAAGCTATATTTTAAAACAAATTGGGGATACTTTAAAAATGACTTATCATTTAGATATTTACTTTGTCTTCATAAAATCTGCTTAATAAGGATTTTAAAAGCACTGTTTAATGACGTGAATAAAGTGCAAATATATATCAAGGGTAGAAAAGGCTCATAATCCTCACCCTAATGAAGAAATACCGATTTAGTTTAATCGACTTTTGCCGCGGTTGCATGATTTAACATTCCATTCCATCGTCAATGATCAGCTTACGCATTTTATTAAAAAAGCTTTATTATTGATTATGATTTTGCTGATCTATTTATTTATTTTTTTAATTTGCAGAGGTATGCCGATAAAGAAATAAACAAACCTTTAACCAAAGCTTTGAGACATATTTGATTAATGAACTTAAGGCATATATTTTTTTCCTTCCAATGATTTAACACGTTTTTTTAAAGATTGGAAATTATTATTTTTTCTGATATTTTCAAACATAAATAGTATTTTGTTCATTGAGTAAATTCGCTTCCATACGATTTGTTTTTAAAAATAAAGATATAATTACCATTTTGAATTTGCGCTTAAATATTTAAATAGATATTTAAATTTCGAATAGAGTTAAAAATATAGATTATACGATAAATTATGCTAATTATTAGCCGTTTCAGTAATTATGCCCAACTGATAGGCCTTGTTAAATAAGAAAAATTTTAAGCTTCTCTGATATTTAAAGTTGTACACTTAAAAGTCAAGAAAATATGTAAGTATAATTTTATATTGCTATTATCCGCATTTTCAGATCTTGTATGCTTGAGGTATTTCTCAGCTTTGATCCTAAAATGCGTATCGAGGAGAATTTGTACTTAAAATATTCAAAATAACCTTTTCCAACATTTCAAAAAATAAAAAATAAATGAGCTAATTGAATCAATGGCTTATAGATAATAATCTAAATTAGCAACTTTGCTAAAAACAAACTACGCATCTTGCAATATTTAATTTTCGTTGTCTTAGCAATTTAAACTTTTTATTGAGACCTCGTGAACTTTATTTATAAGAAGTAGTTTTCCAAAACAAAACGAACTTTGACTTTAATAAATTTCTTTTAATTAAAAGCATAAGCAGAAAACAGGAAGTAATACATTTTAAAGTAAAAGATACACTAGGAAATAAAAACTTATGTTAATGGTGCTGCTGACAACTGAGTAAATAAGCATTTACGTAAACTAGTTACGTCAGTGCCAGCTGATTGTTTATAAGTAAAATGGAGTGTTAAAGTTGAGCTAAGTTTCTCCATTTAAGTTAGAGTGCTAATTAACGTGAAGTTAATTAAATACAACACCGTATCGCACATCAAATTTGATGAAATATAATTCTTTCTCGCCTACGCCTCAACGACTCTTACTTAGCTTAGATTTATTATTTGTTTATATATTTAATTGTGAGCATGATATATTTTTGTTTTGTGTTCCTGGCATCTTCGATGCATAATTAGTTTGTTTTTCTACATGGCTTCGTTCAAATTTCTACAAAAATGTTGTGCCTGATACAGTTTAAATTGCTTCCTGACTGTAAAAAGCAAAATTTATCACCAATGAAATTTTAGACATAGGTAAAACTAAAATGAAGAAAATAATGAAATAAAATTGCGAAACTACCTTTTTAAACAATTTTATGCTATATCTTAAGATCATTACGTAGCTCAATTTACTTCATTCTGAAATATTTTTACTAAATCATGTTTTTTTTTTGTTTTACTTTTCAACAAGAAAAAGATTTTTCTGTTAATAGGATCTATATCTTTGTAAAATATTGTCTTTTGTTTTCTATTATTAGATTTGTTTAAAATTTCATTAAAAATATTTTTGAACAAAGTAAAATAAAAATTATTATGATTTTGTTTTTGGCAATTGATTTGAAATCTATGGAGATATTGATGAAATGAAGTAATAATTCCATGACCTTAAGTTAACTAATAATTAACAATTTTAATTAAGGAAAGAAAATGTATTCGTAAATTTAAAATAATAAAGTAGTAGTCAGTAAAGTTTTGAGTTCACAATAATTCTGTAAAGAATCAATTATTCTCAATATAGGATCATTAAAATATTAATATATCACTTCCTGATTTCTATATTTTCCAGATAAGGGAATTTAATTACAAAACTTACGTCTGGGAAGTGCTATTCCTTGTTTCAATTAATGAGTATAACATAGTTTTCGAATATATTTGTGATTTATTAACTATGCAGATTTGGTGAAGATACTTTCAAATAAGGCAGATATTGTTAGTTGAATTAATGACCGATATTTGGAGAATTATTTAATTGTATTATCCTTAAAGATTATTTTTAGCGAAATATTTGTAGGCATAAAACATTGAGATAAAAAGTATGATGAAAATGAAAACTACCAGAATATGGTAAAACATACTAAGATAAGACTCTATGGGACCAAAAGGATCAAAACTTTTTACCGAAGCACTTTGGTAAAGAATTTGGCAAAATTAAGAATAAGAAATGGTTTTTATAATATGTAATACAATTTGGTTAATGTGAAAAAATTAATAATTTTATCATGATACCTTAGAGCATGCATAAAAATCATTTATTTGGAGAAACGTATTTTTAAAAAAATACGAAGTTTTTATTACCACATATTTAGTCAGAAATACAGAAGTATTTTTTACTAAATATGTGGTAATAAAAACTTTAATTTTGAAAACCAGAACTTCTGGTAAATCGTTGCTAAACGAACGAAAAAATTACCAAATTAATGGTTTGATTACTGTATATTTTGGTTCCTAGAACTGGAATTTTTTTGGTTAAAATATCCTTACCCATACTATGCAGTAATTTAACCAGAATTTTTTTCTCTGAAATATTAAACTTAAATAAATAAAAAAATACTTAAAAGTACTTAGGTGAGTTAATTAAAATACATGTATTCTGAATTTAAAATCATTCTAATTGCGATAAATAAGGACATATAATATTTGCTACATTTTATATGCAATATTACTTAAATGTTTTTTCATTTTGCTATTACACTTCTTAACAACTTTTTGTTTCAAACTTCTTTTCAACTTAACTTTTAATTTTTATGAATATGCTTCATTAAAAATTATAAGCCATATATATTTGTTAAAATCTAGCGTTTCTAGTGTTTAAAAAAGATGGATTTATAACTCTGCAATATATCGATGCTTGTATTGTTCATAATTAACTTTTGCTGATAGTTCAGAAGTGCGATTGGTGCGATTAATGTGGTAATTTTAGGCAAAACTTAAGAACCAGTTTAAAATTGCAGGTTTTAAAAAATACAAAATCACATGGCTTGTACAGATTTACGTTTAATACATGATTGAGTCCACTGGTATCAAAGGTGAGATTTCTATCTACACAGAGAAAGATATTCTAGTAAAATTACTATACTTTATGGTCATGGCATTTATGGTAAAATAAATCAGTAATTCAGGTAAATAAAACCAAAAGATACGGTATTTAAACTATTTATTTGGCAATTTTTCCGCTCATACAGTAACGGTTTACTGAAAATTGTGGTTTTCAAAATCATAGTTCTTTTTACCACATATTTCGTTAAAAATACAAAACTGAAAAGTAAATTTAACCGAATGACTGATTTTTATGCAGTGCTCTAAGGTGTCATGATGAAATTCCCAAGTTTTATCACATATTATAAAACCATATTTTATTATTAATTTTACCAATTTAATTAATTACCAAAAGCATATCGATGAAAATTACTGACCTTTTTGGTGATCCGATAGAACCAGAAACACGCGATATTTTACCTTATTCTGGTAGTTTTAATCGTAATTTTTCTTTCAGTGTATATTATCAGTTTATATTTCAAACTGCTTAAAATGTTATTAAAATTTTATTTTAATAACATTTTATGCAGTATAATAAAGAATTCATGCGATATATATATTACCGTTTTATATCGTATGAATTCTTTATTTAGCGCATTGAAAAAATTACACTCATCAAAATTAAAATGATTCACTCATGAAATTTATGAAACTCATGACACTCATGAAATTTAAATTTTTATAAAGAGCAAAGTTTCTTTTCATGCGGGCTTTACAGTAACTACCACTTTCGATTGCTGAACTGTTTGCTCCATACTATTACAAGCATTAAAATTTTTCACTTAAAATATTTTAAGATTGATAAAATTTTTTTGCATCCTTGAGATACTTTTAATAAATTAATGAATCACCCTACGAAAATTAAAAGTACAGGTAAAAAAAAAGTTTATTTTCTTACGGCAATATATATATATATATATATATATATATATATATATATATATATATATATATATATATATATATATATATATATATATATATATATATATATATATATATATATATATATATATATATATATATATATATATATATATATATATATATATATACACATATATATATATATATATATATATATATATATATATATATATATATACACATATATATATATATATATATTGCATAGAATATAAATTTTTATGTTTTTTTTAAAATTTGTATTATTTTTCAGTTTTATAAAACTAATTCTGCAGAAATCTTCTAATGTAATAAAAAGTTTCCTATTTATTAGAGGAGATAAAACAATTTAATTTGTTAAATGATTTTTTTATAAAAATCAACAAACTGCTAAATAAATTATTAGCTTAAATTCGACATTAAAGAATTAGAATAGCTGAAAACATTTCTATTAATCTCTTTAGTAAAATATTTAAAAAAAATAATAGCAATGCTATCGTAAATGTATACTATTAAGGAAAAAGTAAATTATAATGAAGCACATTTTTAATCGCCAAATATATTAGAATAATTAACAAATTTTGCTCTTAACCAAAATTTTTCTTTAATACATAATAATCATACTACGAAATTAAGATATTTCTATTTTTTATTTAAACTCCAACCTCATAATTTTTAATTAAAAAAGAATCTACGAAAATTTAAATTAAACATTTCCCTAATTAGAAAGGGAAAATATACATTTGCTTAAGAACAATTAAATAATTTTAGAAGCGTTTGATCTTTTTATAAAATTAAAATTGGATATTTATTATTCCCAGAACATTCCATGGTTATATTTATGATGTACCTTTTTATTGGTGTACTTAGCTGGTTTTCGTGTATTTATTTAATTCTAATATTTTAATTGCTTTATTTATATTGTAGAATGAAATTCTGCTTATTTGAGAGTTGTAATGCTTTTATCTTGAATACTAAACTGCAAAAATATGCAAAAAAATCTTTGGGTGTTAAGTTAGATTTTCGGTTTTCATTACGTAAAAATGGGAAATTATATGCAATTTTAATTTAAAACAGATGATTATTAGAAAAAAAAATTATGAAAACATTATTTTAGACAAAAAAACATTACATGAAATTTTGAAAAGTCTTTATGAAACTGATGCTGAAAGATTTGAGCGTGTGTAATGCAGAGGAAAGTTGGACGAAAACTGGTCTTTAAGGATTCTTTTTATTATCTTTAAGCAATCTGTGAGGAAAATTACTTAAATTTTTTTTTTCAGGATAAATAGCATTTCAGCTCCAAAAATTAAAATTATTTAATCTAAAAAAGAACGAACAAACTATGACTTATATAGAAAATTACTTATTCTTTAAACATATGATAAAAACCCATTTTCCTCGCATAAAACCAGTTATCTACACATTGTAAAAAATTCTGGATAAAGTTACGGTAAAAAGTACTGGCACTCAGGGTGCCTGAATTTTTTCTTAAGAAAGTACCAGCCAGTGCATGAATGAAATTCATTTTGGACAGTAAAATCCATTTTAAGAGGAACATGTTACGGAATAAAAAATCTGATGTACGGTAATTTATCCCGTACATCACTATTTAAATTAAAATTAAATTTGAATTCAAATCCTCTATTTAAATTAAATTTTCTATTTACATAAATATTATTATAAAATTTACGCTGAAATATTTTACAATGAAAATGGGGATTTCACGTATGATGCATTTTGCCTGTACTTTCATCCAGTACACCGTAGTTTTATTCGGAATTTTTTTTTGTGTACTACGCGTCATAAATATCTGGACATCCAATGGTATGGACTTGGAAAAGTCTAAGGTGTATATTTATGTGTTGTTGTTTAGATTTTAATATATAAATGGTTTGAACTTTTTATTTTAAAACAGCAATACGTCTTTTATAAATACTGATTTAATTTAATTCAAAATTGAATGCTATGCATATCTCCCGCTATCCGATGCAACTAGCTTTCCTGAATAAATCTCAAATGTTTAATATGATATGAAGAGACCATCATTATGCAAATTATCTCTCCACCCACTTCTAAGAGAATGGTTCAATTATTCAAATAAAATTAATTTGCATTATATTCTTTTAGTTAGTACACACATTTTGTTTGTTTTAATATTTTTTTTAAATCATGAGCTCCCTGATATATTTTTTTTAAAAGATTGTGTACTATAGCTTAGGAATACATTTTTTGTACATTTTAAAAATGCTATGCAATTTGTAAAAATGATTTGAGAATCATTATTTTCGAAAAATGCATGAGCAAGGACTTTTTATAAATAATTTCATGCTTTAAATTAAACTATTTACTCTTGCATTATATTCTTTTAGTTAGTACACACATTTTATTTGTTTTAATATTTTTCTAAATCATGAGCTCCTTGAAATATTTTTTAAAAGATTGTGTATTATAGCTTAGGGAATAAATTTTTTGTGTACTTTAAAAATGCTATGCAATTCGCAAAAATGATTTAAGAACCTTTATTTTCCAAAAATCCATGAGCAGGAACTTTTTCTGTTATAATTTCATGCTTTAAATTAAAATATTTACTCTAAGTCATATTATTATTTTAATAATTATTTTTACTTACGAGTTGAAATATAGTTGTTTTACATTCAACTGTGTTGATGTTTTCAATGGTTCCTTATAAAATTTTTTTTTTATAATTTAATATTATTAATAATAAATTAGCTTAATTTATGATGTAGATAATTTACATTTATGCTAAATGCTTAAAAATAAAAATATATGTACATATATTACATAAATATTTAATAAATAATATAGTTCAAGGATGTAAATCTCAGATAAATTTTGTAAAACCTTGTTATATTCTACATGATGATGTATATTCAGTTTAGGGCAATTCCATATGTGACGGAATGACATTTTGACTTGAAAAATAACATTTCATTTAAGTTTCTATGCATCTAATTTCAAGTAAACATTGTTTTTTCTCATGCATATCATTATTATTGGCATAATGCGATTCATAAACTAAAAAAAAGGATTTTCTATCTTTTTTATTTTTTATTTTACAAACTTTTTATTTGTGTGACGGAATGACATTTTGGCAACCAAGCTTTTGGCATGCTGCTTAAAACTGATAGTTTCTGTGAATTTTGCAGCTATTATTTTTCTCAACTGTTTTTTACTTTTAGTATAATGTGTAAGCAATGTAAAATCTGAATTTGGAAAATTAACCTCAGGTTGGCTAGCAGTTATTAGCATCTATTTGCTGTGACGGAATGACCGTGACAGAATGACAAAAAGTTTAGTGGAAGAAAGTTTTCATTTAAATTTTTTTTTATTAATATGTAAATGATAAAAAGAATGTAACAGATAAGCAGGATTAATGTGTATGTAACCGATAAACAGAATTAGTAAAAATTTCAACAATTTGAAAATTAGCTTGTCTCTGAAGAGGTTTTATATATAACTTGCCAATTACACATCTTATCTTCTTTCTCAGGAAATTTATGCATAAATCAATTTTTGTCCCGTCTTTTTTTTAGAACTTTAACATCTAAATAGTCTATCAAAGTAATTTGAGCCCCATATAAATGTTCCTTTTCTGAAATATGGGACAGTGATTAAAGAGTCTCCTCAGTCATGTTTTCCTCTTCAAAACAGTGGCCTTCTTTCAAATCATATACTTGGTTTTGGTTAAAATTAGAAACATTCTAATTTTGATGATTCACTTCTCAACTACATGAACGTCTAGTGCACGTCTCTTGTCTCTGGCAATGCTGCTGTAACAAGTGACCAGCTGAAGTCATTATCTTTTTTGCCCTCTCTTAACCCCTTGTAGACGAGTGATTCAGAAAAGCATTCGTACAAAATCAGAATCAGGATGTAATTAAATAAAAAACGGTAACTTAAATGTAGTCGTTTCTAATTTGACAGACTTACTTTGCTTTTACTTTAATTATTGTCAGTTTAATCACATATATAATCAATGTTAATTCAAGGTATAACTAAATAGTTTTATTTTGAACAAAGTTATGGTGAATTAAATAAATCAAACAATTATAACTCCGCCCACAAACAAACTGCTAAAGAATTACTTTGATTACCAGTTTTATCCTTTTGTCCTGATCGATACGGTTTTATACTGACGCGTATTTGTGACAGTCAGCCGCGAAAGGGTTAAATAGAATAGCTGGACAAAAACAAAACTTCAACAATTTGTTGCTTCGACTTTATGAAATCATAAAATTCTTTTGCATATTAGGTGCCGTTTTAAAGCATCCAACGCCTTGTTTGGCTTTTTAAAACAACCTCACATTTACGTGGTATTTATAGGTGCATGTGTTGTGAGGTATTAATGAAATACACTTAACAAAAATTAAACACACTTTACATCATTATCTGCTTCTTTAAACAAATGAAAAGCCTCTTTTAGTGCACTCTTCGTTACTCTGTCAAAGTTTGTATTATGACTGAATCCTTCATACCACCTGGGGGCTTGTAACTAACATAATCTTGACAGTTAAATTTTTTAACCAAAATAAACAGCTTATCGACATTCACTTAATTTAGTTTCTTTTGAGTTGAATGTTAAATACTTCTCACATTAAGACTAAATTAATTTTTTTTAACTTTATTGTTGATTTTGGAATTGAGTGTACAACTTTTTTTACGGCTTAACCAAGATTTGTAGGGGGAATTTAAATTATTTGTATGTGAAGAGGTTGGTAGAATTACATTTTTTCTTTGTTTACACAATCTCTGCACAACATCTAAGCTTTTAAGTTCAGCTTTTGTGGCGGAAGCCTTCTTATCTGCTTTTCTGTCTCTGGTTTTTTTTCCATCGTATTATGGGGATCTTGTTCCTTTTCAATATTCTATCTGTCTTTCAACAGTTGTTTTAGCCATTAGGTTAAATGAAAAATAAATAATTCTCTAATTTTTGAATAGGCTTTTCAAGGACTCGTTTTGTCATTCTATCGCCGAGGATGTGTCATTCCGTCACATTAATTATTGGAAGTTAATAATCAAATGCATAAAATTTTATAATCTCTCATTGATTCTTATGCCATATCTGTTTTATATTCCAAAATATACACATCTTCATTTTGAAATTTAGTTGCAGTTTAAAAAAAAATACTAAAACATGTGACGGAATTGCACAAAAAAAGTTACTTTTATTTTATACTAGCCGCCTGAGGCGGCCAGCTGTCCGCCACGCTAAAGATTTTCACAAATAAAGTTTTTTAAAACATAGCAGGAAATCTGAAGATTAGTGGACAATTAAAGTGTTCCTGTCCTGCAATTTTGTCTTAAATTCCTATTTTATATATTATATAGCTACAATGCTTAAGAAAAAAAAACTAAAATGCTAAATACATGAAAAGAACACGAAAACGAATTAATTTTTTATGGTATCAATTTCTATTTCTATATAATTTTTTATTGTATCAATTTCTATATCTATATCGCTACAAAAATTATCGTCTTCGCTTAAGGAAAAAAAATAGAGCGTGTAAAGAAGAAGAAAAACTTATTATAACAATTATGAGCAGCGAAAAAAAATCAAAGCGAAGCGTTCTATTTACGTATCGAATATGTTGCCACATCTTTAATACAAAAGTTAAACTTTTCTCCACTTTGATAAATGTAAACTAATGCGAACCTTACAATTAAATTATTAATTCCTTCGTATATTATTGGTTTAAGTTGTCGAAAATTAATATTTCAATTGTAAGGTTCGCATTAGCATACATTAGCTCTTTGAAGCAAAAATAGATGATGAGTCGGCCTGCCTAATTCAGGGGTTCTAGTTTTTTGAATATGGCTCTTTGAAGACGATTGTTACGTCAAGCGCTCAGGTATTATAATTTTGATCTAGTTGCGCTTGTATAATTTCGATCTAGTTGCGCTTTCTACGTCATTTTGTTACCATCGTTTGGTTTGTTGTTTAACATCGTTTGGTTTGTTATTTCTAAGTTAACTTTCAAAAAATTGGCTGGCAACAGCCAATTTTTTGAAAGCAACGAAAAAGCATAGATTTTCTTACAAAATGACTTATAACTAAAAAACTAATCCAAATTTTTGAAAAAGAAAAAAAATACTTCTTCATTATGTCAAAACACAATTATGTGCCGAGTTTCGTGCCTGGGCGAGGCTTCTGGGGCGATATATTGTGATTACAGACACACACACACACACACACACACACACACACACACACACACACACACACACACACACACAGCCGCTTTTATTATTATGTATAGATATTAAACTTAAAATGACTTAAAGACTATGTTTTAAATGTTTAAATTTTGTACTATATGCATTATTTTATCAAAATATTGCAAAAGAAAGATACATTTATTTTATTTTATAAGTGTTTTTCAAGAAAACAATTTCAGCACAAATGTGAACAATTCACTTGTCAGCCATGTGATTACTTTAGAATACTGCTAGATTCAAAAAACTTAAAATTATCAAAAATGAAACATGAATAAGTAGACTTTGGCTATTTCTGAACATATTTTTAAAATCAAAATATGCAATTCATAAAAAAAAAATTTTGCTCGAAAGTTGACACTTTCATGGAATTGCCCTTTAATATGTTATAAAATAATTTTATTACACAACTAAGAAATTAAAGAAGACGTTTATGATTATTAAACTACATAACTAAAAAGCTATTAAGTAAATCAGCTTATAATATTTGAGGTATACTTAATAATTGGTCTATACATGCATTAGAGTATTTATTAGGTTATAAACCTTTCTTGATTGAACTTATTTGGTTTTTGAAAATGCTAACTATGCTAAAATGAAAGTAATATAATATTTTCAATAAATATAATCAGTAAAATCTGAAATTTTGTTAACCTTTGTAATTAATTATCTTTTTAAAGAATTAAAATAAATTTAGGAAATACATTTTTGGATCCAATCTTAACCTATTTCAATTTATGTTCTATAAATTCAATTTTTAAATGTAATATACAAATTTAAATATGAATTTATAAATAAATCTTAACGAGAGTTATTATTAATGTGAAAAATGTAAACAAATAGTTTAATAACAATCAAGTTAGATAAATATAAAATAATAGCTACTCAAGAGGAGTTAAATTTTATTATGAGCTGATGTTAAATTTAGTAGTTAAAAGTTAACCTATACATTTTAGTTACTATTATATTTGTAAAAATAGCAATATTATACATTTTTAAAATTATAAAATTAAAAGTTTACGTTCAAGTTTGTGAAGAGTTGTTCTTGAAGCATGCGACTCAATTAAACATAAATTTTTTGAAATAGATTAATGTGAATAAATGATTCAGGTCGTTGCTCGACATTGTTCTATCTTGTTGCATCTTTTTATATGTTTATATGTGCTTAGATAATTTTAGTTAAAATCAAATTCAGATTCATTACTTATTAATTTTATTTTTAGAGCCATATAAGCAAAATGTATGTTTTCGATTTTCCCAAATAATTTTTATTTTTCTTCGAAATAATTCAGCGTACAAACAGAATTTGATAGAATAGAATGATTTGAATGACCATTGAAGTATGCAACTTTTAATTCATCGATAAATTTTAAGTATAATAGAAAAACGTAATTAAATATAACGTCAAAACTATATATATATATATATATATATATATATATATATATATATATATATATATATATATATATATATATATATATATATATATATATATATATATATATATATATATATATATATATATATATATATATATATATATATATATATATATATATATATATATATATATATATATATATATATATATATAAACAAAAGTACATTTTGTAAAGTAAATTCCGTCTTATTTTTAAATATTTCAATTTCTTATCATTTTCTTGTTTTTATATTTATTTCAATGTTGAATTTGATGTTTAAAAACTTGAATGGCGTGCACTTTAAAGTAGTACAGAATGGAACGCATGAAAAAATTAAATATCTAAGAATGTGTTATGAATCCCTTTTTTAACTATGAGCTATAAGATATCACTGACGTAATTCTTAGAATGATTGAAAAAACAGAATCGTCTGAAATTTCATTTTGATCAATAGCGAGTTTTGAACCAATGGAAAAAACTTCATTTCTCAAACGCTTCTCCCGAGTTATCTAATTGAAATTTTTGCATGGTTTAAGGTTCAGGATCTAAAATTACCGCTTTTATTCTCTGTCCAAATTTCCGGTTAACGGTTAATTCTCAAACGGATTTGGAGTTATAAACGAAATAGATGGACAGACAAACACCTAATTTTATTATTATGGATAATATACATAATTTCTTAATTATTCGTCGTATTCCTGCTAAGTTTCGGTTTTTAAAAAGTTTCTACTCATCAAAGCTTTTTTTTCATATACAAAACTCTCATTCGAGATTAAAAAGGAGTTAAGCAAGCCTCTTTCAAACGAGGATGTTTTTATATGATATAAAAACAACTGAAATAAATCTTAATATTACATAAGAAATACAACAAACTTGCTTCATTTAATCGTTTAAATTTTTTGTTGTAAGCCTGAAGTATTTGTATTTTCTGAAATCCTCCTAATCTGACCAATTCTAAATTGCATTAAGCTTAAACGTTTTTCTTTCCCTTAACGAGGTATTTATATAAAAAATAAAATTCTAATCCTACCACTCTGTTCAAAAGAAAAAGGAAACTCCTCTGGTTGTGAAAAAAAAGTCTTTATGCAAATTTATGCAAATTGTTACTCTGAATTGTAGATTGAAGAGGCTATAAAGCAATTTCGAGGTACATAAAAAATATCCGCCTTCTCTTATTTTCCCGTTTATTTTTTATCACTCATAAGAGGCAAAATAGGAAGGATAAAATGAATTCTTAAATAGTTTTGCTCGTATAAATATTCTTGAAATTTTAGAAATGAGTTTAAAAGTATTTCCAGTAGGCATTTGGAACAAAATTTTCTTTGAGTCGGAATATATTAAAAAGTCATAAGCTGATTTTTCATTAAACTGCTTCTATTTTTATTTTTTCCTTATTTTCAATTATTTAATCAAAGTATTAGTTTATTTTTCTTAAGGCCTAATTTGGATTTTTGTGTGCCAAAATTAAGAATCATTAGTAAATTAATATCAAAAGTAGTTTTTAATGTAATAGTTTTTTTTCCGCAAAATTATATTAGTTATCTTGTCTTAAGCCAAAACTGCAAACATAATCTTATTTTGTATATTTTTTCTGTTTTCAATTAATTTTAATCACAATTTTGGAAACAATGATATAAAACAAATATTAATAACTACTACTAATAATAGCTGAACACAAATCAACTTGCAGTTATCAGTAACTTTCTGCGTATCAGTAATTTTCTGTGTACCAATAACTTTCTGTAATATCAGTAATTTACAGAATTAAATTTAAATTCTACACGAAAAGAAAACAATATCGTAGTCATTGAAAAGGATTTTATTTTTAAAGCAAATTTCTTATATAAAAAAATGGCTCTATAAAATTTATAAATATGTCTGTGTTCGTTTAAAAATATTATTCCGTCGCTTTTGCAGTCATGTAGTGTGAGAATTCCTTAATTTTTTTCATAAGTCTAATGTTATAGAAGTTTTTGATAATTTTTGTACTATTCTTCTTTTACGTAAATCATCAGACACTCTCCTATTTTCATTTACTTTAGACAATTTAAATATTTGAATTTAATGAAAGCTTTTTTTGTGGAAATTTTTAACTTTATAATTTTCATTTTACTAGATATTGAAGTTTACTTAATTAGACTTTTAAATTAAGAAAAAAGAATCCTAAACTCAAGAATACAAATTAAATTTACATTTTATTACCCAGCAAAATTGCTGCTGATGTCAATTACTTAAATTCCCTTGTTGTAAATAAATTTCTGAACAAAGTTCTGCACCGTTCATTAAATGTAGGAAAGATATTCAGATATGTTAGAAATTTGGATGCTTGAAATTGTTTCTATGCTTAAATTCGATTCTGAATAATACGGGTGCATCAATTTATTCTCCAAATTCGAAATTACATTAAGTAAACAACTTGAACGGAATAAATTACTTAAACGAATAATACAAGATGGTTCCATAAATTATTCAGTTTATATATCTGTAAATGCTATTCAATTTCGTATCAAAGCAAATTATGCGTATCTTTTTTATTTTTAATTTCATTTTATGTTTTTGAATGAAGGGGAAAAATTTAATCACGGTTCATCAAATGTATTAGATTAGATTAAATTAAACTTCCAACATGTTATTATAAATTAAAAAGGCGTTATATGTATTTTGAAAGTTTGAGAAAGATACAAATCTTTCTAAAAAATCCAATAGTATATAAAGTTTAAAGTCGTAGTTCATTCGAAACCACAATTAAGAGTTCATAAAATGGAATAAAATTTTATAAGCATAATAAAATATGGAATGTAATGTAAAATATTACATCCAAAGAATCTGAGGTTACGGCTGTGTAATGAGGCTTTTTAAGGCAGCATAAAATATACAATTAAATTATAATTTTGATTTCATTTCAAAACCTTTAAATACTAACTTACTTAAAAAATAATCGATAAGTTGATATTAATCGGCATGACGCAATCATAACAATACTGAAAGCCACATGACGACATCATTAAAAAAATATGCAGACCGGTCTGTGTAGGGGGCAGGGAACTGTCCTTGTATCAGAAAGGTCCTGGGTTCGAATCCCGGGCAAGGCATGGATGTTTCTTTCACTCTCTGTGTGTTCTATGTCATTTCTCCTTTGTGTGTGAATGTGTGTGATTGTGACCCGCCCTATAAACGGTTTGTGGTTGTGTGAATGGCGTGGCAGAAGTCGAATTCCTGGCCATAGATGGCGCCACTGAAAAACAGGAACAATCGCACCCCCAATGCCTAAACATGCATACGACAAAAAAAATATAAATTAATTACAGTTTATATTCATATTTTATTATTTTTTTGCGCTTATCAGTGGCTTTACATTATCAGATCAAGCAAAATACGAATTTAGAGGTTTATACAATCAGAACAAAGATGAGTTGTATTCATTTGGCATAATTCTATTTCTGGTGGCTAAATCATGATACTCAAAATTTTCAAAGTGATTATCCTCCCTTCGGGGGTCATTAAAACCGATCATCACAGTATCCATTTTAAATACCTCTATTAGGATTTTTTTTATTTAGTATGTATAAAAAACAAGCTTTTACCACGATGCACAAGATTTTTACTAAGCATTAATAGGGCGGGGGGGGGGGGAGTTCACACATTTACTTTAGCTCGTACGCCCCAATACGTAAGATTGGCAACAAAAGCGCATGCTTAAGTTTATTTTAGATGCTACGCATCTTTACGCTGTGTTGGCGTGTTTAACGCTACAAAGACAAAGCTATAAGCGCACTGTTTATAGCTGTTACGTGTTGTTTTCTATTCAAGCCTACCATTGAACTAAAAACAGGGATATAGAATGCGAATTAGAAGAAATGTATTGTTGAAATTTAGAAATGAGTCATGTGATATTACAGCAATTGGTTGACTCAATGAAAATAATTTTATTAGCTTTGTTTAATATTATGTTTGTATAATTGCACTAGTTCCGTAAAAAACTATATATATTTTCGTTATTTTAAAATTAGAAACTGAAATAATCACAATAATATTTACCGTAGCTATTAGGTAAGGGTTTTGGAAAAACTAACGATTAATATGGTTTACAATATGTGATAGAATTTGATAATTTTGTCATGATACCTTTGGTCATAGCATAAAAACTTATTATTTGGTTAAATTAAATTTTAATTTTGCCTTTCTTACTAAATGTTGGATAATAAGAACTAGAATTTTGAAAATCAGAATTCTTGCAAACATTTACGTTATGAACGGAAAAATTACCAAATGAATGGTTTAAATACCGTACATTATGTTTTTTTTAAAGTTTGACATTACCATAGTAACAATTGATACAATTTTGATACAATTTTGTAACGAAGGTAGCAATTACCTGCATCTAGACGATGCAGGTAATTGTTACTTTTTTTCACGCAGATTGCAAATTTTTCTTTAACTTTTTGTAATATTGTAATATGTTGTAATATTTTTTGCAAAGTATCTAGTACATTTGAAAATAAAAAAAATAATTATTTGAAGCAGCCAATCATTAATAATACAAAAATATGCTTTTAAATGAAATTTTTTTTCTATTTACAATCAAGCTAATTAAGAGTTACCAAATTAATGATTTTTACAGGTTTTTTAAAACATAGCTTTGTACTACTTTTGAAATCAGGATTTTAATGTTTAAATAAATAATTAATTAAATGAAAGAACAACAAAATAATTTTTTTTATCTTTTCACTTCAGTCGCGAAACTCTCAGGACTAGCTTGAATTTTTATTCAATGTTTTTTCTTATTCACTTTATTTTAAATCATGACTTCCATTTGCTGACATCCACAAATAGAAGAAATAATAGATAGTTTTAGTTTTTTCAGGTTTCTTCAAAAGGAGGAAAATTGAAAAGAACATTATGAAAAAAAAAATCATTTTCAGTACCTAACATAACAATGATAGAACATAAGTAAAAGATAGAAAAGAGATTCTGCGGTTTTTCGATAAGATATAATCCACTTGATAAAATATTTTTGGTGTCAACATCTAAGAGTATTTTTGCAAAATTTATTTCGGAATACTTTCTCTTTCAGAAGAGATCAGAAGTTAAAGGAGAAAAAATTATTTCTTTAGTGAAGCGTGTATTTATATTTGGTTTAAAAATATTGAAATAAAAATTAATGGCTATTATTATAAATAATATAGTTATAAATAAATGAAAAACTAATATGATTTAGAATATATAATCTAAATTAAAATTTATTTATCTTCAAATATTAAAATTTTCAATAAATGTGAATTGGATAAATAAATATCGGTTTTAGATAGTTTGTTATTTTAAGATTTTTTGTGTCTTTCAGTTACAATTATTTTATGTTAAAGGCAAAAGAGATATAATAAATAGAAAATTATAATGAATCTTAATATTAATTTTTTTTCAAAAATTAAGTTTTAGTTCCCCTTGATTTTTATTTTTAATAAATCAAATATTAAAATTTTTATTTTCAATAAATCATTTTGTGATGTTTCAATTTCAAAAAACAAAATTAATTATTTTTTTCGTTCCGGAAAAAACCATTTGGCAATTTTTCCGTTCGTGAGAAACGGTTAACTGGAAATTCTGGTTTTGAAATTCTGGGTTCTTATTACTTCACAACTAATAAAAATACAAAACTGAAAAATAGATTTAACCAAATTAATGGTTCGTATACAATGCTCATGTAAGTAAATTATAGTTATCATGATAAAATTACAATATTTTACATCATTTGTCAAATTTTTATCTCAAATTATGAAACCATATTTTATTGTTAATTTTTTCTAGATCATTAAAAAACTTTTTGGTGCTCTCATAGAGTTAGGGCAAAGTTTTGCATAATCTAATAGTTTTGAAAAATCAATATTTCTCAGTGTATAAATGCCAAAAAGAAGAGTTATTTTAGCAGATATTGAATTGTTTGTTTTTTAAATTCAGTTTTTGCATTTTAAGCCTCATAATATGGAATTCCTACCTGATGGAATTGTCCATTTATCAATATGTTTTAAATGGTTGTTAAAATCATGTGTAAATGAATGAAATGATTAACTAAATTAAAAGAAATGATTCACATTTATCAGTTAAATCTCCAGCCATTACTTTGATTAAAAGCATGATATTTAAATTTTTTTATGCATTAAAGGCACAAAGAAAGAAATTAGCAAAAGTAAAGTCTATAATCATTAATTAAAAAATTAAACTGGTTAAGTAATTATTAAAACTAAATAAGCTTAACGGAAGAGTCAGAAAAGAGAAAAATTTTGTAATACATGAAAAAAGTATATATATATTTAAAATTCAATGAAATTAATAACAATAATAATAATTTATAATTTGATTATGTTTGCATTCGCAAGAATATATTTGAAAAAAAATTATCCCTAAATGTAATATTGAAGCTCTGAAAGTAAAGAGCCGTGTTAGCATTAAAGGAAAATATAGTAGTAGGAGGACCTATAGAAATAAATTTTTATTTATAATTATAAATAAAAAATTTTTTTTTTGTAATTATTATTTATAATTTATTTTAAAAATATCCGGATAGTTTTTCTTGGTTTCCTTTCTCTTTTTTTAGGTAAAATGAAACGAATTTTGAACGTTTTCTGAAATTCTTATTTCTTTTTATTCTAGGGAAGAAGAAGTAGAAAAAGAAGTTGAAAAGTGTTCACTGTGCCGCTCACATCCCAAAGAATGTGCTTGTGTGGAATGTGGTGCACAAACATGCAAAAAGTGTTCTAAAGCGATACCATCAGGAAAGGTAATTTTATGAACAATATTCTAACGTAGTTAAAATTTTCAGTGTTGTAACACGGTGGCGAGTAAATATAGTAGTTTAAATAAATAAATTTTAAAATGTATACAGACATTATAGATGTTTTCGAAGCATTTACTTTTTTCGTAAGACTCCTCATGTTTACAAATCTTGCATAATAGGTTATTATTCTATATTTACAGTTGCTCAAAACATGTGGTCAAAATTTCAATTTTTTAAAATGCATGCATTATTTTGAGTTTTTTTTATGCTATTGAACTTAGTATTGTTTGAGTTTTTTTATGCTATTTTTTGCAAAATGTACAGACAGTACTAACATTTTATTTTTGAGTCATTTAAAAAAAATTAAAATAAAATAAGATGTTTCTGATATTCGTTACAATTGAAACTAGAATGTCTCGGTACTGAAAATGATTTAGCTTGAATAGAATTGAAATAATTCATCTATGATTGCGCGTCAATAACAAAGTAGTTAAGACACTGTGTCGTGGTATTGTAGAGTAGGGTTCATATCTCCATTGTCGGATTGGCGATTGTTTTACACCAGATAGTTAGGTACTAGCCTGTCAGGAGGCTGTTGCTCAAAGCTGACCACATTGCCAATATCATAACATTTGCATTATAATTGTAGATCCTTTACCTCCTTGAGCTCCCTGACCAACAATGGCTGTTGTGATAATACTACACTCTTTGCTAAGGATTTATAAGAAGTTTTTCCATCATTGTGGTAGTCTTCAGGTAGAATCTGATGGATTCCTTATGACTTACAAATAGAAAAACAATATTCTTTACTTAGTAAGTGCTAATAGTTTATGAAAAAAAGTAAAAAGTTTCTAAAGTTGAAATTTAACTTTTTTTCAGTTAAAAAACTCTTGAAGCCAAATATAATTTTGTTAAAGATATCTTGTGTGTTAACAAATTATCTTAAATAGGAAAATTATAAAGATACGATCACAGTGCAAAGAGTCGATATATCCTTGCAGTTTAAGAGGGTAAGAACGGAACTAAGTCTTATTGCGCATTCTAACTGAGATAACAAAAAATGTAATAAAACAGTGAGCGTTGATTTACAATTTACCAAGTCCATTTTACCGTAATGATCCATTTTACCATAAAATCTAATTTTACAGTAAAATTTCATACCGTAATTTTTACACTATTATTTAATTACAATGATTCGAAAATTTTACAGTAAATAATAGAGCTTGCACTCTGAGTGCCGATACTTCTTACCGTAATTTGATCCGGATTTTTTTTACAGTGTACACTATTGTTTAAAATTTATAACTTGGAAAATCAGGAAGGTAAATATGCTGTAGATGCATTATAAAAAAACATAATTTTTATTTCATAAAAGATTATTATTTGCTCTATTTTTCAGTAATGAAAAAGCTCTAGAATTTTAAGATGTTTGTATTCCGGAGACCATGTAATCCAAAAAATCAGAATGTTTGCAATAGTTATCAAAATATGTTTCTTTAAAAAGTACTTTTTATTAGCATTTTATTTATCCTTTCACTAAGCTATACATTATTGCAAAACTGTTTACAGTTGTCAAAGAATTGCTACGTACAATAGAATAGTACGATAAAGGGAATTGTACGATAGAATTTATCAACCAGTGGTTTCTCTTTGTATTATTAAAAATAAAAATTTAACTTTTTTCAACCGGTAATCAGGAAATGTATCTAAAAATTTATATTTTTTAATATTTTTAATATTCTTCATCGGCAATTTTAAATGAGACTTAAAAATGTGTTAAAAACAATGAAAATATAAAGTAACACATTTTTAATGGATTTCTTAATTGAATAGGATATCATAAGGTATTTTATCCCGCAGGGAAAAGTGATATAATTTTATTTAAAGCATATTTACATATTTGTTTGCAATTATGAATGGTACAGTGGTAATTCAATGGAACCAACAATTCAAATATTGAAAGGTTTTTGCGTCGAAAATTACTATTTTGGACACGCACTTATTTACTACTATTATACTGTGCTCTTTAGTAAGATATATTTTTATGCAGAATTTAACAGTTTTTGGATACCTGGGTTTGTCTCGATTCTTAGAACTTTTTACTTTGTTTCAAAAATACGATGCACTATTGTATATTTCTATATTGAAGCTATGTAAAAATACCAATGGAAAATACAATGCTTCAATAAGGAAAATACAACATAAAGGATAAGGTAATTTTTAAAAAAAATGTGTTTCATAAGACAGGCAGAATTTGAATAATTTTTTTTCCAATCAGAAGACTTTAGTTTTCAGATTATTATTATTAATAACTATACAATAGAAATAAAATTAAAGAGTAAATATTGTTTTTAGTAAAAACATGTTACTTGATTACTTATTTGTCATTTATTACCTTAATGTATGGTACTTTTCTATACAATTGCTTCTCTTTATTTGTGTATAAATTTAATTTGTGTCAAAGCTCTTTTCTTAAGTGAGAAAACTAAGGCTATTTATTAATTAGTGCAGGATACATTCTGTAGAGAAATGGCCTGTTGGGAAATTTCCACATTCTGTTTACTCAACTGCTGCACCATCTGAAATTTTGTATATTTCTTCCTTGTGCCAGTTTTTTTTAATTTCAAAAATACTTCTAATTAAAAATATGACATGCAGAAAAATACGTAAGGTTTATTAATAATATTAAAGTAATTATAAAAGATTAAGTAATCATAAATAATAAAGTAATTATAGTAATTATAAAAGATTTAACTACCATATTTACTACCATTCCATTTTTGGTATGAATTTAAGCTTCATGAATATCAATAAACAGCCTCTAGCGAAAAATAAGCATCTATCTCATTTTACTTTAATATTTAACATATTTATGAAATATTAAAAGAAATGAGGGGAAAAATTTCAGCCTTGATTTTCTTTTTAAGCATGCGTTTACTCAGATCTATGTCAGATATGTACTGACTGTAAACGGTACCGGATGTATGTACTGGATCAAATTATGGTAAAAAGTAAGGGAACCCTGTTTGCTATGTCCCAAAAGCCCATTTTACGGAAAAAATCCAATTTTTTTAGTTACATTTCATTCCGTAATTTTTACACTAGTATTTAATTACAATGATTCGACGATTTTACAGTAAATATTATTATAATAAATTATGATACGTAAGATTTTTTGTTCGTATAATTTTATGGTAAAATTTCTTACACTCTGAGTTCGATACTTTTTACCGTAATTTGATCCAGATTTTTTTGCAGTGAACACTATTGTTTAAAATTAGAACTTGGAAAATCTAAGAAGGCAAATATGCTATGGATACATTATATATACATAAAACAAGGGTGAATTTGAGAAATAATTTGTGTTTGCTAACTTTCTTAAAAATTAGGGATGTATTGAACGGGACTAACTTTAATGAAAAATTAAACTCAGATCATTTGAAAAGAATAAGAGAAATTTTAACCGAACAACAATATTATTAATAAATCTAGTAGATTCACTTTTTTTTGGAAATAAAGTTTTATTTTATTTTCTTTCACTATAAAATAAATTTAAAAAAATATAACTTTCAAAAGAACTTACTAAAATAAAACAAAATACTAATTACATGATTTTTTTAAAAATAGTTACTGAAATAATAATCACAAAAAATTATTAAAAATTAAGATAATCATTTGAAATAGTAAAATTTTTTTCGAAATGATAGTCTTGAAAAAATCTATTTCTTTTTAAAATAGTTTTAGTAATAAAAATGGGGAATTAAATATATTAAAAAAAAAACAATATTTTAATGTTTGTAAAGCAAAATATTTCTGCTTTTTGAATTTTTTTAAATGACGTAAATTATACTTTTGGTTTCTGCATTAAGCTCAAATTCTGCTTTTATCTGTAAATGTCAAAGAGGAAAAAAAAGTAAAAGATGAAAGATACATAACCATTTTACGAAGGAGCTGAAATGTAAATGATTAAATTTCAGAAAGAAAATGAAAGCTTTTTTTTTTATCTTAACGTGGAAAATAACATTTTTCTTACTTCGCTTTTTAATGAAGTAAACTCGAAGGAGATTATAATTTTACATCTGTCAGCGAAAGTTTCGAATTAAGAAACTTCAGAAACAAAAAAAAAACTTAAATAAAATGTTATAAAGGATGTTCAGTTTTTTTTCTTATTTCTTTTAAATAATTCTTTTTACTGCTAAGATTTTTTTATCTGTCAAAAAAAGGTTTAAGAAAACCCCTGCTGTTTTTTTTTGAACAAAAAAATTAAATAGTGCGAACGAAATCGATTCTTATAATACATTAAGTTAATTGGCCATACTTAAAACTTAATCGAGAATTACGAGTATGAACTTAGTAAAATATCATTTATTTTTAACATTCATTTTAGTGCATAAAAATAGCAAAACCACAATTTAACTGCAGTAAAACTACAGTTAGTAAGACTACAATTAGTAAGACTACAATTAGTAAGACTACAATTTGATACATATTGAAACAAAAACTGTTTTTATACACTGTAAAAACTACCGAATAATATCTCTCAAAATTTGATGCTGAACACCCATGAAAGGTGCGTGAAGGAACATTTTTTTTTCAAGTTCATACTAAATCGAACATTCATGTACTCTGCAGAAAATGTAGTTGCAACCATTTTTAGTGGTGAGATAAAAGTAAAGGTTTTAGCTGTGCATGTAATTATATTTTATACTTACTTCTTCACTGTTATAGCTTTTATTTATTTATTTATTTATTTATTTATTCATCTTTGTATTGGCAAGGCATATTTTCATGCAGTGCAAACACTTCAGCTTCAATGCAAGCACGTTTCAGAAAAAGCATATATTTTGTAATATATTCGAACTTAACCTTCAAGCTGTTGCTATTTTGGTAATTTTCCATAATTTTCGTGCGATAACTACAATTTGGTGCTAAAAATGTATTTGTGACTAAAACAGAAAATTACTACATGTATATTCTCAAACAGATAACTGTTAGAAATACATTTTTAAGCATCGAAATATAGTTATCGTATGAAAATTAGATAGAATTGACAGAATAACAATTATTATTTGAAAGAATTAATACAAATATGTTTTAAGAATGTGTTTGATTTTGAAATGATATTTTTTTGCACTGAAGCTATTAAATTGATTATAATAAGCTTGAAAATATGTGTAGCACTAAATTCGATTGCCAAATCCTTAAATTTCTATAAAACAGCTACTTTTGGGCAGATTTCAAAGAATTTTGTGAAAATTATGCGAAATTAAAACAATAAATAAAATTATTAGTTCAAAATTTCCAAGAACTAGTAGTCTATAAGAAAGAAGTACCTCTAGTGGCGTATATTGGCAATCCCAAACATGGGTTGTTTATAAATTCGTAATTCTCATTATTTGCCCTAGCTCTCCTTCAATTTTAAAAAGCTAAGTGAACACTCTTTATATGAAAAGAAATTTAAAATGAAATTTATGTTAAATACAGCTGAAACTTTAATGAATCGCCTTAATTTAAAATGCATACAAAAATTAAATACAAAGTGAACTCACTGCGTTCTGTAATTTAATTCTTAACAAGCAAACGAAATTGTAAAAAAATTGAAAAGAAAAAGGAAAATAAAATAAGCTGTAAGCAAATCTTAAGAAAATGTCTAAATGCTTAATAAATACGATAGAAAATGAAAAGGATTTAAATCTATGAATTCACAAATCCACGGAGAAAACAGTTTTTACCAAGCATTTACTTAAGTTTTTCTGAAAATGGATTTGAGGCTTTATGCTTTATTTAATAGTAAGATTTGTTTTATTCCACAGGCTTCAAAGGTTTTGTTCGCTTGATTTGATTAATGCAACAAGGAAACTTTTCTCAATGTCAGAGATATAACTAGAACGTTTAAAAGTACTTGCATTTTACTATCATGGTTATTTAATATAGAACTCAATAAAAGTTTTGTGTGAGGATTTCTTAAAATGTACGTCAAATTATCATTTTATTTTTTTAAATATTAAATCTAGAATATAGTAGAATTTAAGTTGGTATTATTAAGTTTAGATAACAATGGACTCTTAAAAATAACTTCATTGAGTGAATTTATTCATACATAAAAAGATGAAACCATGGTATCTCTTAAAAAGCTTTCCAAAGTAAATGGTTTTGTAATGCATAGCTCAAAATATAACCTATGCATTTTATTACTGATAGGTTATGTGCAGTTCAGTGAATTGCTAAGTGAGGTATTTCTTAAGAACGTAAATAATGTACATTATTCGAAGGTAGTTCAATTGCTTCTAGTGTAGTACAGTTTTTTTAAAGTGATAAATTAATTATGATTCTACTATACTAAGAAAAAGAGTTATGATTAAATCTACAAGAATATGGTAAAAATTTTCGCGTTTCTGTCTCCGTGGGGTCATCATAAAGCTCGATAATTTTTACCAAAGAGCTTTGGTAAAGATTTTGGTAAAATTAATAATAAAATATGGTTTTCTAATACGTTATAAAATTTGTTAAATGTGGTAAAACTATGTATCTTAGCATGGCATAAAACACTTTTATTCGGTTAAATTTACTTTTCAGTTTTGTATTTTTTACTAAACATGTGATGTTGAAAACTATAATTTTGAAAACCAGAATATTTTCGGTAAAACGTTTCCATCTGAAAGGAAAAAGTATCAAATGAATGGTTTAATAACCGTATATTTTAGTTTTTAATACCAGAATTATGTGATTTAATAATAAAAGTAATTACAATACAGTATGGTAATTTTACCAAAATTTTTTTTTGTATGTATTCAAGAAAAATTTGAGTTTGTTTTCTTTTGTTTTAATGAAATTTATCCAAGAATACTATTTTTATAAATGATAAAATAAATTTGATTATGGGTTGATTTGTGAGCCAATAATATTTTTTCCGGTTTTTCGGTACTTACTAGCATTTGTCATGTTTAATCTTACCATGACACACAAGTTTATGTGACCAAAATATTTACAATTACCGTTGCAATTTCGTTTATAAATGGTTATCGGTTTCATAATGATTTCAGGGATGCCTACATTTAGATGATTCGGTTTAGGAGCAGAGTTCTCACCACACGGAGAAAAAAAAGTCTGGTAAAATTACCGTACTGTATGATAATGGCATTTTTGGTTGAAAAAACCCCCATAATTCTGATTATTAAGTCCAGAATATATGGTATTTAAAATATTCATTTAGTAATTTTTCTGTTCATACGGTAAATTTTACCGGAACTTCTGGTTTTCCGCAATTATGGTTTTCATTACCACACGTTTTGTAAAAAATACAAAACCGAAAAGTAAATGCAACCGGATAAATATAGTTTTCATGACATGATCTAAAATATCATGATAAAAGTACTTAATTTTATCATATATTATAAAGCCATATTTTAGTGTTATTAGTGTTAATTTCCCCCAAAATATTACTAAAGCGCTTCTTTAATAATTATTTTGTTTTTTAAAACTGCTATAGAGTCAGAAGCGTGATAAGTTTTACCATGTTCTGATAGTTTTTACCATGCTTTTTACATAGAGCTGCAAATTCATTTAAAAAGTAATAAGTAACGTATTTGTGCAGAACATTTTAAGTTAAGGTGTCTGCGACAACTTGGCCTCATACGCACCGCGTTTGAGGCCAAGCGACCGCACAGGATGAGTCTTGACTTTGTTTAGAATTACATATCACATGTTCCTATTTTTGGCTTTGACTTTTTATAAAGTAATTTTCAGTCCTTTTAGAACAGTTGAACCAACTAAGTTTGCTTGGCTCTCTCGTTTGAGTGTGTGTTGGTTTTACCATAAATAGTACTTCTTTTGTGTTCATTGTGTTATTATATAAAATTAAATGTCTACATTATCCATATCAGACTAATTTTAATTTTGCAGATTTTAAAGTAAAAAATTTGAACTAGACTGGTGCAATGAGACCTCTATTTCTTTTTTATGAGGCAGAAAGACAACATGCAATGTCTACGATTCGGTTCGTAGGCATATGTTCCATCATTACAACTCTATCTTTTCTCCCTTACATTTCCATCATTAAGCCTGATGGTGAGCGTTAACTCAAACTATGAATTAAAAGCAATAGAAATCCGGCAAAATAAAACAAATTATGCGAAATAACGATTTAAAATTAAATTAATTGGAACTAAGTTTTCAAAGTGAAAAATAAAAAACAATAAAAATAATGAACCTTTATGAAAAGTTGAACGTTAAGTTGTAGTTACGTGCGTATGAAGAATTTATACGCACGTAAACATGTCTTTTAACGTTAATATCAGTGCTATATGCTAGTATATTAGAGAAAAAGCTTAAATAAATCTATCTATTAAATAATAATAATAATGATAATATAGTGAAACTTTATGAAAAGTTGTACATGGTGTAAGGAAGAATTTAGGCACATGAAAATTGTGATTCTTTAACGTTATAAACGTTAAACGTTATAAACGTTAAACGTTATAAACGTTAAACGTTATAAACGTTAAACGTTATAAACGTAAAACGTTATAAACGTTAAACGTTATAAACGTTAAACTTTATAAGCGTTAAACGTTATAAACGTTACAAACGTTAAACGTTATAAACGATAAACGTTATAAACGTTAAATGTTAACGTTAAAACGAACTATACGCTGGTATATTTGAGAAAAAGCTTAAAGAAATATATCAAAAGTAAAAATTCATGTATCTCCTTCGGTATCATTCGGTGTTTAAGACAAACATCCGTTGCATCCTCCAAAATGCCCGAAAACAGAGTATCTTACAAGCTGTTTCCTGGAAACACAGCATGACTGATTGATTGGAAGGGCTTCTTTATATCAGTCGAGAGGTAAGTTTTGGCTGGAGAGGGAAGAAGAAAACAGTTCTAGTCGGATGTGGGACATCAAGGGAAATCGATCTGTCAGGGGACATCTGTCATACAAAAATCGATTTTTTAAGGTGAAGGTTTATAATATAGACTACTCTTATATTTTTTTAACAGTTTAGAAGCTGAAGCGATGTTGGCGCTAAGTGATATAATCTTTGGATATTATAATTGTTTATGAAAGAGGAACAGTTGGAAAAAGTAGTTTTTTTAAGAGTTTAAAGCAAGACAAATATATATATATATTTTAGCATGTGGCATACAAATTTGTTATTTGACAACTTCTGAAACTTACGATGCAAAACACTTTTGGAAGTTTTTTATTTATTTATTCTGCAATGCAATATTAATGATTCACATTGCGTGAGATTAATAATCTTGAATATAATAATTTTTACCTATTTGAAAATTATAACATTCCATGAGACTAATAATTTTGAATACAATTCTCTATACCTTTTAGGAAAATTTAACAATACATTGTAAAAATTCTGGATCAAATTACTATAAAAATTACCGGCAAATACCTCAGGGTGTTAGTATTTTTTTCCGTAACGTTTTAATGAGCAAAGAAATTTGATGTGAAGTAATTTTTTACTGTAATATTTACTCTAAAATCATTGAATCACCGTAATTAAATTTGTATTGCTGCAAAATTTACTGTATGAAATTTTACGGTAAAAATGTATTTTACGATAAAATGAATATCATAGAGGGGTGCTTAGGGGGCCACATGTATGTCAACTTATGTGTCTTAATGCCGTATTATCAAACTAATTACCAAAATAATTATCAAAGCACTTCGGTAAAAAATTATTAGAAACGCGTTAAATGTATCTTATTCACTTCTACTATTCTTATTCACCTTTCACTTCTTAGCTTCTAAACACATGTTAAAAATCTATAGTTTTACCTTCACTGAAACATTCGTGGATATTTAAGCGTTTCTGGGGATTCCGATATGGATGCAGAAAATGTAAGTTATTTGGGTAGAATTCCACAAAAAAGGAAGAGATTTTCAAAAAATGATGCTAAATCCACGTGGTCGAAAATGTAACTAATTTTAAATATTATATAATTTAGTTACTCTGAAAATATTTTCTTTTCTTTTGACTTAGTGGTTTTGTGATCTGTATGAAGCTTTTAAATTTATATTTACTTAATATTTAAAAATAATAAGGTCAAGAACGTCCACGCATGTGTGCCTTGGTACGTATGCGAAATCTCACAGTATTATAAGTATTCAATTTTATATCTATTTTGTATCAGTTTTAGGTATATTTTTAATTAATTGATGTATATTAAGGTACATACATGCATTCAATAGCTTTAATTTTTTGTGTTTTATTTCATAATTTTGAAATTTTCCCCTAAAAATTAAATATTTTTTGTATATTAAATGTTGCATTCTTTTCAATAATTAGCTATTTTTCCTGATTTGCATAATTAAAGTAGTTTTGAAACAGATTTCACGCAGTAATTTCGTGCAGATTTCCTGCATTGCTAAGCATTGGTTCTGCATTTCATAGTAAAATACGTATTCTTTTAAAAAACTTTTCTAAATAGTTATTAAATCTATTCATTATTGTATTTAAATAGATCATAATATAACATTATGCATTATACACCATAATATAACATTATGCCTACTTTAGGTGCAATTTAACATTTAAAATATTTATATTATTTTACTTAATTAAAACCCAGGGTTCACATTTATGTACCTAAAATTTTTTGCCCAATCGCAGTATAATTCCTATTTTGTTTATTTTATGGCAGAAAATAGTAAAGCGGGAGGGTAAAATATTTTTTTGCTATATTCCTTTATACTTCAGTGGTGACGAGGATAGGTTTAAAGGAGCATAATGCATTATCTTATACAGTACAATCTTATGAAACAGGTGCAATATCTTATGTCAGTGAAAAACTATCATAATATAAATAATTTTATTTTAAAGATATAAATAAGACTTTTCATTGCCTATTGTGTAAAAAAGAACACGTCATAAGACTATAAGAATTAGCTTTAATTGTTGAAAAAAAATTTACGTGATGTGACAAAAATAATTTTTTTTATTTTTTATTTTAGTAATTACATTAGATATTTTTTACATGAAAAGAACGCTCTTGTTAAATACTCTACTTAATTTTAAAGACTTAAGAAAATATTTAAAGACCTCTTTTTAATTTTTTAGTTCAAAGATTACCTCCTTCGCCCGCTTTATCTTAGAAGTAATTTTTTTATTAAATTATGATTACAGTAACAAGAAGAGCTAAAGGAAACTTCAAATTAAATTTAAGCAGTCAATGTCATTGCTTTCAGTCCGTTATCTTTTGAAATTTTTTTACGTTATCTGCATACAACAAATCTTATTAAAATATATTTTTTAATACTAAAATAATTAAGGGATGTTTTTATAGAAATTCAATGAAAATTAGATATTTTTTTGTGTTATTCTTTCAAGAGGTATCATGCTTAGTTAATTTTTGCAAGGAAAAAAAAACTGTTCGTTATTTGTGGTTTCAAATTTTTTGCTAGCTGGGTGACATACAGAAATAAAAAAAAAGTAAACAACCTGAAAAACACGTGAGATATAATCATTAGTTTTTTAATTATATCTACTTAATTTTAATGCTTCGAGATCTGAACTTTAAATACAGTAATTAATTAGTGCAAATGATATTTTAAGTTGAAAATCACGCATGAAAAATACTTTCTCTGAATGAACACAATGAATGTTTTTTTTAAAATGGATTCTTACTTCTTAACACCAAAATATGGAGAACAGCCGCAATCAGGAAAATACAGGAGTTGGACAATTTATTTCCCTAAATATTTTTTATAAATATTTATCTAAGTGATTTCCCTAAATATTTTTTGATTTAATAGTGATTGAATTTCTGCGTACTTAATGGTTCGGAGACTTAAATTAAATTGATTAATTAGTGCAGACGACATTTAAAGTTAATAAATCGGACACAAAGACTCTAGAATCGCAGTTTGATTCATAGGCGAATTCGAATTCAGTAATCTGATTCGAAAACAGTAATCTGAAAGATATTATCCCAATAGTTTGGCCAGCACTTGAGTTGGAATAAGCTTAAACACCTTCAATCTTAATTTTACGTTTTGCGAATTCAATCATATTTCGAGAACATTTTTAGCAAATTGAAAAAATTTTTGCGCAAAATTATAAAATTTCTTTCCGTGCACGGATAATTTTATGCAAAAAATTAATAATTATTTATAACTTTTTTTTAATTAATTTTAATAATTGACGAAAAAAATTGAATTTCTGAAAAAGATTTTATATCATCTTAAAAATTTTGAATTGCAGGAAAGGAAAACTTAGATAAATCGGTCAAATAGTTCGTGATAAGTTAAATTTTAACTGATGTGGGAGCATGCGCGAACTACACTGTAACAAATTAAATCGAAAAATATTTAGATAGTGACACTAATCACCCGGTCTCTAAACCATGCTTTGCAACTGTTTAACTATGCGTGAACTTTTCGACTCAAAGACTACTAGGGACATTACATTAGATGGAATCCCGAACCACTGAAACACAATTAGAGAAAGAGCAATCCAATAAAATTCCTTGATCTTACCACGGAAAACCGAAACTGACTTAACACGAGGTTAGTAAATTTGAAGAGCTTTACTACAATCGATCCAGAAGATTCAAGTTGATATCTCAGTTTGTAGGTAGCTGCTAATAAAGTGTTTGAATGATAATATGGTTCATAATAAGTGCGGAAAGTTATTTTGAGTAGTAAGAACTTTAAGTATATAAAACTATTTTAAAGTACGCAATAAACAATACATTAAGTACGTAAGCAATTACACATCAATAATATTTACTTTGGTTGACCTTTTTTCATTTCGTTAAAAATTAAAAAAAAATACTATCCGCAAATAATAGCAACTTTCACATAAGAAAGACATGGTTAAATTTTTATTAATGTTTCTAAACCATAGCGAAATAACAATGCTCTTTTTGGTTTATCAGTTAGATTAAAACCTTTTTGACATTAATTATAACTATTATCATTTGCTGAAAGAAATCAAATATTTCGCACGGTGAAAAAACATCCCTCGTCTTTATAGCATTTGTGATGGAAAAAAACCAATAATCTGGATATAAAACCGAATTATACGATATTTCAACCATTTATTTGGTAATTCATTCTTTCGATAACGAAAATGACTGATCGGAAATTCTAATTTTCAAAATTATAGTTCTTATCACCACTAATTTGGAAAAAACACAAAACATAAAAGCAAGTTTAACTGAATAAATGGCTATACTATGCTTAGATAAAATTACCAAAATTTATCACATATATTATAAAAACTTATTATATTATTAATAGTATGAAAATATTTTCCAAAGCTCTTCGGTAAAAATTATCAAACTTTTTGCTACTTTTAAAGAACCAGAAGCACGATAAATTTAACCTTCTTCTGGTAGTTTTGACCATACTTTTTCCCACTACGTTAGCATTTTTTTATGAATAAATTATAACTGGCATATATATTTAATTCTAGATAAATCAAAAATACTAACTTGATCACTAAGTTTGAAACATCAATAATAAACTGCAAGTCCAGAGATCAATCATTTGATCACGTCAGGGTACTTTCAGTATAGAATAAGACTCTACTTACAGTACAAAATAAATAATAAACTCAGCTTTAAAAATTTAGAAAACAATCCACAAATAAAAGCAACTATCACATAAAAAAGACATGGGCAAGTTCTTATTAATACTTCTTAATCTTAACGAAATAATAATATTCTCTTCGGAATATTGGTAAAATTCGAATGTTTTAGGCATTAATTACAACTACAATTATCTGTTAAGAAGAGTATTATTAAATATTTCATGAATCCCTTTTTTTAATAAATTAGAACTGATATTTAAATTTAGATTAATCAAAAATATCAACCCACGTTTCTGGGTCTCTGAGATTGCGACGTCAATAGCAAACCGCAAGTCTAGAGACCGTTCGAAACAGATGAGTCAGGTGACGTTGATACCTTACGTTAAAGAGGAAGTTTGCAATGAAGTGTTTACATAATGAATTTCCTCATAATTTCCGCAAAAGGCCATTTCTGTATTAAGTGTGTAGTCGATTAAACTGAGCGTGCGGAGAAAATAGAAGTGTCTACCTCTTGCGAAGGAGATAAGCTGAAAGGCTGGCTGCATTTGTAGCACATTCACATAATAAATTCAAGAGAATTCAAGAGTATTTTCTTGGAATTATTCATTTCCCGAAAGCCATTTACTTAAAAGGAAGATCGACTCGTTTATGAATATACGATATACATATGAAAACATAATGATTAAGGTTATATGTTTCTCGAAATTTACCTTTCAAAATTATAAATATTTATGAGCTATTCTTGGTAAATGTTTACTACGTTTACCTATAATATTTCACACATTGATCGTATTTATATTAACTTCTACTTTGCATAGTTTGAACTAAACAGCATTTTAGAGCCGTGATGGCTCAGGGGACAAAGCATTTGTTACTTAATGCGGTGACCCAGGTTTGAATACCAGTGGTGGCTGATTGAAACGAACTCTGCTCCCAGCTCGCACTGATCACAGTGCTGATGTAAAATATATTTACTGTTAGACAGATATTGGGATAAAATCCCCTTTCCGTCAGGCTTTCCATGGTGGGTTTTCGTGGTTTTCTCTCTATATAATGCAAATGCTGGTTAGTTCCATCAGAAAGTTCTCCACGAAAGCTAGCTTGTCACAATACTTGATTCAGGAGTTCTTATGCCTTCTGGGATAGGTTCAAAATTACAATTCTACGGAGTTGAACATTGGTAGTCGTTAACTCAGAATTGGGTCGACTGTTCAACGCCAGTTACAAAATAAAATAAAACTAATCAGCATTAGGCATAGGCAAACAGATGTCTTCATGGGGCTAGTGAAGGTGCATGGTAATGGGGCTAGTTTGTGCATGCCATTGGAAGAAATAGGGAATTGTTTCGCATGTTACACATTTGATGTTATTTACTTTCCAAATTAGAATGATCTCATAAAGCTATATGCGTTTACAAATAGAGGTTTCGATCTTAAGTAAAAAAAGCACGGAACCTTTAACTTTTTGACAGAGTTGGGACAGCGTTAATTCTTTTATAAATATTTTTTCTTAAGGTCTAATTACAAGCAGAAGTATATTTTGATATCTTTCAACTATAAGATACAGTCCGATAGCTACTAAAAATCTGTTGGATTATCGGAATTATATTTCTACTAAAACCTAAAAGCCCCAAAAACGTAGTTTGAAAAAATAATTTTATTCATATTTAATAATGTATCAATACTTGTTTTTTTGAATTAAAGAAATTTCAATGATGAATCTAAATGAAGATGAGCATTTTAGATCTAAATTACTGCAAATAAGTGCAAATTTGAAAAAAAAAATGTTTGGAAAGTCGTGCTTAGAAGATTTTGCCTTCAAATCGTTGTTTCATGCTATATTTCATAATCACAAATAATTAAAATACTAAAATATAATATTTTTCTTTTAATTTGACTTAAATTAATACAAAATAATTTTAAAAAAATTTAAAAATATGTTGAATGAAAATTCTGCGTTAAAGGGTTAGATTAAGTTACGAATTTCTGTCAGACCAAAAGAGGGCGTTGTAATCACACACTTTTTCTGTATCACTTGTGTGGCAGGCAATGGATAGGAATGGATGGCTTATTGGAAAAACCCTAAAAATATCGTACCATCATATTGTTGTTTCATTGTTTACTACTATTAAATACAGTTTCTTTATCCAATGCACTCATTCGCCACTGAATCAATCTGCCACATATTAAGCCACATTTTTAAAGGCTTTAAGAAAATGTAAAAGTTTTATCAAGTTTGTTAAAATAATATAATTCACTATAGATGAACTAAAGAAGAAGAAAAATTGTTTTATACATGTATTTTTCCAATAGATTAAACTAAAACAGATCGAGCAAATGCATTCGGTCCCATCAAATTTTTTTTGCGATTTGATTAGATTGCTCCCATAAGGGAAACATCGCTAGGCCACGCACTCCGTGTGTTGTCTATTCAGGCAATTTCATCATCCTTTTAAAGCTATGGTTATTAAATTCGATTCAACTCTAAATTGGTTCTGTGCTTTCAAACAAATCAAATTGAATAATAGATTTAAAATATATTGGTTTGCGTTCAAATTATTTTTCTCAGTGCTGTGAAATTCTCGATTACAAATTAGTCCTTTAGTTGAAATATATCAACATTGATTCAGCAATAAGACTTAGGTTGAAATTCATTGACTTTTGGTTTCAGATACGCATTGTAATTGGAAAGCAAATTTGCTGATAAGAATAAAATGGTTTATTTTCGCATGCAAGCCTAAAAGCTTTCAGAAATCACTCACATCAAATTTGACATAATTTTTTCGCACATTAAAATGAAGTAAAATTTAAGTTATTATTTACCTAAAGTTTAAACAAAAAATTCATAATAACAAATTTAACAAGTTGAATTGTACGAATAAAGCATTTTTTTCAATTCTTGTCTATGACTACTAATTTTATTGCGACTAGTTTTGCCTCTATTTTTTACGTAATGAAAAATTTGATTCCAATTTCTTTTTTTTTATCTGAACTTTTCTGTTAGTCTGTTTCATGACATAAATATATGATATTCCTAACATAAACATAAAGTATGAAAAATTATCTATAGTTTCTAGAAAAATTTAATAATAACAAATTTGGCAGGCAAAATTTAACTATTAAAACATTATTTTCAATTCTTGTCTAAGACTTCTAATTTTATTGCGACTAGTTTTGCCTCTATTTTTTACGTAATGAAAAGTTTAAATTATTTTTTTTTTCAATCTAAATTTTTCTGTTAGTCTGTTTCATGACGTAAATATACGATATTGATAACATAAACATAAAGTATAAAGAAATTCTATTTCTTTAAAGCATACATTATAGTTATTTGCAATTGTTAGTTTATTTTTCCTGACTAACGTCATTACATTTCTCAATTTATGATTACCTTCGTTCTATTATAAATAAATTTTATCACTCACCGCTCTTCCTTTTTAACTTGAAAAATTGTTCTTGAAAAACATATAAATCTAATTTATATATTACAGAAGTATTTATGTTTGAATTTATCTAACAAAATGTCAATACCTACACTAGGTCTAAACCGGATGTGCAAATAGTATTCCAAATTTGAAAGGTATATGCTGATATATCTTACTGTGATGTGCAACAATACATAACATTGGTAATCCAGCATTCATAATTAACCAGTAATCTATAATATTGTTAATCCAGTTAATGAGTGAAGGATGGATGAAAACCTCAGGGCCAAAATATCATTTAGGTGACCATTACCTAATATCTTGCAGCGACGTGATCTAACAAACTGAATTCCGCCCCTTTAACCTGAGGAATGGCTCGGGGATATCACGTGACTTTCCAGTGTTGCCACGGCAGCGTTGGCAATCGGCCCGCAATCATTTATGATGGCCTGGTTCATTGTTCATGATTTTGAATAAGCTTACAGAACTAAATGTAATCCTCCAACACACGAGTAAAGACAAAGTTCATATATTTTGAATGAAACGCCTCGGCGTTAGTTGATTTGAGAGCAGCAATGACTGCATGCCTCGGAAGCGGGGGAATGTTAGAGTAGCAGTAAATTTATTATCACAAGACGATGGAGGAATATAGCCTAGATCGATATCCAGGCTGATTGTCGACGAATGCTTCCGTTGGAAGTGTTATTGAAAACAATAATGTTATCTCAACCGTTTGAAATCGGGGAGTATTGGTTCGTGTTAATTGGCTCTTACAAATGTTTCTGCCAAACATTTGGAAAATGTAAGTGCTCTCTTTGAGAGAATTCGAAAAAGAAATAAAAAAAAAAATTAGTTTTAGTTTCAGTTATTATTTTTTAATTATTATTTTCAGAATGGATATGTCGTGGAAGATTGAATAACAGGGAAAATTTCTCGTGCATATCAAAAAGAGGGGGATATTGCAGAGATAAGATCAAACGAAAGAGAACCTCCTTGATTTATTATGGTGAATTTTTAAAAATTTAAACAAATATGGCCATACTAAATAATTCAAAAAATATTTTATCAACAAAATTAAACATTGCGCAGTCTCTTATGCAGAGAGGAAGACAGTCTCTTTTTGGGGAAATGATTTTTATGTAACTATTATGTGATACTTTCAACGATCGATCTAAGGGGCCACGGACATTCAACCCTATCCCCAGTTCTAACACTAAGAATTTTAAATTACTACTGAATGAATTGCTCCACACCGAAACTTAGGATCGTGGGAGGAAATGATTTGTCGAGATTTCGGTAGATAATATAGCCAAAAACAAAGCCAACACGGTGATTTTAATATTAAACTTAAAATTACCAGTCTACAATTTAATGACTAAAAAGACCGTTAGAAATGAATATAACCCTGTAACCGAAGCATTTTTGTGGTTTGAGAAATAAAGTGGTTTAAAAAAAATAACGTTAAAAATAGTTTTTAATATTCGATTAAGTCGCGACACTGCATAATGAGTTATGAACTTGCATTGAATCAACTTGTATTAAATAATGAATTATAAACTTGTATTGAATTGAAGTCACTACATTTATTAAGATAAAATGTTTACATTTGCTATTTATAAAACATGTTAAAAATTTACTAATTATTTTAATTTATTAATAATAGGATTAAGAATGATTAAAAATATGAAATTATATAAAAGTTAAAAGCAAGGAAATATGTATTGACTATAATTGCATCACATGTCATAATATGAAAAATATCACGAAATAAGCGTTCGTATTCTCTCTTTTTTTGCTTTGTGTCTAGACCTGTCTCATTATTCATAATTTTGAATATGTATTTAGTACCAAATATAATCCTCCACCACACGAATAAAGACAAAGCTCATCCTTTACAAAACAAATAAGGTGTTTTTGTGGCTATTTTGAGGCTGACAGATGTAAAAAAATACACCTTAGGTCAAAAATGAGGTTATATTTTTCACCAAAAATAACCTCATTAATAAACTTCAATTTCAACTTCATTTACACCTCACGAAATCTACTTTATGCATAACTCAGAAATAATTTTAGTTTAGATCGGGTAAAATTATTCACACCTCATGTATACGTATTTGCTTGAAGTATAGAAAAAAAAATCGCACTCCTCAGAAACAGCCTCCCTTGGCTGATTGCTTTAAAGTAGATTTCTATCAACCCCAAAACAACCTTAAGTGTGAATAAAACATCTTCATACTCCTTGACTATACACCTTGGGTGGTAGATCTTTTAAGGTTGATTTTGAAATTCACTTCGAATAAACCTCAAAACAACCTTGACAACTCAAAACAACTTCATGTAAAGCATGTGGTTGCTCTGAAGTAGATTTCCATCAACCCTCAACCTCAAATAAACCTCAAACCAACCTTGACAACTCAAAACAACTTCATGTAAAGCATGTGGTTGCTCTAAAGTAGATTTCCATCAACCCTATAGCAACCATTAACCCTCAACTTCCAATGAACCTCAAACCAACCTTGACAACTCAAAACAACTTCATGTAAACCACGTGGTTGTTCTGAACTAGATTTTCATCAACCCCAAAACAATCTTAAGTATAAATAAAACAACTTCATACATCTTGATTATACACCTTGGGAGGTTGATCTTTTAAGGTTGATTTAGAAATTCACTTCTAATAAACCTCAAACCAACCTTGACAACTCGAAACAACTTCCTGCAAACCTCAAAATTACCTTAAATTTTTTGTAAAGGATCGATTTTAAATTGAACACCTCAGCGTTAGTTGATTTAAGAGGTGCAGTAAATTTATGTAATTATCAAATGAATGTTGGAAAAGCAGTAAATTTATAGGAACAAGATAATGAATAAATAGCCTAGATCAATATCTTAGCTCAGTGTTGAGAAAAATATTGTGCTTTTTTTTTAACAAAATGGTAGTGAAAACAATGATATTATCTCGACAATTTAGATTGAGAGAGTATCGGGTTGCGTTAATTAAATCTCCCCAATTTTTCTTCTTTAAAAAACTAAATGTTTTTTTCTAGGAGAATTAAAAAAAAACAATAAAAAAAATATTCGCCTATTTTTAGCTATTTGCTCTCCTTCATTATTTTAAGAATCGGCACATTGCGACAAATATTACGCGATATAAATGAAATAAATTATCGTATTACTTCTTTATTTGCATTGTTTAATGATCCGGCTCATTACTTTTGCTAAACGCATGCAGTACCAAATATAATCCTCCACAACTCGAACAAAGACAGTTCATATTTAATTTAAACAACTCGGTGTTTGTTGATCTGAGAGCAACAATGGCTGTATGCTTCAGAAGAGGTTGAAATTTATCAGAACAAGATAATGGAAAAGTTGCACGGATCGATTTCTAGGCTAATTACTGACATAAATATTGTGCTTAGCTTGAAGGTGTTATTGAAAACAATGACATTTGTATTGAAAATGAATCGGTTTGCGTTAATTAGTCCTTTTTGAACGTTATTGGGCAAATTAAGTTGTACTTAATTGCTTCTCTTAGGAGAAATTGAAAAAAAAAGGTAGAAATAAAACAGTTTTAGGAGAGCGACAGTTTTTTTTAGGTATTAGTTTATTTCATTGTTTTTAGTATTAGCATTATTACACAAAGTCAAAGCTTTTTAATTGTTGAAATTAAATTATTTTCTTTTGCTATTTTTAGATAATTTATGGAAGGTCTATAAATTGTAAGAAATGCCACGAAAAAGGTTTGTAAGTTTATTAGAACCAAATACTAGAGAAATGACTAGATTAATCTCTAGACTAATTTTTGGCGCAGATATTGTGTTTCTGGTAAAGGAGTTTTAGAAAACTTTTATAGTCATTGGGATTGAGTAAAGCTCGGCCTTTTTTTAGAATATGCAAAATTTTTTATTTAAATATTTGATCTTGGTTTACAAGTTATTAAGTGCTGTTGTAATTGTAATTGCATGTTCTTTGTTATTAATTGTTCCCACTCATGTGACCTATAACGTCAGCGCCAGCTGATAGTTATACGTAAAATGTCACGTTGAAGTTCAGCTAAGTTTCTTCTTATAAATTATAATGTTGATTAACGTGGAATTAATTAATTACATTATTTATTATTAATTAAAGATAATTGATACTTGACGGGATTGGCTTATTCGAAATAGAATGGAAAGAACGGTTGCTAAAGGAAGCAAATGCCACGTTTCAACAACCAATCAGGGTCGAGATACCATCAGTACGTCACTTGCAGGTATCCCATCTCAGATATAGGAAGCACGGTATTTTAGATTCTTCATACAATTTTTCTGTGTCAGTATCTGTGTCAGTATCTGGAGAGCGAGGGAAGCGAGAACGTTTTATGAAGGGTCCGCGAAACTTCATCTGGCAAGAGTTAGCTTGTAGTGCGCGGTAGATTTCACGTAATTGCATAAAATCCAAAAGGTGGAATTTTCTATGTTTCAAAGAGTAAATTGAAGCTTTCTTATTCTCTGAAAATAATTGGAATTCATCAACACATTAAGCCTAAATTGAGAAAAAAAAATTAAAAAATCTATATTATATAAAACGCTAATACGTACGTATGTATGCATGTATCAATAAAACCGATGATATTTCTTTTCTCGCGCTGGCAACAGTTTTCATTTTTAATTGATTGGATTCGGCGCGCAGAGCACGTAGTGAGCAACCAGATAACAATAACCAGAGTGAGCATTATCAGGTTGTTCAATTCAGAATCATGCACTAAAAACATGACAATATTTAATTTAAACTCAATTAGGAATTGAAGTGAGAATGCTTTAAAAGGCCGCTGTTGAATTTATATTTTTCAACTGGGAGCTACCTAAACGTCTAAAAAACGTTTAAGTGTTTGTATTGAATGCATTGAATTTTTTTAATATTTCGCGTTTATTTATGCATTGAATTTTCACGCTTTAAAATGCAGAATATTAGTGAAGCAATATTTGATAATTTATTTTGCTAATATGTTTCTTATTTAGCTAATGTTTTGATTTTTTCACCATGTACAATCTAAATAGATAATATACTTTTTTAAAAGCCAATAAGAACATTGGTAGAATTCATCTACATAAGTACAATACTATGTCTTTGATGATAAAATACTATGTCTTTGATGATAATATATTATGTCTTTGTGCTAGAACATTGTGTTCATTGGCGAGCGAGCGCAGCGAGCCATGGTTCACGGCGTGAACCACATAGGATTGCGTAGCAATTCTCGGGGGTTGGCGAGCGTTAGCGAGCAGGGGGCGGAGCCTCCTAGTATTTTTTATTACATTGTTTATTTAGAAAAAGCTCAGAATTCAAGTAACACAGGGATTCGTCATTTCTTGAGAACTGCAAAAATAACTTATTTGTGTAACGTATATATATATATTTATTAAAAAAATATTTTTAATTTGCTATCATAGACGTCGGTCAAGGAATACTTTATTTTGTTTTTCACATTCCATCAAATGTTCGTAAACATTCTATTGTTTACTTTCTTCTGAATACTACAATAATTCCATTTATCCACACAGTGAACTTCCTATATAGAAACGTTTATTTGCTAAGTGTTTGAGATAAAAAAAGAGCAGTTTTAATCATCTGTTTGCATTGTATAGTAAATTGGAATGTACTACAACGCAGACAATTTTTTACAGTTCTTTCAGCGCTCATATATACAATAGACACCAAAGATATGTCTCCTATCCCCAAAGGGTTGGCGAAATTCCTTGATGGAAGTGGAGTGAAAAGAATTCTTTCCCTTCCCTCTAGACATCATTCGTTCGTGGGTGTGTACAAAAGGAAGAAGGGATTACTTTCAAAATAATATTGGACCTTTGCGAAATGAAAAAGGGTGATGAATTTTACTTCTAACTTGGCGAGATGAAAAGAATATTTGGTTTTCGAAATGACGCCAGAGGCTGTATTTGGAAAAGGGAAACTTTGTGATAGTATACCTAAATATTTACTGAGCGAAGTGGTGGAACTTACTGTAATTTATTGAGTAGGAGAAGGTTAAAAGTTTTTTAAAAAATTTAATATGTTTTCTTCCTTAAGTAAACGGTAAGAGATGTTATCTAGATCAAAAATTGTTCGGTTAGAAAATTTTAAAGCATAAATGTAACTTTCTAAATGACTAATTTTTTTGTCCATATTTGTTATTGCTCGCATTGTTTGGCAGTTATTTTTTAGTGTATAGAAATTAAAATAACGATTTGATTTATTCTAATTTGCTTTCTTGTCTTTAACCCTTTCAACGGGGTAAAATAAAAGCTGTCTCGGTTTTTTTTAACACAAATACAACTGATAAAAATGCATACATTTTATTTTTTAATACATCAATAGTTTAATGTTAATAGAATAGAAATGGATCAAATTCTTTGGAATGAAGTTCACATACTTATGATCATAAATAATTTAGTTTAATTAGACCAATATTTATTTCTACTTTTTTTGTTCTACAGAGAATAATTGCGTTATTATTGAAACTGATATAAATATTTTGCTTTACACGACTTGAAATATTATTTGTGCTGTAGCATTTTACAGTCAACGACACTTGAAAGGTAAAAGGAATAGAATTACTTGGAGTATTTTTCATACATTGTAAGTTGTTTAAATTGTAGAAAATTTATACAAATCGAATGTAATTGTAGAAATTGTATAAAAATACTGCTTAAATTGTAAAAATTTCATATAAATCAAATATAACCGTAGGAATTTTATAAAAAGCTGCTTAAATTCTAAAAATTTCATATAAATCAAATATAAGAGTAAAACTTAAATAAAAACTGCTTAATTTGTAGAAATTTTCATTTTTTAATACATTATCCGTTTTATGTCAATCACTTATAATCATCTTTATTTGAGTTTACCTTGTATGACCAATAATTTTGATTTCAATACTCACAAAATTATTATTTTTATTTCTTATCTGTCCCGTAAAAGGAAATTGTAAATTGGTGTGACATTCGCAGAATGAGCACATAAGTTTATTTGCGAACAAATAAATGGTGAAATTAGTAGCGAGTTAGAACCACACACTTAATAAAAAAAATGGAAGTAACGCGAATGAAGCAAAAATAAAGTTATAGGAATGGTCATGCATACATTAGCTTCGTTCTGTCGAAAAAATACTTTTCTCAGTGTCTAAACACAAAATGATAATAGAAAAATAGTGTAACCGATTTTCTACTGTAATTTTCTGGTTGATTTTTTTTCTGTTCAGGAAAGGGTAATTGTAAACTGGTGCGTCATTCGCACAATGAGCACGTAGGTTTATTTTCGCACAAAAAAATGGTTAAATGAATAGCCACTTACTTAATAAAAGAAATGAAAACAACGCATAAAGCACAAATAAATTGACAAATTTGTAAAATTAATTGTTTCTTTTGAGAAATCTGCAAAACATTTTCTCACTAGCCTCCCTCTCTCCAACTTTGGAAAACTTAAGAACTATGACTAACTTTTCCAATTACTTAATAGAAAAGATTTTGTGCGTCAGTGATTATATCAGGAAATTTCTCTCATATCTCAGCGTATATTCGTTCTGCTATACGATTCACATTAAAAATTGATATTGAAATTTGATTGCTCGTATACTAGTTCTTGTCAATACATAAATAATGAATAAATAATAAATATAATAATTGGGTTACATAAATAATGAATCTGACTGAATTCAACTTACGATTTTCAGCAATAGATTTTAGTACGTTACGAGATGTCTTAGTTCGTAGAGTCTTGAAGGACTTTAGAAACATAACAGAGTGTACACTTACAAAATGTTTTGCTCATTTTCGCAAGAAAAGACATTTAATATTCAATCAGAGTTTAGCTTGTGTTTTAGTGTATCTTAAATGCTAAAAAATTATTGGCTTAGTTTATATTTTTGCGTTAAACATAGAAAACTAGCAGGCTTCACCTATGTACGTTGAGACTCCTCAGCCCCCAAGGATTGCTATGCACTCTGAGATGGTTTGCTTTGCTAACCATGATCGTTTCGCTAAATTAAACCCATTTAAAATATGTTCAAACGTTAAGTCTAAAGAAAATTAATTCCTCTATAATAACTATGCAAATGAGAAGAATTATCATTATTGATAAATCATGAATTATTATAAGATCTTATCTTATAAAACAAAATGTCGAACACTTTGTTGATGTGAACTATTCGCTTTTGACCTTTCAATTTCTTCCAGCTTATAACGTACTTTATTTCAGCTTTTCGTTTTCAAAGAAAGAGAAGAATTTTAAGTCTGCAACTTGTAAACGTGTAGGTTTAAGCTTTCATGTTTATGGCAACTGGTATACTTGATATTTCGATTCATTGCTGCCAGTGTGAGAAAGAAAGAACTTTGTAGCCGTGTAATATAAATACATATGGAAAGAATTTCAAAAATACTTTTATCGTAACTATAAGTTCGCTACTCTAAAAAGTAGTCAAAATTTGCCCTTCTAATAGTAGTTGTTGAAAAATAGTCAAATTTAATGCTCAATTTTTCTTAAAAAGTGACAAACAGTTGAATAGGTTATTGTTGTTGGTTTGTGCAGAAGTATGTTTACGAAAAGTGCATCCATTTGATAATAGTTGCACCAAAGATTTCTTTAATCCACTATATGCCTCAATAAGGTTTATTAACCACATTTTCCCAAGTTTCACAAAAATTCAAACAATGCATTAATTCCGCTCAAATAAACATCACAATCTGTCACTTGAGCATAAGAAAAAAAAATCACTCTACAAAACATGCAAAGGAATATTCCACGTTTCCGGGAAATTTTATTTAATGAAAGATGCATTCTTTTTTTATTTATTTAAAGAAAAGATGTCAACTGCTCCGGATCTCAAAGTGAAAGGAAAGAAAAGAAAAATAATAAAGAGAAAGTGCAACGAGAAATCTGTGAAAGAGGCACGTGCTATAAAAAGAGATGAGAATAAAGAAAAGAACGAAGATTCCATTCTTCTTTTCGTAAGAAATGATGGAACTAGACATGAAAATACGTTTTTCTCCTTGAGGCTTGTTGCTATTACGTTTTTTTTCTATTCATTTTTGTGCAGATTTTCCCCTTTTTTTCTACCTAAAATGTCAGGGCAATCTATATTTCATGCAGAAACAAAGGCAAGAAAAGAGAAAAAAAAAAGAAAAAGAAGTTTGGGCGAACCAAGACGCAAAAAAGTTTTATTTAATTGTGAATTATTTAGAGATGTGTAATAAAGTTTTGGTACTTTTTTTTCTGGTAAGGAAAAAGAATTCATCTAGAAAGAGTATTTGGTGTGTGTTAAAATGAAGATTTTGTTCTAGGAAAATTTTTACTTTAAACACGAGTAAAAGACAATCTTTTTAATTAAAAATATATTGATTAGTATATTTCAAAAGTATTAATGAAATAATGTTGAACACTTAAGGAACGTTGTTACAAAATATATTGAAGAAATTCTACAAAATTCTCTTTTTAATTTGTCAAAAATCTAAAATTTAATTATAATCGAAACTTTAAATATTATCAAAAACCTTATGTTTTAGCAGAAAAGAATATAAATTGCATATATTTCGTTGTAAAATATTCGAAGGTTTGTACTAATTACACTGAAAAAAATATGACCAAAACTACCAGTATAGTAAACTACCAGTAAGCCAAAAATGTCCGTAAAACTTATTTTAATTCTCTGAGCTTTAGTTCGCACTATTTCTGAACTTTTCGATGAAAGATTTCCTTCATCAAAAAACCAGTTTCTCCCATGCTACTCAATGGAATAGTAGTGCATAGTAAGATTTTACCCAAGGGTACGCTTGGAGGACTAAATGAAAAAATACAAAATTTGAATAAAATTGGTCGAATAGTTCTTGAGGTATAGAATTTTTAAAATATGGCTTGAAATTTTATAACTCAGTACTATTCAATCGAATTCACACAAATTGTTATTAAAAGTGAAATAATTTAGAATGGTGTAAAAATTTACAATTAAATACATTTTTAATCCTTTATTAAGAAAAATCACATAAAAATAATAAAATAATTAAAATAATAAATGTTTGTATGAATAATTAAAATAATAAATATTTGTATGAATAATTAAAATAATAAATGTTTGTATGAATAATTAAAATAATTAAAATAATAAATGTTTGTATGAATAATTAAAATAATTAAAATAATAAATGTTTGTATGAATAATTAAAATAATAAATGTTTGCATGGAATTAATATGGAATAAACTGATTTTCTAAATTAGTGCAAAAAGCTTTTGCTAAAGTGAAATACGCAGAAAGTGAAATGAACATTAACATAAAATTAACAATTTTTAACAATTCTCCAAAACTTCTGGGACCACATTTTTCAGATTGCTATTGCCGCCCATATGTTGATAGTCAAACAACTAAATCCGTATTATAAAATATATATTTATTCAGATAAAGTACATTTTTGTTTCAATTTCTGTAATTTAAATATAAATTAGCACCAATTTATTAACATATTTCAGGTCATTTTTTAACCATTAAGATTGCCACTTAGTTTGTGAAAATAAGATGATTAGAAATTGTGTAAGGTGATATATATATATATATATATATATATATATATATATATATATATATATATATATATATATATATATATATATATATATATATATATATATATATATATATATATATATATATATATATATATATATATATATATATATATATATATATATATATATATATTTAATTTTGACCACTATCCTTCTTATTATATCTCATTTAGAATTGTACAAACAAAAGGGGTTGAATAAATCCTAAATTTAAACTATTAATAAACATAAAGCTAAAATAACCGTCATTAATAAAACCTTCAAGCCGAATGAAATCATTTCGTGCAATAAAAGAAGTAAACATAACATCTCTTTTATGTGTCATTAAACTTGCAAAAACTTCACAAAAGAAATAGTTACTCGTAAGTAAGTCAGCCTACAAGTCGAATGAATTCTAGGGTAAAGAAAGAAATAAGGTTTTCTGAAAGAAAACCCAATGACCATATACTAAATTCAAGTCACGAAGACCTCTAATCGTCTAAGGAAACCCAGATATTTGGAATTTAAGATTCGGCCGATTTGATCGCTTTAAGAAGTCATATCACGCATTCGATTCCAACCGGAGGGAGAGGGTGTTGCAGATAGCCCCCTTCTTGTCCTCCCTCTTACAAACGATATTTTATTTTTCGTCAGTTCTGTTACATGAAAAGAAATAGAATTAGGAATTCTGATGTAGTTTGACCTTGAGAAGTGAATAATCCAAAGTCGCTGAGTGATGAATATATATATGAAATGTATCTTGCAGATCGATGGAATCCTGTTTTTCTGATCTGAAGTGGAAAATATTACACGTTAATAGTTATTGCTGATTATAAGGACAGTTTGCTTTGTATAATAGAGTCACCTAATATAAAACGCAGCAAAATTTTTTTGTGTATTGTTTTGTATGTTGCATGGAACTAGGAATTCTGATGTAGTTTGACCTTGAGAAGTGAATAATCCAAAGTCGCTGAGTGATGAATATACATATGAAATGTATCTTGCAGATCGATGGAATCCTGTTTTTCTGATCTGAAGCGGAAAATATTGCACATTTATAGTTATTGCAGATTATGAGGAAAGTCCGGCATGTATGATAGAGTCACCTAATATAAAACACCACAGGAAAATATTTTGCATCGTTTTGTATTTTGTACAGAACTAGGAATTCAGATGTAGTTTGACTTTGAGAAGTGGATAATCTAAAGTCGCTGAGTGATGGATAGGTATGAAATGCTTCTTGCAGATGGATAGAATCCTGTTTTTCTGATATGAAGTGGAAAATATTACACATTTATCGTTATTGCCGCTTATGAGGAAATTTCGCCATGTATGATAGAGTTACCTAATGTTGAACTAAAATATTTTTAATCAAATATTAGCGAAAACCAAAATCAATAAAAATGTAAAAAATTTTATATGTTGTATAAGAATAAAAATGCTGGATATTGTCATGCAAGCAGACGCATGATCACAAAGCATTGTTTTTTTGTGCTAAAACGCAGTATGAAGGAAGAGAAACACAAAAATGCAGAAGAAACTACGAACTAGTGCACTAAGAGATGAAAGGGATTGACTAATAGGGTAAGGAAATGAGGTTGGCCAAGATAGTACAATAAGGAGAGTTACTGTCAAGATAGTTATTTAAAAATTATTGAGTTGGAAGTAGCGTGATAACACTTGTAACTTCAAGAGTTTATAAAAAAAAGCACACACACACAAGGTTTCAGTCTGGGGTCATTAATTTGTCTTATTCTCCTTTCTAATCAACTAAGTGGTTCGGTACTACTACTAACTGGCCTTTTCCCCAACCCTATTGGTCAATCTTCTTTGCTCCTTATTGTAACTTGTTTGCTCTTTCTTCTGCATCTCTTTGTTTTTCTTCCTGGATTTTATGTTTTACAATAAAAAAGATGTTTTTTTTCATAATAATAGTATGTTTATTTTTATGACATTATTTGTTTTAGGTTTATTTATCCTAGCATATATATGCGGCAGATACATGTACTGAGCGGTAAAAGTGAGGTTCCATGTATACAATATAAAATAGTATGATATAAGTTTAACACCAATGTTTACAGGAGAAAATTGATTTTCATTAAAATGCTGTATGAACTTTTTTTAAGTTAAAATAAAGAAATAATGTTCTTAACTAAATGTGTCCTATTTAAGAAAATATTCAATTAAAAGGGAAAAAATAAAATGATTGTCTTGACCTACAAGAACTTTGTGTCTACAAAAGATTAATGGAAATGTTTTTCTATCCATTTTTAACGCCTTTTAAGTTTCTTATCTCTCACTAAATTATATGTTTTTGAGTGCTGGTTTCTCATTTATTGAAGGTGCACCCTATGTGCCGGTACTTTATACCGTAATTTGAACTGGATTTTTTTACAGTGTACACCAGGATAATTTTCCATTTTCACTACCGTATTGAAATAGTAGACGAAATCGTACGATAGACCAACGATCGCATTACAAAGCGTAGGCTATTGCAAAATATAGCTTAGACGGTTTATTAAATTTAATAGAAATCACTACCTTATTGTTCTGACCGAAATTTGGATGAATTTTGTCAAACAGAACAACAATTTTAATATTAAATTAAAATGCCCTTTAAAAGTTTCTCATTTTGGTGAAAGATAAAAATTAATTAATTAGTAAAAAAAACTTAATTTCATTAAACAAATTATTTTTTAAATACTACAACCACTAAAAACTTAATATGCAACTGAAGTAAGAATACAAGTAAGTCATTTCTTTTAAGTTGTCACTTAAAAGACCATTTTTTTAAGTACAAATAAAGAAATACTTCTCATTTTGCCTTTATAAATAAAACCTCCTTGCATTCGGTTTCTTAAATTTAATTAATTAGCACTGTCTTAGGTTGTTTAAATTGAATTATATTGTTTTACTTTTGCGTTATCGTAAATTTTAAGAGCTTTGTGTTGCTACTTGTGCTAAATGCAATTTTCTTTTCCAACTAGGCTTAAGAACATGGGTTATTTATTTTTATATTTTTTCTTCGCACTTGAATGGCTGTTTTGATAATTAACTATAATTTCATTAAAAGTTTTGCGTTTTTTCTCAATGAATTCATATTACATTTATTTAAACTTATTCCTCTGTTACATGCTTAGTTTTTTTTAAAAATATTATTTAGAATCCAAGTAAAAATAATTTAATACCAGACTGAAAAAAAAATTTGGTCAAAACTACCATAACATGGTAAAATTTACAGTGTTTTTAACTCTATTGGAACACTAAATAGCTGGGTACTTTTCATCTAAGTGCTTTGGTATAATTTTTGGTAAAATTAACAATAAAACATGGTTTTTAACATGAGATAAAATTTGGTAAATATTCTAAAACCTGATGATTTTTTAATGAGCATGACTTAAAAGCCATTTATTCGGCTGAATATACTTTTCAGTTTTGTGTTTTATACTAAATATGAGGTAATAAGAACTATAATTTCAAACCCGAAAATTTCGATTGAGCCGTTACCATATTTTAAGCCTCCGTCACAGAGCCGTTACCATATTTTACGTTTTTTATTGATATGTTTTTCATTGATATAACATTCACGTGAAATCTCTCACTTTTGAAATCACTCACTTCCTTGACCCTTAAAGATATTTAAGGTATTTTTAAGGCTTCTTTGAGGTTGTTTTGAGGTTTCAAGGTTGTTTTGAAGTTGATTTAAAAAACAATCTTAAAAGATCAACCTCCCAAGGTATTGAAGGAGCATGAAGTTTCTTTTATTCACACTTGAGTTTGATGAAAATCTATTTCAGGGCAACTAGCTGAGGGAGGTTGTTTTGAGGTGTACGTTGAGGTTCTCTACATTTCAAACTAATACGTTTATATGACGTGTGAATAATTTCACCCTATCTAAACTAAAATTATTTCCTAGTTATATATGAGATTGTTTTTGGGAGGTGAAATGAGGTTGAAATTGAGATTTAGTAATGAGGTTATTTTTGGCAGAAAAATATAACCTCATTTTCGAGCTCATGTGCATTTTTTTACATCTGTCATCCTCAAAATAACCTCAAAAAACGCCTTATTTGTTTTGAAAAGCTCTGTCTTTATTCGTGTAATAGAGGTTTATATTTGGTACTGACTGCATATTCAAAATTTTGAATAATGAAACAGGGTTAGACACAAAGCAAAGAAAGAGAGAATACGAATGTTTATTTCCTGATATTTTGCGTATTATGACCCGTATTTTTTTACATCTAATAACCTCAAAACTACCTAAAAATCACTTTTTTCGTCAGGGGATATTCTTTATAACATATTAAAGGGTAATTAAATCAAAGGAACGATATATTATATTTGATGTAATTAAGAATAATGGAGGATAAATATGTAAGTAAAATTATTTTAAGACTGCTAAATGGTGTTAATTTGGCTCTTTTGCTTTAACTTTTGAAACAGCCTATTATTTATTTATTTTACTTTGCCTTTTAGTTATGATAAAATAAATATTTTTTAGCTACTTATTCATTTCCTGTTTTTAATTACATCATGTCTTTTTATTAAAATTCTGTTTTTACCTTTAAAAATCAAAATATTTTGTTTGTGCTTAGATTTTTGAGACGGAGTATAATTTCACTAATGTTTATAAAAAAATAAGCTACTTAACAAGAAAAAAATATTTGAATATTCCACTCGGGACTTGTTGACAAGTTTAAACACATGTTATTAATTTTACATTTTTTATCTATTTAAGTACATTTTTAATCTATTTTTCTTCATCAACATGTGGAATATTAAAACGTTATAGATAACAGGGAGTCGCATAGATGTAGTGACAAACTTCTAAGGGAATTAAAGCACATCATCAGGATTAAAATTACATAGGACCCAGTGTCTGAATGTGTTGTTATCGTACACGGGTAGGGGCACTTCCGTATTTTGACTTACTTAGAAGTACATGAAGAAAGAGTTCATTATAAGGAGGCACCTCTAGTGGCGTATGACGATATTTCCAGGCATGGCATCCTATGCAATTTTAATCCTGATGATGTGTCCTTACTTCCTCTGAAGTTTTTGTAAAATCATATCATCGGACCACTTCTATACACAGCGTTTTCAAATTTTTATATTTTAACAAAAAATAGACTAAAAATGTCTTGGCGTGAGAAACCGATTGCAAATTTGTTATTCGTGATGCCAAATTACCTATCTGTTAAAAAATTACATGAGACAGGAAACAAAGACATGCTCATCAGTATTGCTTATTTCATTCCTTTTATTCAAAAATAATTTTATTTATTTCATCGTGCCTTGATTTTTTTTTTTTAATTTTGTGCGTATTACTGGTCTGAAAGTACTATTGAAAATTTTTAAAAATTTTATTTTGAAACAAAATGTGTAAAGCGTACTTATTTTTAACCTTGTCTTGGTAAAAGTTTTATATTTCAAAGGTAAAACAATACAGTATTTTTAATTTGATTTCTCAAGTACTGTAAAAAATTATCTGCTCATGATTACATTATTGTTAGAAGGGAGTTAAATTTACTAATTAAAAACGTGCTTTAATAAGACTTTATAAAAATAGCAATTAAAGATATGCACAAGTTTTTTTAAGATCCGTTCTTAAATTAATTAACTTTTTATAAAATTGGTTCGTTACTCGGAATAATTTGATTTTCCCGTTGTTCTTTTTTTGCCGGTCTCAGTTTTTTTCGATGACAACTGTTTTAAATATATATTTTATTCAAAAATAAGTTCAGTTGAAGTAAAATTGAAGTAAAATGATTACTTTTAAAAACTGTAATATTAAAAAAAAACTTTAATTAATCTGAATTAAAATAAAATTCTCTTTTTTATTTTTTAGTTATGAAAAATCTTATGAAAAACAAATTTAATTAAATGCTTTTAATATATTTTTTTAAATGATTATATAAATAGTTATATAATTACTTAAAAAAAATCAGATATTATTAAATTTCTACAATTTTTATTTTAAAAAATACATTACAATTAAAATTTAAAAAATAAATATGTAAGAAAAATAATGAGAAAAACTAAATGCCTTCAACTGGAATTCTTACGTCACATCATTTGAAGTCTTTAAAATAAACTTATTTACATTAAGAGTATTAAAAATTTTTTTAGCAGAAATATAGACAAATTAGAAAATTTTTATGCAAGCATATATATAATATTATTTCAGTATTGTATCTTGAAATTATTAGCGGAATAATAAGTACTTAAACTTCAAAAATAACTAATTTTAAAATTTCAGTTTACGCTTGCATTAATACAAATGTTTAATTATTTTATATTAAGAACGCTTTTTAGCTTCCCAAATCTAACTAAATTGTTTAGACGACTTTTAAATTTTATTTACGGATACAAAGAAAATTAATTTCAGCACTTAAAAGATTATTCCAATTATATTAATAGGATATTAAGTTTTAATTCCAGATATTTTTGCACCACAGAAGAGTAATCTATTAGAAATTATATAAAAATTTGTGAGCTTTGAAAACGTGAACGTATCTTAAAAACATAAAAAAAAGAATTTCTGTAGAAAAAAATAATACTTTTTAGCACGCGCATTTTTTTATTGCCCTATGATATTTACCTCGAATGAGTCAATGATATATATTTCAAACTAAATTTGATGTGCTGTATATTTTTATGAAATATTTTTTGTTGCCTTTTCCATCATTTCTGTAAACTTTTTATAAAATTTTTTTAATTTTAATTTTACGAAAACATTTATATGCAATATTTCAAGTTTAATATTTTAATTTTATTTTTATGATTTAAGGCAAAGAAGTAAATTATTTAGCACACTCCAGAATAAAATTCCATTTATTATGATTTGAAACAATATTATTTTATTTAAAGTCACCTTGATGCATTTTTAGCGTAATGAGAATAAATTTGGAAATTTATTAATTAATAATTGAAATTAAAGTTGATTATTTTTCAACTACACAAGTTCTACGATAAAAAGTATCAAGTATTTGGATTTCTTTTATATTTTTTTCAGTGAGCTCATCAAATTTTTTCTTACTTAAAGTTATTATTTTGCAAATAATATTCTATAGTCATATTCTTTGTGAGTTTGAATGATTATTTGTAACTGTTAGGTTCATGTATGCCTATCTCTATCCTGCTTCCAATATGCTAATAAAAAACTGACATGCAATCCCAATATGAGGAAGAAACAAGCTTAATAATTCGCAAGTAAAAAAAAAAAAATAGTGCGTGGAGTCCCTCCACGCGGAAGAAGTTAAACTTCGTAATCTGCGATGTTAATTGTAGAAGAATCAGCAGTCGTAGAAGGATCACTATATCTATTCAACGACTCTTTTTCTTGCTCCGCTTGCTTCCGTGCTCTGTAATAACGGTAATATTGTGCAATTTTCCCTCATTGACTTCTTGAACCAGTGGAAGTACTTGTGGTTGCCTCATCGTCTCGCCATGGAAAATGTATTTGTATTAATAATGTATGTGAATGCGTCATAATGTAATTTCAAAAGAGAAAACCTAACAATCAATTGATATTCACAAGAGACGTACCTTGGCATAACCTTAAATCCGTCGCATTGTCCGTGGGATTGTTTTCACTCATTTTTTGCAATTGTTATCCACTAAATTTGAAAATAAAAAATACTATTCGCGATCGCAACGCTCGAGTACGCCGTCTAGCGGGAGCCTGTAAATATCGGACATTAATTTATCACGTTTTCATTTAGTTCCATCAAAGTCATCGACTGAATCAGACGCCATTTTTTAGCAGCAAATAAGAAACAAAATTTCCCTAAGGAAAAGGCCGAAGAACTTGAAAAAATCTCCAGAATATTAGTAAATCTTTCAGGAACAGAACACGCCAAACATTTGAAGAAAAATTCGTCAATAATTTTTAATTTCTATTATCAACAAACTTGCAACTGATGACTTCCGATTTCGGATACTGTTACAGAAGTGTGTATTAAGGTAAAATGCATTTCTTCTGTCTTCAATTCATTACGAATTAAAGTGAAGTCAACATTGCTTTCGTCATTCCAGTGAATAAATATGAATTCAGAACATACAGAATTGTAATAGTTATAGCATATTCTTCTTCGTTATAGAATAGTATATATTTCTGTATCCATATAATTCGGAAAACAACAATAAAAAATTATCCAAGTTACTTGAAATAGTGCCATTTGTGCTGATTCTTAATTAATTTAAATCGTTTTCTTGGTAAGTTTTTTTTAATTTTGAAAGAATAAGTTCAACTAGAATTCAGCTATTCTGTTTTAGCTACATATTCAAATTCATATCAATTATAAAATTTTGCTTTGTAGTATGTTATCTAAAAGTAATGAAGGTATAAACTATGTATCTATTATTTGAGAATAAAGTTTTCAAACAAGGAACTTATCATTTTGGAATTCTCCGGTAATCATAAATCAGGTAAGTGCAATGATTTTTACAATAAAAAATTTGCTTGTAAATATTTTTTTTTTCATTTGATGATGGTTCTCTACAGAATGGTTTTTTACGTCTGATTAAGAACTATAAGAATAATAAAAAAAGAAACAATATGAAAGTTTTTATTTCAATGTTAATAATTCTTAAAATCGTTTTTTTTATCCTAAGAATTCTTTATTTTCCGTTTTTTAGTTTATAATTTTTTGATAAAAATTGTTCTCAAAATACTTTTGAAAAATTAAATGGTATAACATTATGTGTTTATGTATACTTCTTGTATATTCCAATGTTTAAAATAATATGATTCAGAAAAGTATGGAATAAAAATTCGGTACTTACGACGTATTAACGCCACCGCCGCTACAGATTTGGCGGTTTTTAAGTGCCGCCAATCTACACTTAAAATTTTTGCGACAGTTCATAAAATAAAACACTTTATTTGAAATCAAAATAGTTAATTGGATTTCGGTGGAAAATGAGCCGATATAGAGTTTAGCATAGATTCAAAACAATCATATCGCCATATGAACTCTGATGAATAAGATTCCAAATGAAATAACATTTCCAAAACATACGTTTGCCAAGATAAAGTTTTATGTTGTGGGAATTGGTACATTTTCGTTTTTTCGGTAAAATATTTCCCTCCTGAAAAAATAAAATTGCATCTTGTTTTGTTTTTGGCAAATCCCAAAGACGAATATTCGTAGCACTAAAAATGGCGACAAAAAAGAATTGTTCATTTGTTTTTGTTTCGTCAGCATTCTTTATTTTACGTTTCTTAGTTTCTAAATAATGATTTTTATTGAAACTTGAAATTTTTTGATAAAAATTGTTGTCAAAAAACGTTGTTTACAAAATTAAATTTCATAAAATTATGAGGCTTATGTATACTTTTTGTTCATTTTAATTTTTGAACTAATATGATTCTTAAAACTATAGAATGTAAAGTTTAAATGGGCCTTTCATGTTATATCATTAAATTTAGTAATACTATTTCTCGGGCATTAGGTTTTAACTCTTATAAGAATATACATATTTTTTTCTGTTAATGTACAAATATTTTTCCGATGTGTTTTGGATATTCCTTCTCTAATAAAAAGAGATACCATTTTGTTTTCGGTTGTACAAGAAAGAAGATCAAGCATTTTTCTTTTTTAAATTTAATAAGCCACATTAAAGAAGGAACGTTGCAATGCTACACGCTACATTAACGACGTCTCCAGAGTAACTGAATGACGGTTCATATGGAAATCGCAGGTAAGCGTCTCATACAACAACGCCCCCTATAGTTCGTTGCGATCGCGAATCCTATAAAATTATATGTGTATCAAATCAAACTAAAAAAATATTTATAGAAAAACAATACTTTTATTATTTTTATGCTTGTGAGAACCAAAAGAATATGGAAATGAATGAGGGAAAACTGGATCCTACCACGTGATTTCCAGGCCAACAAAAATGTAGCGTTAAACGTTTAACGCAACCTTGTTGGAAGTCGCATAAGAAGTATAACTTCAAAAAAGCTTTCAGGATCTGGCAAAACACTGTTGAGATAAGTAGGTGTACAGAAAATTAAGACATGTTTGACTGTCAGCTGAAAATGAAAGACGTTTTGAATAATCCCTTTTTTCTGTTTCCTCACGTAATTAAATAAGAGTTGAGGATTTTATTCTTACTTTCCCCAGTAATAATTCGAGTGATTTGGATAAAGCTTTTGCTTCTTCTTTTTTTAAATGATTATTTGTTACCCCTAAAATACACATTTTTTAATACTCCTTTCTACAAGGAATTTTAAGAATGCTCATTCAGGGTGGTCTTTACAGAGAACCTTGCATGAAAAAATTCTCAACTTTTAGCTGTTTTCAATATTTTTCTATTTTTAAGCCCCATGTAGGGAATTAAAACTATAAATTCAAAATATAAATTTGAAGTTAAAGCTAATTTAGTTATTATTAATGCCTGTCTCGAATTTAGAGTTCTCAAACTATGGCAATTCTTTATTCTCCTTCGCAAATACAGCTATTCTTGCATGATTTTTTTAAAAATTTTTTTCTATTATTAAAAGAAGTTGACATAAAAGACTCAATACATATAATTTCCAAAAGATCAATTTTTATCTTAGGTGATATATCTAGCAGTATTTTCGGTTTAAAATTTAAATTGAAACTTACCTATTTTCCTTAAACAACTTTTTTTCAAAAAATACATCTTCTTTTCTATTCACTGGACATCTATGAAACTAAAATGTGCTTGATGTTCCAAAAAAAAAAAAAAAAACTGTCAGGTTTTGATGCGTCTAGAGGAATTTTGGCATTTTTTTTTCAATATAGAACTGAAATATGTAAGAAAACTTGCTGTAGATGAAGTGTGAATAGAAATTCATGGCAGAGCGGTTGGAACACTATTCATTCCATGTCACCCGAATTTACGGAAGCGCAAAATAATCGAAAAGGGCGAGTGTCTTGAGGTAGATATATTTTTACCCTAAAGAAAAAAAAATCGATTAGATTATTTATATCGTAAGGCCGAAAAAAGAAATAAAGTAAGATCATAAAATTGAGTTTATTTCGTTTTAAGAGTTTAAGTATGTATAAGAAATCTGGTTGGAGGTTACTTGACATTTGGTTTACTCAAATGCTCCTCCTTTAATATTTTATTTTATAACCGGTGTTAAAAAGATGATCCAATTCTGAGTTTACTGTCATCAATGTTCAACTCTGTAGACTTGTAATTTTGAACCCATACCAGAGGACAGGGGAACTTCTGGATAAAACATTGGGACAAACTAGCCTTTGTGAAGGACTTTTAAATGGAATTAACCCGCATTTGCGTTACAGGGAGAGGAAAACAGAAAAAATCTCCCATGGTTAGTCCGAAGGTAAGGGATTGCAACATAGAATTCGCCTACCACTGAAGATATTTTACGTCAGCACTTTGGTCGATGCGAGCAGAATTCGCATGAACCAGCTACCACTGGGATTTGAACTTGGGTTCACCTCATTGTACTCTATCCCTGAACAACTAAGGCACCAACTTTAAAGAACAATGTAAAAATCGTGTCTTAAAAAATTGCTCTTTAGGGGTATTAAGTTAATATCCAAATGAGAAAAATAGCGATTAGGTTTATTAAGTTAATATTCATGTGCAAAAACAACACCTTACGGATATAAACTTAATATTCAAAAGATAAAAATCCCGTTATCATTTTAATATCATTACCATTTTTAATTAGAGAAAGAGAAAAAAAATAAAACTAGAAACATGATAAAAAGACTTTTGTTTTTCATTGCAAGCGACATTTTCCTTTCATTTTAGAATTAAATGAGTCTAAGAATATTTCGATTCTTAACTTCGATATTATTGCTTTCGATAATGATTTGTCAATTTTTTGCTCAAATTTATGCAAATTTTGCTTCAAAAATGCAATTTTTGATTCATTGGTAGGTTTTTGAATTTTCGTCTTTTAGGATTCCGCCAATTAAAACCCCCTACGTTTAATTAGCTAATCTACGATCGTTAATCACCGCAATTGATCTTTAATCGATCTCTACGTTCGATTAAAGATCGATTAATCGATTAAAGATCGTAGGATCGTTAATCGATTAGTTAATCTAATAATCTGATAGAAGGAAGAAAATAAGATTTTTGTAATTATCCATTCAATTAAAAAAAACTGTTTGTTTTATCTTTTCAATTAAAATTATCACGAAAAAAACTTCTTTTTTAAAAATATTAGATAAAGTAATATTTTCCTAAAGAAGAATATGATATATTTCTCCAAGAAGAAAGATATTATATTTTTCAAAACAATTGATCACATTGACAATGCTATAAATTTTTGCAATTTGAGTTCCGGTTTTTACTCACAATCGTTAAACCTATTCAGGGGATATTTATCTCTATGTAAAACGACATTTATCTCTAATATATTTTAAAAAGAATATAATGCTACTGTTCAAAAAAAATTTTAAAAAATGCGCAAACTTCATTTTTGTTTAAAATCCTCAAAAACCCAATCCATTTCTTCCACCATTATTGCATCTTACATTAATTTTTAAACGAGTGGGTCATTTTTACTAGATCCTTTTCCAAATAAGTTTAATTGCCGAAGCAACAATTACTCCTTGCTCTTCACGGAGAAGTTGCGCAGACGACATCTTTTCCAATTAGAAACAATCTGCCGCTTTCGAATTCTTTGAAGTCTGTGAATTATAACATTTAAAAACATACTTAATGCAGTGATAAGTTGTTAAAATTCAAATGACTGATACGTTTTATGCCATTTAATTTTCTGTGGACAAATAAACATTTCATATAGCAAAGATTGTAGTAAAATAGTATGAAAAATTCTTATCACATTTTACTATTTTTGTGATAAGCTTTTTTTAAAAAAATTCAAGTGAATAATACGTTTTATGCCATTTAAATTTCTGTGGACAAATAAACATTTCAGATAGCAAAGATTGAAGTAAAATAATAAATTAGAACATACATTCAGCTGGCTGTAGCTCACAGCCGTGGTCTAATGATAAGAGGAAGATGAAACTATATTAATTAATGGCTCTAAATGAAGGGACATTATACTAGTAACTAGTAGACATCATATAAGTATCAGTTAAACAGGACCGTATGACATAAAAAATTAAAAAATAAAAGCATAAAAAAATATTAAGTAGATTTTTTTGAAAAAAAAATTCAATTAAAAATTGAGATGGAAATTACAATTTATGACAACAGATGTCAACGCACAGATTTTTTATAAACATCTTTTTAAAAAAAAAATTCTTCACTCCATGTAAAAGTTTCCCAATTACCCATGAAAAGGGTTCCTTAAAATCAGATATAAAAATCAATAAGAATGATTCAATTCATTGAAAAAAAATTCATTTGAAAACAAGAATTAAATTAAAACTTGAAATGGAAGATACAATTTATGTCAATTAAACAAAGGACAAATTTTTCTTAAACATCTTTGGAAAATAAATTTTTTCTTCACTCTGAGCTGAAATTTTGCCCATTAAAAGGAATCTTTAAAATCAGATAACTACAGTTAGAATGAATAAATGTATTTGCACAAAAGCAACTGTTTCTATTCTCAAAGAGCTTTCAATAACGTTCTTTCAAAAACCATTATTTGCAAAGAAGGAAACACGAAGAGAAAGTATTCTTTATATTTTGCGGTGAAAGCACAAAAGTTGCTCATTTTTATTTTCTCAAAAGAAAATGTAAATATTGTATTTTTTCTACTTAAGAAGAAAACTTGAGTTTTTGAAAAGTAAACATGAATAACGCAACCAGTACACTTTCAGTTCGAAATATGCATATATTTGAAATATATGCTCTTTGAACACATGAAAATTTTTACTTTTTTGGACGATTTTATGCTCTGTATAAAACTTTTGTTAAAAATTTTTTTATGACAATATCTGAAGCTAAAAAATAGGTATCTAAATTCGTTTTGTCTCTTTCTCAATGTCAATTGAAATTTAATTTATTCATAAATTGTATCATCTAGCAAGCATGCTGGCCGGGATGGTAATGGGCAGGTCAATATAGTTTTAGGAGAAGCTTTGGTTTGGTGGCCGCGATGCATTTTGCGAAACCATATTTTCCACCCCATTTAAAGAATAAATTACATTTATCAACAGTACATTATATGCCAGTGTAAATGAATTATGAACATAAAAAAAAAAGATGCTTTTTTAATAAAAAATGTTTCTGCACTTCATGATACGATGAAATATAAGCAGTTATGTTTTTGTAAGATTTTTTCTTCTTAAAAAGGATCTCTATATTATTACGTATTTTTATAGTGCAAAGTTTGCATCTTAAATTTTGCAAAAATTTCAATTTTTGAATTTAAATTTATTTTTAGGTAAGATTAAATATTTTTCATGTTAATCAGATATTGCAGGACATAAATGAAAAGTTTCGGAAATTTACCAAGCAATTTTCCGGATAAAAACCCCCAGCAAATTTTGGGCTTAAAGCACACTATGTTCAGCGATATGTATAAAATTTAAATTTTATTTTCCCAGATCAATGAATAATAAGAAAATGAGGTATTTGAACAATGAGTTTAACAAACGGCTTTCTAGCGCTGTCAGAAGTTTTTTTAGCGTTAATAGCCCTAAATTAAAAAAAAACTCCACTTTTATATTCAATCAAAGAGCAATACATAAAAATGCATAACTATTTAATTGGCGTTAACCATATAATTTATGAAACTTTACGGTATATTTATGAATAGTATTATCAATATATTTATTTTTTAGTTTGAAACTTAACTTAAAATATTAAACAGAATTAATGCATTAATTAAAAAAAATATGTTGAAGTTTCATTCTTTCGCATAATTCGCCTGACAAGAAAAGTTGTATTGGTTGGAATCACTAAAAACTTAAAAATCTAATATATAATTGATATTCGAATAAGTTGAGAATTTATTATATACTGTGAGATATTTATAAGATCAATATTATTTTTTTCCTTTTCTTTTTTAAAAGAAGTACTTATGCAAATGATTATTAACGCTCATTTTTTTTTTTTTTGGAAAAAAAAAAATTCGAAAAACACTTAGAAAAAATCTTATTAATTCTGAACTTAATTTTAATAAATTTAAAATATTAGACAGAATTAATGTATTAATTAAAAAGAACATCATTCTTTCGTATAATTAACCTGATAACAAAAGTTTTATTGGTTAGAAACACTCAAAACTTAAAAAGCTAATACATTTGAAGATTTATTATATACTGAGAGATATTTATAAGATCCACATTATTTATATTTTCCTTTTCCTTTCTGAAAGAAGTATTTATGCAAATGATTATTAACGTTTATTTATTTATTTTTTATTTTGCGAAAAACACTAGGAAAAAATCTCTTTAATTCTAAACTTAATTTTGAAAGCAAAATAAGAAAAGGGATTTAATATAATGCTTGTTTTTCCTGGTATCATAAGACTGAAAGAAAAACCCAGATTTTCAAAGCACTATCTTGTCAATAGAGTAGCTCTTCCATTTTAACAAAATACAGAATCACGCAGATAGCTTTTTTCATTGGCTAAGGAAATCTTTTCTAGGGACAAAGAAAAAATAGTTCTAGTTTATTGGGTGTTATATACTATGACGAAGATAAAATAACATTCATTGGTTGTCTGTATTTTTTTTAAACACACTAGCATACGAGTATAATGAGGGACTCTGCACGTATTGGTCGGGTTCTAAGTCGTAAATAAGGTATCTAATAAAAACCTTTTTTACGTGTTACACGTTGATTTTTTTTTTATTTCTATTTTATTGGCATGGAACACGATTTTATTTCTCTCTTTTTAACTAGGCTGTAATGTTTTATTTCATTTTAGAATCATTCCTGGTTATTTTTTTTCTAAACACAGTAAGAGTTCAGAAATTAGATCTTACAAATAACCATCGAGGATGACGGTATAAAACATCAACACTACATGGATAATTTATAAAAATATTAAAGCCAGTCTGATTGTTGAATGAACATTCAAAGTGTTTCGAATTGAGACCTTTACACACCTATCAGTTTGTATGGCAAGTAAACTGGTTTTTGATGCTTTTAATCGTCTTTGTCACTAATGGTTAGACTGATTTAAATAAGTTTGCCTCCTGCAAAATTATTATTTTGGGACGCCTGATAGAAAGCTTTTACGTCTTACTCCTTGATTTCGTTTTTATTTCTATTTTGGCACACAAGACGAAATTTCATTTTCCCTTTTTTTTGCTTAAGCTGCAATGCTTTGTGCCATTCTAGAATAATTTTTGGATCTTTATTTTGTAACACCAGCAAAATTTTAAAAATAAATGCAAGCCAAAAACATCTCAAATTGTAAAATGCAAAAATTGCTACGTCCTTTTAAATATGTAATGTTAAATGAAAAAACATACAAAGTTTGAGCGAAATTGGTCAAATAGTTTTTGAAAAATATAGTTTTAAAATATAACTTTTCTTAAAAATTGTATTACTTTCACTGAGGAAAAGAAAGTATGGATAAAACTACCAGCGTATGGTCAAATTTACCGTGTTTTTGGCTCTATGGGAGCACCAAAAATCAAGGTAATTTTTACCAAAGCGCTTTTATTATGACCTTTTGGTAAAATTAACAATAAATATGTTTTTTTACTACCATGCTGATTGATAGTAAATGAGGTATAATTAGATAATTTTAAGCAAAAATCGGTAATTTCAACAGTTCTAGACTATAATTTGAGATTATGCAAAAATGTTCATTTTGATAACTTCTATTTTTTTTAGTAAATCCTCGTTAGCTTTGTTTCTCATCAATTATTTATTTGTCTCGCAGTAGATTGATCATGAAGACACGGTTCCCAGTAGAACAAACGGTTGGGTGACCACTTTGATCAGCCTGAGAAAGGACCAAGGGTTCTCGGTATCTGTCCTCGTAAAACTGTTCTACCGTAAAGTGCTCAGCTTCGTGCATAGGTTGTCAGGCTACCAAAGCAGGAACAGCTTGTTGCAATATTTTTAATGCTTCTCAACTGCATCAGTCTTTGCATGTTCAACTGAAACGTCTCAATGCGAACGTTTATGAATGTAAATGTTAAATGCAATTTCGCTTTGTGAAATTAGTTGTAATCAAATAGAAAACGAATTTTACGCATTCTACCAGATAGATTTGCTCACATTATTTAAAAGCACTGAAAAGCAAAAAAAAAAAAAAAAAAAATTGAAAAAAATAAAGAAAGAGGAAAGATACAGTGAAAACATATTATGTCAAAGAATAGCACTTTTAAATAAAATTTGCTTTTAAATAAGTTTTGTCAGCTTTCCATACCTTTCCATAATTGCTTTTTTTAAATTTCAATGTTTTTATGAAATATAGTAATATATACATTAAGAAATACATTAAGAAATTATAATACATTAATAATACATACATTATAATACATTAAGAAATCATAAACGGAAGATTTCAAAATTCGTCTTCGCTGAAGATTTCAAAATTCGTGTATCTTAATATGCCTTGAACCAGTATTACTTTCATATAAAGTACAACAGCAATATTTTAAAGATAGTTGTATATATTTGAATAGAGATAGCATGGATTTTTATGCTGAATCTTTTTTCAGGATATCAGCTTGAATCTAGGATAAACAATAATTCTTTTTCCCTATACATGACTTTCAACCTTCACTTCTCTATTTTTTTGCAAGTTTTTTTCATGTGCTTTCTTTCTGTATAAGAAACTACATTTTTTCACCTGAAAACCTATTTTTTTCCGCTTTTGAATTTCTCCCAGGGTTTAAAATCTTTTATTGTTGTTCACTTTCGAACATATTTTTTGTAGGTTATTTGAATATATATCTCAAGGTGATTGCTATACCTTTAGATTTCGAACGAAAGTGGTTTATAATAAAATGAAATCTATTGTTCGGAGCTTTTACTAGAGTCTGAGACATTTTTGTTTCAATGTTTGGTGATAAAATTACGTATTTCTTAAAAAATATTCTGTTATTTACAACAGTTAAATAATAATTATAAATGCTATTTTTTAGTAGAAATGCAGTACTTTGTTGTAAATGATGCAACTTTCTATATTTATGCTTTTATTACAATAAGTTTAAATTAAACTTTATTACACTTTTACATAGTTTTTTTATACAATATAAAGTAATGCCTAGTAACTATGGCACATTCCAAGAAGTTTGCTATTTCGATGTGTTTTCCAGTTATCTTCAGCATGCTGATCTTTGATAAGATTTTAAACCTTGTCACAGCTAAAAAAACTAGAACGGACATAGCTTAAAATGCGTGTTTACGAAAATGGGCACAGCTGGAAATGGGTGTTTATGAAAATAGACACTGCTCAAAATGATTATATTGCATAGAGTTTGGTAAGATGTAATTTTTGAAAGAATTCGTAAGGGGTAAAATTTACTATTAATATTTTGATAAGGTTGGTTGCATGCTTTCCTGATCCAAATGATAAATGTAGATAAGAACAGAAAATTAAATATGCATGAGATAAATTATATGAACTTATACAAAGAAAATAAATGTTCTTTATTTTAATTTTCAGAAACATGTGTGGATGTGTGGACCATGCAGTGAAAGGTATCCTCATTTGGCGCCCGGTGCCAATCGTAGAGAACCTGATAATAATGAAGTGCACACCGATGTGAGAAGGAGAACATCGGAATGTCCTGTACCATCTGGTGATGATCGGCGCCAAAGGATTGGTTCGCAGGAGGGAGGTCCACCTCAAAGAAGTAGATCAGATAGCCTTCCTGCTCAACCTCCAAAACAAATGCAACAAAGACCTCAACAACCTCAAAATGTCCAAATGAGGCAGGAACAAGGTCAGCCTCGACCAATGCATCCAAATAATGGCTCGCCGATAAGAGTCATGAGGCCAGATCACCCCCAACAAGGCCAGCAAATGAGACCTCAACATCCTCAGCAGCAAACGAGACCCAGATACCCCAATGATCAACAAAGGTCTCAACAGCCTCGTGATCCAAGACTCCAGCATCCGATGGATCAAAGACCACATCATCCAATAGATCAAAAACTTCAACATCCAATGGATCAAAGAGCGCCACATCAATTGGACCAAAGACCACCGCATCCAATGGACCAAAGACCTCCTCACCCGATAGACCAAAGACCTCCACACCCAACTGATCAAAGACCACCACATCCAATGGATCAAAGATTTCAACAACCAAATGACGCTCAACGCCTTTTGTGCCAGGAGGATCAACGACAAATGCAACCAAATGGGGTTCAACAGCAGCAAAAAGTATCTTCTCGTCCAATTGACCCAAGGCAGCAAATTGGAGAGAAACAGCGTTATCAACAAGACCAATTAAGATCTGAGCATGCGGGTGATAATCAAAACGTACATTATGATTCAGATCTGAATAGGCAACATTTAGACCAAGTTGATACAAGCAAAATGCAAACTAATAACCAACGGAATCAACAGCCTTTGGATAATCCACAGCGAAATCAGAATAATAAAGATAATCATAAAAAGAGATCAGAGAATTCATCGAATCAATACCAATCCTCCCCACAAAAGCAGCAGGGGCCTGATGTCTATGGAAGCTCACAGCCAAGAGCATCACACCCAATTGAGAATGGTCCAGACTTCCCTCAATCCAAAACATACTACCCTAGTGAACAATTAAAACCTAAGCCACAGCATCCGATTGTTCATTCCCAAAATAGATCCCACCAAGGACCTGATAATTTTTCATCCTATCCTAATCAAGAAATTTTACCGGAATACCCACCACAGAGACATTTAAATGCCTTAGATTCTAATCAAATTATACCTCCACAAAGAAATCAACGCCTGCGTGAACCTCCCGAACAGCAAGTCATCCCTAGACCTCAACATCCCCAAGAACCACCACAAGAGTTTCCTCAACGTCACGCTACTGATCAAAAGTATCCCCCTGAGAAGCAGAGAGACCAGCAATTTAATAAGAGTCAACATCCTCAATTCAAAGTCATGAACGATCAAGGTGAAAAAATTCAGAATCGAGGTGAAGTGAATCAAAATTTTCAAGACAATACAAGTGTTCCTTTTGGAAAACAACCAACTGATAATCAGCAAAGGAATTATGATGATAGAAATCGGTCAGCAATAACAAGTCAACCGCAACCTATGAACCCTTCCGAAATGCAACAAATAAATAAGAGTCCACAACCTCAACAGAGGCAGCAAATTAATCAACAAAGAAATCAAAGTGAAAATATACAAAGACAAATAGTTAACCAAGGTCCAAATAGGCACGGTGTTTTAGAATCAGAACAAAATGATGTTTATGTCAGTTTATCTGAGCAACAATCTGCTAAAAATAACACTCCATTTTTTGAACAGGGTATTAGTGACAGTGAGACTCAAGCTCCTCCTGCAACGTTGCCTAGAACAAAGCGTCCAGAAGTACCTACGCCTGCCGGACGAACAACTAAAAGAGAAAAGATACCACCAACTCAGACGTTACCAAGACCTGGTACTAATCCATTTCGAAATGACAATAATCCTTTTCGAAGAGAGAGTCTACCTCCCGAAATTTTAGATGCCGGGGAATACGTCACCGTCGCTCCTAGAAGAGGTAGCCTGGATGAACGCTTTCGGCATATGTCTAATCAAGATCAAGCAAGATTAGTTGATGTAATGAAAGTGAGTATATTTCACTAATTTTTATGATAACATACAGGGTGCTCATTAGAACCATTAATTAACACATATGCTTAGAATCTTTTAAGAACTGAATTTAAAACAAAATATATAAAATCTGTATACGTAAAGAACTCCCATCGGAGCAGTGGCGGGGATTATGGCTATGAGGTTACCTTAATTAAAGTTGGCGTGTTGGGTTATTGCCTAACGCATGGATGCACCAAAACAAACAACCAGTATACTGCTGAGTGAACCTTTAAAGGTATGCTGAATCACCCTTAGCTAGATTTACATGTCCTATTAGTTTGTATCTGCAAGTATACGGGTTTTGATGCTTTTAATCGTCTTTTGCACTAATGATTTGACTGATTTAGATAAGTTTTTTTCCTCTCATAATAATTATTCGGAGATGCCTCATGTGTACATTTTAAAAATTCACTTTTAACTAGCATATAATAGTTAAGACGGTAAGTATGAAACCCATAGCCTACATGCGATTATTTAATAAAAAATTAAGTGTCTATTTATTGTTTTCGAATAATGTCTTTTAGGAATTCTTTATGATTTTCAAAGACATAAAAGAAAAGTTGCAAAAATACGTATTTTTACACAGGTTTTTCTTATACGTGTTTCAATCTTAATACAATATATAACCTACATGAGACAAAAATTTTGTGAAAGTAATATTTTGCAATCAAAAATACCTTGCCAAAACTGCCCTTTATGTAGATTTTTTTTGTACAGATTTGTACTAGATTAATTTAAAACTTATGTTTTAGTTAAATATGAAAGAAATATGCAATTTAATTGTGTTCCACTAATAAAAAATTTATCTTGCATTAAAAAAGATTTCTGTTCTGAAGAAAATATGTAATTTAACTGTGTTTCACTAAAAACATTTGGTTTAAGTTCAAGATTTTGCATTTTTTTAATAAACATTATCCTTTATGATTTAGAATGACTGGTTGACTATATCTATGAATGTATGTATCTGAGCACTACATATTTTCTTTCATCATTTACGCCAATAAAAATTGCAATGATTCCTTATCCCACTCGATAAGCAAGATTTCATGAATATCATTTAGGAAATGCAAAGTTTCAACAGGGATCACCGTGTTCAATTATGTTTTGTAGTTATTGGCATCAGAGATCTATAAATACATATTCTGAATGTATGGAAACCGTAATTTCAATTATTATAAATTTAAAATACTTATAGTCTTAGTAATTTGAAATTGTAATATCAGACAGGACTCAATCATGTATTGAATTCATGACATGTCTACCAAGAAGTGGTGTACAGGACTGACTGTAAATTGTCTTATGGAATAGATTATTCAGAGTTCTGACTCTAAACTCATCAAAAATTCATGAGGAAAGTGGAGAGAGTTGAAAGATGGCCTGAAAATAACAGTTGGAATTTGTAACAGCAAGAGCCATGTTTGTAAAACCGAAACTTGAATACTTGTTGCTCGTTCGTAGAAATTAAATACTGGTAGATCTTTATAATAGCTGTTAGAGTATGTGCTCAAATGGTGATTAAGGTAAATTCATACTATTAAATAAGCAGCACGTAATTTTAAATACGCTGTTACAAATTTTTAGGAAAAAATGGGCAAACAGCAATTTATTTAATTGTTATTTTACCATATTCAAACAAAATAGTCAAATGACCATAAATAAGATGGTATTCAAACTGTTGACTGTGAGAAAAACCGTTTGTTAACTGCTTTCACTCAATACTGTTACACAACCAGAATTTTATTGCACCAACTGGAAATGAAGCTACGTATTTCCTTGCAGCTGGGTACACATTATAACAGAGCGTGGTTATATTTTACGGTTTCGAAACGATGGCAGTTATAAATTGTTAAAACACTGTACAGTTTTGTATTTATGGGTTTTAACCATACTAGTAGTAAGCAGTTTCAAGACTATAAAGGTAAAGGTAAAAAATGCTTTTTATTGTAAATTTTACGATTAATTGGAAAGACAGACTGTTTTCAGTTACTTTATCGTAATTTTAGACTGAAAATTCTAACAGTTTATTGGTGCATAAAAACAGAATATTAATCCAATTTTCAACAAAATCAATATCATTATCATTTATATCATTTATCTCATTATCATTTATATCATTATCTCATTACCATTTATATCATTATCTCATTATCATTTATATCGTTATCATTTAATATCATCATCAATATCAATATGGCCAAGAAGTCGAATTCTTGGCCATAGATGGCGCCTCTGGAAAACAAGAACAATCGCACCCCCTCTGCCTAAACATGCATACGTCAACAACAGCAACACATCAATATCATTTATATAGAGGATGGAATGGTTAAAATATTCGAAAAGCAAATTATGTATCAGCATAATCAGGCAGTAGGAGAAAAAATTTAAAATGTATATTAAGTTAGGTGATTGCATATCATCATGTGCATAACATTGAAAATATTCATGTAAAAATATTGATAATAGTTCAAAGGTTTATATAGCTATAAATAGTTATAACTTAATTAGAAGAATATTGTTTACCGTTGTCTTTATTGAAGAAAACATCCCTATCAAGGTAGGGTGCCTGAAAGAAATTGTTAAAAAAATGCCTCTTTCCTTTTCACTGAAATGTATCCATCTCTAAACACAATACTCATTACCAAACAAAAAAAAACTATAAATGTGTTTACAGAATTGTTAATTTTAACGCTCTGTTAAACTCAGTAAATAAAATTTTGTTAAAAAAAACTTAAGTGTATAAGTTAACAAGAAAAAGTATGTTTTGTCCATTTCCTATTTCCTGGAAAAGAAATCGTTTTTTCCTTTTCCGTTTTCCATGAAAGAAGAACACCTCAGTTGCTTTAGATTGAATTCCCGTAGAAGTAAAATGTTTTATGTTGGGAAAACGAATATTTTTATTAAAGGTTCTCTTCTTAAAACTCAAATTTTTTTAAAGCATCAGCTTCTACTACATGTTGCACGAGCAATCTCAATTATTTATTTTTTAAAAATATAAATAGTTTACTGCTTTTAAAATTAAATATTTTAAAAGCTCAATTTCTTAAATATGGTAAGTTTCTAGAAATCCACTTTAGATTTACATATTTTTTTTCTGAAATTTTTGCAGGTGTTTCTTACAAGCAAACCGTGAAGTTAACTAACTATAAACTGCATAAATACTTATATTTAATTGTGTCTTGATAACGTGCTTATAAATTTCTTATCTCATATTCAAACAATACTTTTTATATTTTAGGCTGGAGAAGTAACTATTAGACCAGCATCTGAAAGACGTAAGTATTTACTAAATGATAATAGATAATTATAGTTGCACCTTAATTTTGTTTAGTAGTTTGGAAAGTAATTTAATTTTTTATGAAATTATGCAACTTTCTAATTGTAAATAAAAACTATATTGAATCATAGATTATCCAATATAGCCCATAACTTTTGCTATCTTTCTGGTAATAGCATGATATCAAGCACCTAAAATTTATGCTCTTTGCTGGGAAAATGTCCATGCTGTTTGGAAGTAAATATATTAAAATTTGTTCTAATCTGAAATTAATTTTGTTCGGAATGCTACGGAGTTTTTTCAAAATGATATTTTTAATTGCGTTTATTTGTTTGAATGAATGCAGGTTTATAAATAACATAAAAGTTAATATACGTCTAAACCTATTTCAATTTTATAGATTATATTTTGTGCTACGTAGACTAAAGTGAAAAACAGCGCGAATCAAGTACAAAAATGGACATGCTATAATTTCCGTTTTCTAGACAAGAACCTTCCTCAGCATCTAAGTGCCAAATAACAGTAGAAAAGTAAAGAGGTAACCACGTTTTAGATAGTTCAACCAATCCGGACAAGGGAATAAGTTTGAATTAAATAATAAAAAGAAGATGGCAAAATAAAAACGCTAATAAGAAACATGTAAGCAGGTTTGATGGAAACCTCTGGGGCAAAACATGAAAATACACTGGTGTAAGGAATTAAGAGAATTTGCAGACTTGGTCGATTATCACTAGAACTACAGGAACGATTTTAATGAAATTTGATATGTACATACATTGATACAATACAAAGCAAATAACAAGTCAACAATTATAATACACACGCATGATCGTGCGTAAGACTGGTTGTAGTCGGAAGGTATGAAATTCCCGCAGGACAATTCAGGCAAATTGCTACAGGAAATGATTAACTGCCTTATTTCAAGCATGAAATCACGATGCAATTCTTGTATATCTGTAAGAGGGTACCATAACCCCTATTAACCCATTTTTGTTTGTTTATTCTGCATCCGCTTTTTCACCTTCTGACTCCAACGAGTGTTACGCTCTATCATTCGTGTTGTTGAATGATTTTTTGTTTTGCAATGTATCAATGTATTGTGCAGATCAAATTTCATTAAAATCGGTCTAGTAGTTCTAGAGATAATCAACCAAGTCTGCAAATTCTCTTTATTTGTTACACCAATCCAATTCCAGTTATTCCAAAATTGCACAAAAACTGCAGCTTGTAGATTAGTCAGTGGCGCGAAAATATCCGCTTAAGAACTGTTCGAAATTCTAGCGCAACAGAGCAATAAATAAATAAAATTTTCCTCGTTGTTACCCATTTTTGATTTTAATACTGATGGAAAATATTCCTATTTTCGTTTATAGGAAATATTTGTATTTTTAGTACAATTGTATATTCTGGAATACCGTATTTATCTATTTTAATTCAATATTTTGAACTAAATGATGGAGAAAAAATCTTGCTAGATTAAAGTTTTCCAATGGAATTCTCCCTACTGGTTTTTTTGAGCCTATGGGTTAAAAAATGAATATTATATATATATATATAATATATATATTGCGTGGATTTATTAAAATAATTCATGGCCCTTACTATTCTTAATTTATATATATATATACATTCTGATAACATAATTGTTTTAAAGAAACAAAATAAAAAAAATATCAACCGAATGTTCAAAAAAGCTAGGACCTACAAAAGTTTAAAAAAATCAAACCAATAAAAGATTTCATCCGACATGATATATGTGACCATTGATATTCAATTTCACTTCGTAAACATACGCAATGCAGGAGAATAGTTAAATCATAGAAAGTGGGTCTTAGAAAGAATTCGGAGCTTAAGAATGTTAGTTCCTTGGGGAAAAAACTGAATTTAACTATTACCCGTTTTGAATCTTGGTATAAAAATGTCTTCCCAGGAATGAATAAAACTTTTAATTGATGAAAAATTTATTAAAAATATGCTTTGTTAAAATATTCATATTAATATTTGAATAATGGAATTTTCGCATCAGAAAATCCTTTCTAGAGATGATTTTATGATTTCCATGAATCTCCCAGCCGTACATTATGCATTCCATTTGGAATACTTTCATTACTTAATGCTACATATCTCGTAATTTTCAATTTACATTCGTTTTTCGGTTGAAAAAAATTATTTCGCCTCCCAGAAAATATTGGATACAGATAAGTTCGTGTAATTGACGCTATGTGTAAAACTGAATGTTCCTAAGCGTAATAGCTTTTACCCAATTTGATCCAAACACAAAAGGAAATAAATCTGAATGACTTCCGAGATGGAAGAAGTAAAAAAGCATCTTGGTTCTGTTCTACCCATCTTTGGGAAGGAAAGTCGTAAAAGCAGAAATGGCTTGTACCTTCATTTATTATTCACATTCATAGTCAATTGAGGAACAGCTTTCTGCATTCCAGTTGCAGAACTGGAATGACTCAGATCGTTTACCCATTTCGCCTTTTTGTATTTGGCAAATGTAAAATGACCTTTTCTCTAGGATTTAGGAGAAACGTCGATGTTTGTCTCGTCTTGTACTAGCCTTTATTTTCAATATTATTTTTTTCGCATATGCATTTTTCTAAGGTTGTAACTATAATGTAATACCCTGCTGATTTAAATTTTTGCCAATTTATTTTATCTTATTATCAGTGTCTCACCTTATGAAAAGTTCTTTTCGCTAAAAATTCTATTGAGAAATATTTAAATGTAAAATCATAATATAAAAGCTTGTAAAAATTGAATATTTTTAATTTAATATTTTAAAAAATTAAGACAACAGTTTTAGCTTTAGTTCTTCTTTTAAAATGTATGAATCTGTTTGCTGTTTTATATCCGTAATTGAGATTAAAACATTATCTTTTAGGTCTTGAACCACAAAATTCATTTGAAAAACAAAAGAGTGGACCATTACCAGAAGAAGGTCAAATGTCCAACCGCTACTTAGAAGAAGAGCAAAGAAGAAATGCCATTAACAGTGGTGTTTGTCCAATAGATCCCAACACAAGACGGCAACTGCCAGGCGGCGAACCTTCTAAACGGCCTCAACATCCACAGCATCCAGATCAAGTTTCTTCACCACCAGTTCCAAAAGCACGTACTTCTCTAGGAGACCCCAACATGCATAGTGAAGGTAGAAATGGAATACCAAGGACTATACCATTAACTTCTTTGGCTCAAACTCTTGAACAACAGTCTGATCCACGCACTAGTATTTCTAGACAGCAAGAATGTTTTGTGGAGCTTCCGTCAATGAAAAATGACAAAAACTTGATAAACGATTTATCGCAGCATAAGCAATCAGGTGGTTCTCAGGGATCATTCTCACAAGAGCATAAGAGAAATGAAGATTTCGTGCATCCAAACATCGTAGACAATAATGCCGCCTCGGGAAGAAATGATTATTCTAGAAAAAATGGTGATGGCTCGAATAAGCCTAAGCCACCACCTACACAACAGCGCCAAAAAATGGATCGACCTAGAGAGCAGCCACCATATCCTCCTCAGGTAGATAGGAATAATTCTAAAGCTGGGCAAAGCAATGTTCAGTATGACGAACAGGCTTGGCGAGATGCGAGGAAAAGTAAACCTTTACCACCTGAGTCAAACACCCAGGATCTTGAAGGTTATCAAGATGAGGAAGAGGAACAAAATATTGATGATTACTTTGAAATGATCGAAAAAGCAATAAGTAGACCACAGCAACAAAATATAGGCGTAGGAAAAAGATCATCAGACATACAGCGACAATTAATGAATCACGAAGGAGATCGAAATCATGCTGCGGCATCTGGTTCAGAATATAGTCCTCAAAAAGGTCAAGTTTCTGCTGTTCTCAGGCAGATAGATTCGCTTAATCAAAATCAAGGATATCAAACAACAAACGTACCACAAAATAAGCAGTTTCCTGGTGGATATGACCAAAGGAATGATAATATAAAAGAAAAGAATGATTTAAATATTTATGATAAGGCCAGTTCGAGAAAAGATTTTTACGATATCGATAATGAGGAATACTCAAGAAGGGATAAAAAAGAACAATATATTATTCAACCAACTGACCACAGATTTCAACCTCAACAAACCTCTGATGAATTTGGTAAACAAAAGAAAGATCTTAGTGGGAAATCATACGATAAGCTTTTGCTACATGAATTGACTCCAGATACAAGACAGCCATCCGCAAAGCACTACTTGGAAGAGCATAAGACGCAGCCTCTATCATATGAAGCATTTAGTTCTGTTAAAGCAATGCAGCAAATGCAACCGGATACTAGGCAAGAACAGCATTTAGCTCAGTCACAAAAGCAAAGTCAAGGAAGTGAAAATGAGGTAAGAAACCAAGCTCCTTACTACTATTCTCAACAGACATCAACTGGGACCTATTATCAAGGAACAGGACAAAATAACAATGCATATGAGAGTAATGATACAACAAAGAATGGTCAGGTATCAAACGGAGGCAAACCTGTTTCCAATGACGCGCAAAATCAAAAGAAAGCAAAACCAAAACCAGATCCAGGAGACTGGTCACCAGTATCTGATTTGTCACCGATTTTAGATGTTTCTCCATCAGTTGAGGCAGCGGAACAGGAGCTGATGGAGAAATTCCAAGAGAAAATAGTTATTGAGGATGACGATGAGGACATGTTAGACGATGATGATTCACGTCTGTTAAAAGCTGGTGGCATACCCAGGGCTACAAGTGGTACCATCTCGGGAATGTTGGAAGAGTTCAACAGAGCTCTTGGTCTTCCTGGTACCTCTCCAGTAGATGACTCTGGGATCAAGTCAGCAGTGTCTCCTACCTCTCTTGCCATGAGCCCAATCTCAAGTTTGAGCTCATCATTAACATCAGTGTCATCAATTCAGAAGGAATACCAAGTAACTAATTGAAAATATTAGTAAAAATGTAGAAGAAATATATAAAAAATAATTTGGAATCGCTACAAACAAGAATTTTAGCTCAATTACCTGTAGTTGTTAGAATTTGTCCTTTTTAAAAATTATGGTATAGCTTTTTTGATTCTTAAATGTACAAAATAATTCAGTTATTAATCTTTTAAGGGATGCATTTGTTTGTATGATAAGAAACAAAGCATTTTACTTAAATTTATATTCTAATACAGGGTAAATAAGATCATTTGAATAATATAGAGACAAATTAGCACTTTAAATAAATAAATAAACTAAGTAATGCTTGCTTGTAAACATTGCATTAAAAAATTTTGCTCTCATGTACTCCGGTTTCATAAACGAGTAAAATTACTTAGCTATCTTATTTATTTTAAATGTTAGTAAAGTTATTCAGATAATTTTCATTCCCCCTGCATATTAGTTAAAACAATATATGGTATTTTGCAGGTAATTTATATTTTAAATTGATAGAAAATATTTAACATTTTGCTTGCTAGTAATTAATATTTTTTTACATTGAAAAATTTATAAAATTAAGTTGCTGTTTTTGAATTTTTTTAAATTATTGATCTTTAAATATATTAAAAATAATGATTAGCGGAACATTTTTTGTTATTTTTTACTGGAAATGAATAGTTTAAAAATGTTTATGAATTATTTTAGAAGTAATAATTTATGAATAGTTAAAAATCTAAAACAGTACGATATAACATAAGTAACCTATTTTTGCAGAAACATATTAAACCTAATTATTTCGATTAAAATATGTTTACTATTCGTCTATGTAACGTTTGATTACTTGCTGGCTCACAATTTTAGACAAATTAGCATTTTAAACAACATGTTATTATTTTTTTTTGAGCAAACGCTCTTTACAAATCAGAAGTTAACTTTTTGTTCTGAAAATAATACAAAAGTCAGAACAAAATAATGTTTTTTTTTTTTGCAAATAAAATTTTATGAAAGTTTGCGAAATATTTTTGAAACTTTTGAGGGCTATTTTATAGTTTTTAAAAAGTTAATCTTAAAACCATTTTTATATAAATTTAAAAAAACAACAACAATATATAATTACTTCAGCGTCGCCATGCATATTCACGACAAATAAAATTGTACAAATGTTATCTTTGTGAGTTTACAAAATAAACAATGCTTAAATTTTATAGTTATAATTATTTATGATTTTTCAAGGAAACTTTTGGATCCCCTCAAAAAAGTGTCCCTGGTGGATCGCCCCAAAAAACACCGGCTCAGCCAACTACTCCTAGACGTTCTCATAGAAGACTTCCTCAACCAACAGTTGAGCAAATGCAAGCAGCTGTAGCGATGGCAGCACAAGGACCAAGAGATAAAAATGCTCAACCACCTAGGTAACACTAAAAGCTAATTGGGGGTTTGGATTTTAGACATTCTAATAAGGTTTGAATATCCCACTCGAAAATTAGATTTCAAAATTATTCAAAACTGCCTACAATTAACTGCCTATATTAAAATTTTGTGATAAATAGAACTTGAAAACTCAAAATTTAAAATATTATGCCCCTATCACATTTATGAATGAATTTAAAAAAATCCTTTATTTCTTTGCTTAGTTAAATTACCTTTACTACTCAAATGAATGAACGATAAAAAGATATGAATCATCAAACTGAACTAAATTCTTACTTTTACTTTTTTTAATATATTATACTTTAAAAAAAATCCAAATCGAATTACAATAAAAAGTATCGAATTGAAATAAAAAGTAAATCCATTTTTACTGGATGTAACATGTTGCGGAACAGAAAATTTGATGTACAGTAATTTTTATATTAATATGTAGAAATAGACACTGTGATTTTGCAGTACTAATTACTGCAAAATCACTGAATCACTCAAATTAAATAAATATTGCTAATATCACCACACTACTTATCACTGATATCTCTACTTTATACTAATTATCACTACATTGTAAAAATTTCGGGATCAAAATACAGCTAAATGCATCGACACTCCTTATGGTGCTGGTAATTTCTGTCCTGAAATCCATTTTTACCGGAACAAGTTACAGAACAAAAGATCTGATATACCATAATTTTTACCGTAATCATTACCTTAAAACTACTGAATCATTCTAAGTAAATATTATTGTATAATTTTATAATTTTTATAACCGTGGTTGAGCAGCCGTCCCAATTTTTGGGTTTACGACTACTAATGTTCAACTCCGTAGCCGTGTAATTTTGAACCCAATCCAGAAGACAAGGGAACTGCTGGATCAAGTAGTGGGAGAAATTTGCCTTCGTGGAGGACTTTTGATGGAACTAACCCGCATTTACGTTATATGGAGTGAGAGACCACGAGAACCTTCCACGGTTAGCCTGACGGCAAGCGGTCTCTAACCCATGATCCGTCTACCACTGAGGATATTTCACGTCATCACTGTGGTATGCGGAATTTGTATCAACCAGCCATCACCGGGATCGAACTTCGGTTCACCTCATTAGAAGGTGAACGCTCTAACCCCTAAGCCATCGTGGCTGAAGTAAATATTATTGCAAAAATTACGGATGATGCACCCAAAATTGAGGCACCTTATACCGTTATTTGATGCAGAATTTTCTACGGTGTAGGAGTCTCCTCTCATCAATTTATTTTGTTTCTCATTCACAAATGTTTTTTTCCTTCCATCGACATTTTTCCCTAACACAAAAACATTTTGTTAACAAAATATGCAATTATTGTAGTATTCTGTACGAACATTCAATTGATATGATAAAAGAAACTGACGATTACCTGGATTTAAAAATTAACAATTTGAATCTGAAAAAGAAATAACGTAAGGAATACACAGCGTATGACTAAATACTATGAAGTAATAACAGCAGTTCGAATGAAGACTTCAATAGGGAACAGTTCAAATCGGGAATGGTTTTCTTCTGGACACAAGAACTTCTTTACTTTTTAAGATTTTAATATAAATGTTAAGATATATATCTGACAATATCTAATCTCCATTCTTCTCTCCCGTTTTTTTTCTTTTTACAGCGTAAATTCAAGCTCTAACTTACAAAAATCTGTAAAGAGAAATATACTGGATTAATTGAGACTAGTTTCGTGCAGAAAAATGAAATGTGACGTAAAGTTGAACAACCAACACACCGGATCTTACAATTTTTTTTATACAGAGACGCAATATAGCTTTTTTTATTATGTAATATGGCTTTTTAATAAAAATTAAAAATTAGTCTATGGGGAGTCGGTAGGGCATATATCAAGAAAGCTAAAACTGACCTTTTTCTATGTACCTTTTCTAAGAAGCTACTTATGATATCGCTTCGAAATTTTTTGGAGATATTTAAGGTTATATCAGTAATTAGCTGTGATAGTTTTTTAGCGTTAGCAACAATACTTTTCAAGTTATGAAAGATTTTTCATGAATCTTTTTAAAAAAATTAAAAGTTCTGAGTTCATTATTTAAAAACAAATTCTGCCAAAGATATGTATTAACAGTTAGCACAGTGTGAACATGTATATGTAAATATTCGGTGAAAAAAAACTGATGCAATATCTTATTTAGATGCTGAGAAAAGATACATCGAAAAGGCAGTTTTAGCATTGTTGGTCAATGCCCTATCGACACTCCTCTTTCTGTTCTATAATTTCTATTCTAAAAGTATAGTAACTTCAAATTCAACTTATATAAAAAGATTCTTTCTATTATTAATATGAAGCTGCTACTCGTAATTCTTACAACAGAGAATTTTTAAAAGACGTAAAAAAACTGCAAAAATGATTCTATTTAAAAAGAAATTTCTGTTCCATTTTTTAAATTTTCATTTTGGGAAGAATTTTCTTGGGTTCAACAATATCAATTCTATGAAATACGAGGCGCTACTGGAAAGTAAGTTTCCCTAATTAATAATAAAAAAAAAAGAACTAACACTTTCGGAATCATATTTATTGGCAACAAGTACAGCAATGTTTAAGCCATTTTTCAACATAGCCACCACCAAAATTGAGACTCTTGTCGTATCATGGGATAAACTTTTGTATCCCTCTGTTATAGCACTCTGCCGCCTGTGACAGGAACCAGCGTATGACAGACGTCTACTATTACTCTGACCGTTACTGCTAAACACTACAGAAATTGTGACGAGCCATTCAAAACAAGAGTCGTGGAATGTTTACTGCAGATGTTGCGCTCCTCCACGACAATGCTTGTCCACATACGGCATGACGCACAGCAGCTGTTTTGACGGAATTTGGCTGGGAGGTGTTTGATCATGCACCCTATAGCCCTGATATTGCTCCCAGTGATTTTCAAGTTATCTTGCACCTCAAGAAATTCCTGTTCTCCGGTGAGCGTTTTAGCAACGACGAAGAACTGAAGACGTCTATCACACGCTTATTCCATTCACAGGCGGCAGAGTTCTACGACAGAGGGATACAAAAGTTGATTCCACGATACGACAAGTGTCTCAGTTCTGGTTGTGGCTATGTTGAAAAACAGCTGAAACATTGTTGTACTTGTTGCCAATAAATATGTTCCTGAAAGTGCGAGTTCGTTTTTTTTATAAGTTAGGGAAACTTACTTTCTGGATGCGCCTCGTTTATTAGCATATTATAGCAAAATAATTAAGACGTTAATAGTTTTCTATTTAAAGTAATCATGCATTTTTTTTTGAAGCACAACCGGTCAGCTTTTGTTTGGAGTAGAGCCCAAAGCACAGACTAGTGGTGGACTGAATTCTCCATCATCAGCTTGGAAAGTACAAGAACCAAATCAGTCTTTCGAACAACAGTACAATACTCAACAAGTTACAGTACAACCAACTTTGGATAACTATACTGTGAGTAATTAAGCATAACATTGTTATTATGAGTCGCTGACAGGCAGCAAGATTTTTTTAATCTGTTTATGTTTACTGAACTTTTTCTGTAGCGTTCCGTAAAATAAGAATGCGTCTTAAATTTTTTAGTTTTCATGATCGGGTTATGACTAAGAAAGATAAGATCTCAACGGCTTAAAAGTTATAATATAAGACGAAAACCCTCAAAATAAGGATTGGGTTAGCAGTAATCTGGGGAAAAATGTGAAGATATTATTTATCCAAAAGTTAAGGAATTATTAATTGTTTTTATTACTTATTTTTTAAAATAACAATAAAAAAAAATTTAATTCGCTAGACATAGGAATTTTTATGCCATTTTAAACTACGTAATTTTAAATAACAAAGTACCAACTTTGAATGAAACTCATTAAATAGTTTCTAAGTAATGAAATTTCGTAGAAATCATCTTTTTTTAAAATTTTTTTTCTGAAGAACTATTTGACGCATTCCCTTTAAGTATCGGGTTCCTCTATTTTCCTTGCTCAATTTAACATGAAGCAAAATTTCGTATGCCTTACAGTTCAAAGTTTTCAATTAATTAAATAATAATAATAAAATATATTTTTCTTCAAATTATCTTTGGATAAATGATTTATTTAATAAAAATATTTTGTAATTTGGAAGTTTTGCACATTAGGAGTCACAATTAAAAAATTAAGGGGGAAGAAAACAAAATTCTTTCGAACTATGGCTGATTACTATTAAGGTCAATGATTTCAAAATGTGGTTTAAAATAATCTAATTATTTATTAGAGAATGAAGCTGAAGGGCGATTCCAAGAATTAGGGGAAATCATTCCAGTCCTATTAGCGAAGTATCTTGATGATTTCAATTCTTTCTTTGAGCTTTCTGACTTCAGCTATGATTTTTCAAAGAATTGGATTGTTTTTTTCCAGCAATAATTTGTGAAAAAATAATTTGTGACTACTGATGTAGATAATAATATCTATTTCATGTTATTTAGCAAAGACAGCCATCACAAAATGTCCCGCTTACTATAACACTAAGGAACAAATCTTTTGTGGCATTTATGCAAATACTTTACCTTGCCTAGTTCGGGAGAGGGGACTTCAAATCTGAAATTAGATTTGCCCCTAAAGCTGCAGATACAGTCCTTAATCTTATTCCTAATTCTAAAATGGCATTTCTAGTCTATT